>NW_017731411.1:2790034-2888137 GCF_001890085.2 Hipposideros armiger | reverse complement strand
TATATATATATATATATACACACACACACACATATATACATATATATATACATATATATACATATATATGTATATATATGTGTATATATATATATATATATATACACATTTTATACACACACACAGAGGGTGCCAAAAAATGTATACATATTTTAAGAAAGGAAAAAACTACATTAAAATTACACTGATGGTAACCACTTTGAGCACCTCTTGTAATTGCAGAAATCAGACGTGACTTGTTATCATCTTTTGTTATTGGTATATGTTGAATATTACAGTATTAATACAGTTTTTTCCTTTCTTAAAATGAGCATACATTTTTTTGGCACCCTCCATATATAATGTTTATCCAATAATCAATATGCACAACAGAGGGAACACTTCCAATAGTTTCAGATTGTAGCAACACAAGTTACTTCCCACTCAGGGGGGCTGGGTACCACTAGATGGGACAACATAGTCTCCTTTTTTATGAACCCCTAAGCATTGCAAGGGTTGTTGTGTGGGTACTGTCATAGTTACTATCCTGGCGAATTCCCCCTGGAGCCTTGGCTCCTTTGAGTCCTGCCAGGGAAAGTCCCTTTGGTATCCCAGGAAGACAGACAAAGCCTGGTTTTGAAAGAAAGACCTCAGATCTCATGATTTCTAGCTCAGTGAGGGTTCAGAATGCCAGGACAAGTATGTAGCCTGACTTCAAGAAACTTTGGCAAAGATTTTACAACTGAGACTCATCACCCTGCCCAATATGCCTTCCCCAGTGTCTTCCTAGCTCTAGCCCCTTCACCATCATAACAACCACAACCCAAGAAAAGCAGAAGAGAAGGCTTGGGTAGTTTGTCTTTCCTGGCTCTTCCAATAATCCTTGTTTAAGTCAGTGGCTCTCAAGGTGGGATCCCGAGACCAGCAGCACCTGCAGCACCTGGGACGTGATCAGAAACGCAGGTTCCTGCATCCCACCCCAGTGCTAGTGAGCCAGCAACTCTGAGGATGAGAACCAGAGGTCTGTGTTTTAACAAGCGGTCAGCGATGCTGATGCTATAGTTTGAGAACCACTGCTCTAAATAACCACCAGTGAAACCACAGTTTCCAGCTCCTTGAGTCTTCTTTGCACATCTATAATTTAAACCCGATATTAAGCTTTAAAGGTATCAGATTGTCCAACTTTTACATATTAGATCTTGTAAGTTATTTTTCCAGAGCCACAAAATACCGTTGAAAAGGGGAAATGAAGAGTATGACAATTGTGTTCTCAAGCTCAAGCTGGGAACAAGGGAAGCCCATTTTCTACACTCAGGGCTATTCTGATTTGGAGAAGGACATGGACTGGAAGACTTTTCTGATTAGAACAAAGAGAAATGGGGAAATGGGACCAATTAAAAAAACCCTTTGTCTTCCAGTATATTAGCTGTGCAGAGATATAAAATTGCTGGACTATCAGAAACTTTGTTGGTACTTTATATTTCTTAGTGATTCTAATTTTTCAAGGCCTAAAACCAGTTCCTTTGGGCTCCTGGAAGCTGTAGAAACTTTTAGGGTGATTTTCTATCAAGAAGTGACGATCTGGCATTCTCTGAAGGCTTCTGGTGGGGCAACTTTATGCCTTGAGAGCAGGGACTCTGTGTCTATTATGGTGATAACTGGAGTGAAACAGAATCTTGTTCTTGATGGCAGTGAGCACTTTCAAATCTGTAACATCATTGTCTGCCCATAATAACCTCTCACATTTGTCTGGCTCTGCAGTTTTCAAAGCTCTTTGACATTCGGTCTTGTATTTTATCTTATAAAACACTTCTAATGTAGACTGGGTACCTGTAATTAACCTTTGTGATCCTGTTTCCTTAGTTATAAAATGCAGGAAGTGGCTTGTCTCAGGTCACATGACCTGTGGGTGGCTGCCCCTCTCATTATCCTTAAAATAAAAAGGGCCAGTGGCATTGGCTTTTCATTTTTTTAAGGAAATATGAACAGAGCTGGCATGTAATTAGCACTTGGTAAATTTTAGTTGTTACTAACTGCTTGTTATCATTCAGGATGGCAAATCTCAAAGAGAGTAACACCCAGGCCATCACAGAGCTGGAACTCTGGCTGAGATGACTGGGCCCTGGCCTCAAACTCTTTCCCTGAACCACAGGGAGCAGACATGTCTGACGCTTGAGGAGGTCTTCCAACATTTCAGTTCCAGTCTTCGCTCCCTCCATTCTCACCTGTGTCAGCCTTCAGCCCTTGCTCTCCTCCACAACTTCCTCCCATGGAATTCTAAGCTAGAACCTCCAACAAAGCACACAAAAATATTTACTGAGCACGTACTGCATGCAAAACGCTGTCCTAGATGTAGGGTGATACAGATACAAATTGGTCATTTCATTAGTTCTTAAGCAGCACTTAAAAAATTCAGTATCTCTGAAATCAGGGTATGTCTTACAATGTCTAGTCTATCAACAGGTTCTTTTCTTTATTAGAGATGCATACTATAATGATGGATTTCTTTTTTTTTTTTAATCCATGGCATTGGTTTACAACTTAACTTAGGTTTATGGAAATACACTAGTTTCTCTTCTCGAGGAGTTTACAGTGTTTCTTCAGGATAAAAGTTGGAGAGAGAGAGAGAGAGAGAGAGAGAGAGAGAGAGAGAGAGAGAGAGAGAGCTAACCACATACCAGATAGAACACACTAAATGCTCTATCTATAGGAGAGAGAGCAGTGTGAGCAAAGGAAGGAGTCCTTAGTTCTAACTGGGAGCGTCAGAGGGTTTTCTCTGAGAAAACTGAATTTGAATTAGATCCTGAAGGATGAGAGGAATTTTAATAGACAGAGAAAAGGTGGAAGGGCATTTCACCCTCCGAGAACATTATAAGCGAAGGCTGAGAGACTTGCAAAGGTGCAGCTGATGTGAACCACCTATTGGAAGGAAGTGTGTGGCAGCAGTAGAGGTTGATGCTACTATAGCTAACTGTTAACATTCGGAAATAGTTCCCAGCTAGTTGTACCCAGCAGCTGCCCAGGTCACCCAAGTGCATCCCTGATGTTGGGCTGCCCCCTGATGTTGTCACCAGGAACCAGATGACCTCCCCAGTCCAGCGACTAAAGGATTAATGTCAACTTAGTCCTGAGCCTTCAGGTCCCTTTGGATGATGGGCAGGTGCCAGGCCCTCTGTGCAGTCAGAGGTTGTGAAGCCCACTCTGGCTGGAAGGAGCACTGCTGTCGGGGCTGATGAAGCAGAAAAAACCACCTGGAGCCAAATCAGAGGATGATGGACAGGAGCTCTGGGCAGTCACCAAACCTTTACAAGGTGCACCTCCATGTTTGAGCATGCACCCCAATAGCTGTGCACTTATTTCTAAATGTTTACAGTTATTACTGCACTCCTGTGTAAGATCTAAAACATACACAAAATTAGAAGTTAAAAAGTGAGGTAAAAACAAATAGAAATTGAAGTTAGAACATCTCTGACCACATTGCAGGGACTTGTGTTAGCCTCTGCCTGGGTGAGTGCACCCCACTTGCCAGGGCGCAGTCTGGACAACAGAGAAGCTGGGGCTGGGCAGTGCATTTGCCCTTCATATTAGAAAGAGGCAGGAGGAACTCAGAGGAGGAAATGGTTATAAGAGACATGACCAAGAAGTAGGTCCAGAAACACCAAAAACATTTTTAAAGATTACAGTGATGCCTTCCCTGTACCCATTTGTAAGTTATCACTGGTTCTATTATTGGAGCATTTTCCTGGCCCCAGAGCAACACTGTACAGTGTAGGCACATGGGTTACTAAGGTGATGGAGCTCAACATGCGGTGAGAAGCAACAGGGAGGCCACAGGGAAGGGCACGGGGCCATGGAGCCCCATGGAAAGAGCAGCCCAGTCTCCTGCAGAACTGGAGGGGAGCTCCTGGCCAGGTCCGCGCAGGGCATGTAGGCAACTACAGGGGCTGAGGCACTTACATGGGGTCCAAGTGGACATCAGTGGCCTGTGAGGTCTGTCCACTCTTTCCAGAGGCTTTAAGGAAGGGGACAAAGACCACAGCTGCGCAGAGCTATCTGCCAACTTCCTCTCTTCCCACCTACAAATGAGCAAGTGGAGGGCTGCTACAGGAAGTGGAAAAAAGTCAGAGTGCATCAGCGTTAGGTTGAGGACATGGAGCCAGGCTCCACATTACCCTTTAACTCAGAACACCTAGGACCCAACAGAGGAGCTACCTGACAGAGGGATGCGGTATGACTGTGGGACACGTGCAGGTGGTCTCTGGGTTGATCTAACTGGTTAGACAGATATTTACTAAGGCCCTGAACCTGTTGATTTCTGAAAATAGTTCTTCTCTCTGCTAGTAACGAACATTTAATGAGCATTTGCAATATGGTGGTCACTGTGCTAACAACTTTACTTATTAACTCATTTTATCCTTATACCAACTCTAGACCCAAGGGAGTGGTTTTATTTTTATCTCCACATTACAAATAAAGAAATGAAGGCACAAAGAGGAGATGTGACTCACCCAGGTCATACAGTGAAGAAGTAGCTGTGCTGGGATTGGGACCCAGAGTGTCCTGATGGAGAATCTGTACTCCCAACCACTACACCTCACTGCCCAGGATTGGTGAGTGTTGGCACATGCCCCACAGCCTCAAGCCCCACCAACAAACTCTCACCCCCACCCAGAGGCTTATCCACAGTCACTCACGCACCTTGGAACAAAGATTTCCAGGCATCTCGGAAAGACACTTAGTCCTGGTAAAGAAACTGACATAGGTTTTTTTTTTTTTTTCGTTTCATTGGACATGTTTGCTTTAAATATTAAAGAAAAAAAACAGGTCTGAGACTATAGCTCTCTATCTGTCTTTATTACCACTAGTCTGCATTGCTGACAACATATATGCATTGAACGTGTACTCAGTATATAAGTGGGGGCCCACGTGGCCTAATTTATGGATGATACTGACTCAAAGAAACAGCTGTCTTAACTCCTCCCCGCAAAAAGCAATTGAAAGTAATTCCGATTTTTAGCCCCTGAAGAAACCACTAAAATTGGGGTTGGGGGAAGAAAATACATTCTTAATGTATAACAAATCACCTTAAAAATCTCTTCTATCTCATTGAAAGAGTTCTCAGTATCTTCCACATTACTGCCTGCTGATCTCCAAAACTGCTTTATCTCCCACTCTCAACACTGCCACATAAACCCTGTTCAAAACCTCCATCTGGGGGCCGGCCTAGTGGCGTGATGGTTGGGAACTGGCTTGGGACACTAGAGGGCCCCGGTTCGGATCCCACATATGAGGGCCAGTGACACTGCCCTCTGCAGCTAAGATGCTGAACAACAGCTCAACCTGGAGCTGGGCTGCCGTGAGTCGTGACGGCATAGGCTGCAGCCCCTGTGGCAGTCGGTTGCCATGGGCTACCGTGTGTGGCCGGCAGCCAGCGTGAGCGGCCAGCAGCCGCAGTGAGCGGCCGTCCAGAGGCCGGCGGCTGATCTGCCTCGCCCGGGAAGAGCACAATGATGGTGCCAACTTGGGCCAGTGAAGCAACGTCCTCCACAACTAGACTGAAGAACAAAACTACAGCAACTTGTCTGTTCCCCTTCCCCCAATTCCCCAGCACTGTTCCCATCCCCCCAATCCCCAATAAAAATCTTTAAAAAAACAACAAAAAACCCTCCGTCTGCACAGTACTTCCCTTTGGGCAGCCCCTCTTTTTTATGTTCTCACCCAAATAACTCTTGGCCTTGTCCAGAAACAAAACACTACTGCTCCTGCCCTCCTGCCTCTCTTTACCTTTTCTGCCTGCATTCTCTGTCTTCCCAAAGCGAGGGGTCAAGCTGGCAAAGATAAGTCTTTTTTATAGGAACACAGGGAAGAAAGGGTGTGAACACCCACAGGTTCAATAGTTCTGTTTCTGTTGAAAATGCATGAATAAAAAGCCCTGTATGGGATGCTTCGCACCACTCAAGCCTGGGCCCTGGCTCCTGGGCAGGCTGGGGAAGGAGTGCCCAGGCCTGGTGATGTTTCAGGATGCTCAGCCAGGCCTGATGTGACAGGGACAGGACCACATCCGGATGAAATACACACATAGCCAGGGCTGCACGCTCGGCTCTCCGGAAGACTGGGCCCTTTATCCTTTACCCTGAAAATTATCATCTAGGTTTTTGTGCTATTCACTCAATCCCAGGTTGTACTTGGCTCCCTGGCACGGGAACTTCATTCATGGGCCTCCCCAAATCCTCCCCATGCCTTCCTGTTCCCACTCTCAATGGACTTTGAACCCGCTCCTTGCTTGCATAGCGCTGCCATAATTCACCATCTTGAAAAAGTTTCCTTCTGTTTGATTAGAATGTCAATGGTCTATAAGCTAGCCTTGACAAATCCTCATGGTGGCTTTCCCCTGTGACAATAACAGGACCACTTATTTCTACTTGCTTCATTTACTTTAAATTTCCCTGTTCCTCTACCTATTAGATTTCACCAAGCCACAGACTTACTAGTTAAGTTTCACACAGTCTTCTCTTGGCTTACTTTTTTTAAACACAAGATTGGATGCAAAAATCCCCACACTTCGAAGGATTCGACTTTAGAAACAACCCAGCTGGGCTTCAGACTGGAATTTAAAAAACAAAAAACAAAAAAACACAAACTGTTTAAATAGAGCATAAGATAGAGCAGAATGAGACAGAGAGTTGGACGTCCAAACGCTCTCAGAAATCTCTAGTCCTCTTCACCATTCATTTCTAAGGACTGAAGCATTCTAATTTATGTAATCTTTCTCCCAAAGGACTTTTCATCAGAAAAACTGAATTCTTCCACCCAGGACTTGTGAACTGAGCTTTTTACCGGAAACCTCCAGTCCCACCCTAAAGTCCTCCTCCTCTTCGCTCATTTCAGGCTATTGCCAAGAGGTGGCGCCATCCTGCCTATTTTCACTCCAGGACCTTTTGGGCCAGGGTTGGGACGGGGGAGAGGCCCAATGGCAGAACTGCTGAGCCTGGGCCAAAATTTCTTCTGGCATCTGGAATTCATTAACAACAGCCCACAAATTTGAATCTCATCTCTTTAGAAGAGAGTGAAAGAGAGAGAGAAAGAGGGAAAGAAAGAGGGAATGGAGGGAGAGAGAGAGACACTGAAATATGAGGGAGGGGAAGAGGGCAAGAGAAGATACAGAACAGCAGGGGCCTCATTACCAGGAAGGGTAGCTTCTGCCCCCAGCACATCCGCTCTGGATGGACAGGCCACACGGCCTGGAGGAAGGAAGCCGTGAGCCAGAAGGTTCTAAACAAAGGATGGCATGACTGGATCCCCAGAGCACTGGGCCTGCCAGTGCCTCTTTTTAGGGAATGCTGTCCCTCCTATGTGGAGACCAAGAGGGAAGGGGTGGAGGCCTGCCACCTTCTTCCTTTGCTTGTGACTTGGTCAATTTATAGAATGACACTCCCTTGCTCTGTGGGTGACTAATGAGTAAGGCTAAATGGGTCCAATTCCAGAAAATGTTTTTCCATCACCCTTCTCCCGATTTGATTTCATCTTTTTTTTTTTTCTGGGCCTTCATAATGAAAACAGTTGATTAATTTCACTACTTAGTGCCTAAATGCTGGCAAATGAGGTCCCGATACCACTCTGGGTGGGAAAGAGGTTGGAGGGGGAAGGACACTGGAGAAAGATGGGGGGGTGGGCCAGCTGGACTCCCCCTTTGGACTGTGCCTTAGTGCGACATCTCTTAGGTGTGGAGAGTGAGGTCTGGTTCTTCCTCCTACTCCTGAGGTCAGAGAGGCCTTCATGGCTAAGGTGGAGAGGAGTTGAGCCAGCCTGTGTACAGTTCTGCCCACTGAGGGGCTATACCTGTTCTCGAGTGAGTGGCAGTCCCTGAACTTGATCATTTTATACCTTTCCATCTAAATTACTGTATTTTACCATGTATGATGCACACCCACGTTTTTGGCCCAAACTTTCAGGGGGAAAAAAATCTTTAATTTTAATTTTTTTGTTTTTTAAGATTTTTATTGGGGAATTGGGGGGATGGGAACAGTGCTGGGGAATTGGGGGAAGGGAAACAGACAAGTTGCTGTCGTTTTGTTCTTCAGTCTAGTTGTGGAGGACGTTGCTTCACTGGCCCAAGTTGGCACCATCATTGCGCTCTTCCTGGGCGAGGCAGATCAGTCGCTGGCTTCTGGACGGCTGCTCACTGCGGCTGCTGGCCGCTCACGCTGGCTGCTGGCTACACACGGTAGCCCATGGCAACCCACTGCCACAGGGGCTGCAGCCTATGCCATCGCTGGCGACTCACGGCAGCCCAGCTCCAGGTTGAGCTGTTGTTCAGCATCTTAGCTGTAGAGGGCAGTGTCACTGGCCCTTATATGTGGGATCCGAACCGGGGCTCTCTGGCGTCCCAAGCCAGTTCTTAACCATCGCGCCACTCGGCCAGCCCTCATTTTAATTTTTTAATTCCAATTTTCTTTTGTTTACATTTGGGTGCTTGTTTTTTGTATTATAAAGGAATTTTAGCATTTATTTTTTAACATATTAGGGTACCAGAAATTTTATGTAACAAATAATTACAAACCACAAGAACAGATAGGAGGGGGGCCGGTCGAGTGGCTCAGTTGATTAAGAGCACGAGCTCTGAGACAACAGGGTCGTTGGTTCGATTTCCACATGGGCCAGTGAGCTGCGCCCAAGCTGAGCTGCCACTGAGCTGCCAACAGGGGCAGGATGGCTCAGCTGGAGAAAGCACGTGCTCCAAACAACAAGGTTGCTGGTTCAACTCCCTCATCCCCCCTGCAACTAAGATTGAATATGGCACTTTGAGCTGAGCTACTCTGAGCTGCCGATGGGCGGCCGATGACAACTCGTCCTGGAGGTGAGCTAGCTGCGCCCTCCACAACTAAGATTGAAGGACAAAAACTTGGCTGTTCCCCTTCCCCAATTCCCCAATAAAATCTTAAAAAAAACAAAACAAAACAGATACAAGGTACAAGAAATTTTATGTACCGGTGTCAAATTTATGATATTTATGCATTATAGAAAGCCAAGAACTTTTCCTTGTTGCAAGTTCGTCATAAGTTCAACAAACTGATTATCATGTTCCAGGGTATTATTTTGCATACAGATATCATTATTGATTTCTAGAGTTACATTTTTAACTCAAAAGCATAAATAAAAGAATTAAAAACATTTATATAAATACAGAATTAGTGCTACTCATGTATAATGCGCATTCTTCCCCCCCCCTCACAAATTTGCGCAAAAAAGTGCACTATACACTGCAAAATATGGTACATTGTTTTTATCTCAAGCCCACCAGAGCTGGCTGCCCCACGGCAGGCAGCTTTATTACACATACTCTCACTGCTCTTGAAGGCTGTGTTTTGGTGGGATTGTGTGGAAGGAAGGGTTCAGAGCTGTGAGGCAGAGCCATCAGGCCAGGCTAAGCTGACTTCTTATAAGGCCCCCATTTCTGCCCTACCTTCCCTAGGGGACTCCCTGAGGAAGGGTTATTAATAGCAAGTCATTGGCTTCTGATTGGAGGCATTCTGCAGCCAGTCCCACAAATGTGATGTTTCCTTCTTTGTCCAGTAACACACTAGATGAAATAGAATCTATTGTTAATAGGTTGTCACATCAGGTCAAGATTAGGGAGTAGGCATTGTGGATATGGAATTAAATCATCTCCAAGTGGTCAGAATGAACTCCAAGAGGACTAAGGACCACATTCTTGCCATCCAACCTCATGGGCAGGAAGCAGCCCTCTACCTGGCCCCCTCTTGACAGTACAGATGAAAAACTGGGAACTGTTTGTGTTGGGTCTAGCATTTGCCATGACACGATGCCAGGACCTGTATGCTTCAGGATGAAATTCTCATCAAACTTTCCCTATAGATGGACTTGCCACCTGTGCTGTTATGGCATGTGAAGTCATCACCCTGGCACATAAATCCTAGAATAATTCTGTGAAAGCAGGAAACTTTATAATCACGTCCTTTGTCTCCAGTGCTCAGGGCATGAAAGTTTTCGCTGTCTTTGGAACTTTGCAAGCAGCTCGAAGGGGATGCAGTCCAAGGGCACGCTATCAACGGTGATGTCCAAGAATACAGTGGAGTTGACCATGGCTGGGCTTGGGCAGCTTTGGGAGGCGGCAGGCAGAACTCTAACTTCTTGTAACTATCTTCTCTTCCCAGTTCCTGGCCTTTACCCTGGTTTTTGTATAGGAAATTCTAGTGTTTTTGAAGGCCCCAAATACCCAAGTAATCTGCTCCAAGGAAATGTCCTATGACAGATGTTTTTTCGCAGTGCTCTCTGAATGTCTCAGTGGCCAGAGCATTCCTAGCACAGGCATCGAGCATGTGATTGTGTGGTAGTTAAGATGAAAGCCAAGGCAAGAACAGCTGTACACAGGCTTGGGTTTTTAACTCTCTGATGTTGGTGCCTCAGGAGCAAGGATTCCCTCTCCTGAGCCTTGCACCCTCTATATGATAGAAATCTACACCTTCCTTTGAGCTTCTATATTTCCACTAAGTTCAGGAGAGCAGGGGGGCTCAAATTTTCAAACTTTGTGCTTGGCATTGTAAGAAAGGGAGCTCTGTTTATTATAATCATTATATTAATACTAGTAGCATCATTAGATTCTAGACTCTGAAGTTCAATTCGACCCAAGAGTAGAAAACAACCTTGCTGATTCAGACTATACCTAGTCATGACAAGAATTTTCTGCTTTATTATTTTTTGTTTGTTTATTTGGTTGTTTGTTTGTTTTCTTAAATCCAAATCTAGGGTTCTCCCACCTTTCTTGTCTTCCCAGAAAGGTATGAGTCCACTCACTCACTATCTAACATAGGCAGGGGACAGTAAGGAGAAACTTCAGTCTGAAGGATGTTGCAGCCTGCACTGGTACCCACTGATATATCCTTGTAGCCTTATCCCCATGGCTACCAAGTCTCATAGTTCCTATTGCATGTGGTTTGGCATCCTGGCCCTCAGACCTCAGGTCTGCTGGCTCTCAGCCCTCTACGTGCCCCCCCCTTCCCTGCCCCGAAGCATGTGGCTGCTCCCCTGACTCCAGGGGTGTGCAGGACTCTACGAGGAGCTCAGCTGCCTGGGCACCCCATGAGAGAGGATCTACTCCACTCTCCTGGTGACCATTTTCCTATCAGGAATGGAAATATTCTCACTTAAGAGGAGATTAGAAATTGTCTTTGGTTTGGAGGAGAGAAAGATGAAGGGGAAGGAAACAGTTACATTCCCTTAGAAGGACCCCTGCCCACTCCCCACAAGGTTAACTCCAAAGAGGGGTATAGTGGGAGATAAGAGAGCCCCCAGTGGGTTTGGAAATCCAACAGAGAATGCCCCTTATACTTGCCGTCTTGCCATCTGGGTCCCTGGCAGGCAGCCAGCCCACTTCTGAACTCCATTGGCTTCCAGTGGGAATGTAGCTTTTGCCTTGAAAATTCATCCTCAACACATGGGTGAGATACACCACCCTCAAAAGCCACTTGAGTTCCTGAAAATGGCCTTTCCTGACATAATTTTTATGAAGACAAAAGAATTTTAACTTAAATACTCCTTTTAAAACCTCAAGAAAGTACTTCCCCCCTAAGTGCCTGCATTCTGCTGGATGGAAAAGGAGAATCTTGAACTTTAGCTCATTTTTTCACAAGACAAGCTTCAAAGATAAACTTCCAGTGATCCCAGGTTGACCATATTCACAGTGTTCATGATTTACTGCAACACGGAGTCATGATAGGAGGAAATTTGTTGGTCTAGTCTCCGCTAATCAAGCAGGTGTATGTAGTGTGGCTGCACCCATGTCTGCTTCTTCCTCATACAGAGGCTGAGGTGCTTGGTGAACATCAGGAATCAGAAAATCACCATTATCTTAACAACAACTCTTTTTCTTTTTCTTTCTTCTTCTTTTTTTTTTTTAAAGATTTTTATTGGGGAATTGGGGGATGGGAACAGCACTGGGGAATTGGGGGAAGAGGAACAGACAAGTTGCTGTCCTCTTGTTCCTCAGTCTAGTGATGGAGGACGTTGCTTCACTGACCCAAGGTGGTACCATCATTGGGCTCTTCTCGGCTGAGGCAGATCACTTGCAGGCTTCTGGACGGCTGCTCATGGCGGCTGCCTGCCACTCACGCTGGCTGCTGGCTACACACGGTAGCCCATGGCAGCCCACTGCAGCAGGGGCTGCAGCCTACACCGTCGCCGGCGACTCACGGCAGCCCAGCTCCAGGTAGAGCTGTTGTTCAGCATCTTAGCTGCACAGGGCAGCGTCACTGGCCCTCATATGTGGGATCCGAACCAGGGCCCTCTGGCGTCCCAAGCCAGCTCCCAACCATCGCGCCACTCCGCCGGCCCACCACTCTTTTTCTATAGTGTGGATTTTTCAAGAAAAGAACAAAAGTCATCAAGTTTTCATTCCTCTCCCCTCCCCTCCCCTCCCCTCCTGTCCCCTCTCCTCTCCTATCTTGCTCTCTACCTATCCATATAGCTGATTCATATTCTTCACATTAGTGGTTTAGACCAGAGTTTCTCAACTTCAGCACTACTGATATTTTGGACCAGATAATCCTTTGTTGTGGGGACTGTCTTTACTTTGTGGGATTTTAGCAGCATCCTGGCTTTTCTACACATAGATTTTAGGAGCACTCCATTCTCAACCACCCTCCCCAGCTATAACAACCAAAAGCATTTCCAGATATTGTCAAATGTCCCCTGGGCGAGGGGGAATGCAAAATTGACCCCAGTTGAAAACTACTACTAGTTTAGACAAATTGAAATGAAAACATCTGCTGTCATACTCAGTAGTAATTTCCCCTACACATTGATGTTAGTATCATCTGATAAAGGAATTTATTGCTAAATTAAAAAGAAAGCATATGCTTTTATTCTAAGCCAACATTTGTCATGATCTTTACCCCCCACCCCCATACTTAGAAATAGTGTGAACTGTTTTGCTACTCAATTGTAACTTAGAATGATGACTACATTTTGGACTCTTCTTCACTTTAGTGACAGAATTAGTTTTTTTCTTGAAAAACATGACTGCACTTGTTGTACAAATAATTAATTGATTTACCTGTGAGTGATTTAATAGAGTTTCTTAACTGACAATTCACTGAAGATAGGAATGGATCATTGTTCCAATGCAATTCATGTTTAAGATATAAATTGCCATAATTCCCATTCATATTTTTTCAGCATTATGTAGGAAATTAGTGAATTTGCAGACTGACTAGTCACAGTATTTATAAATTCTCAGTCAAATTTCCCATTAAGACCATGCTTATTAATAACATGCTTATTATGTTATTCTAAGATGTACTCTATGTTTCTATTAGATTATTCTGAGTATACTCTATGTCACTGCTTTCATCACTACTTTTTTTTTAAAGATTTTATTGGGGAATTGGGGGGAGGGGAACAGCGTTGGGGAATCAGGGAAGGGGAACAGACAAGTTGCTGTCGTTTTGTTCTTCAGTCTAGTTGTGGAAGACATCGCTTCACTGGCCCATGTTGGTATTATGATCATTACTCTCTTCCCGGCTGAGGCAGTTGGTCACCGGCCATTGGACAGCCGCTTATGGTGGCTCATGGCAGCTCATGCTGGCTGCCAGCTGCTCACGCTAGCTCACGGCAGCCCACTGCAGCAGGGGCTGCAGCCTACACTGTGGCCGGCCAGTCAAGGCAGCCCAGCTCCAGGTGGAGCTGTTGTTCAGCATCTTAGCTGTAGAGGGCACAGTGTCACTGGCCCATGTGGGAACTGAACCCATGGCCTTGCTGCTCAGAGCTCACGCTCCCAAGCTAACTCTTAACCAACTGAGCCACTCGGCCGACCCCTCATCACTGCTTTTACCCCACAGTGAATTGCTTTTGAACCCTTGATCCATTTTGTGCTTTGGGGCTATCCCATGAGACAATGGTATAAACAACAAAAAAGAAACGTAAACATTGTAAGAATTAACCTGCAAATAATGAGAAAATATTAGCTGTGATAAACCATACCTTATTAAATAAAAGTTAGCCAAGATGTGTAACCCAATGCAGCCTGTGTAATTTGTACCCAAACTTTAGGTTTAACAATTTAGGTTGCAAGAACTATTAAGACCATACTCTTCCTGAATTTTATCTTTCAAATGTGTGAAAGGTAGTGAGTGATTGGTTTCATTACATCTTCTCATTCCCAGCCTCAGGTACCTATCAGATGGCCTCCAGGAACATTGCTGATTTTCAATGCCCATTTTAAGAAAAGCTGAGCTAGTGTCAATAATGTTAATTTAGATGAGAATGACAGAGCTCAAGAAGACAGAACTTCGTTCTTGTTGCTTCAGATGCAATGGTTCCTTCTCCAGGAGAGACAGCAAGCTCCCTGCAGGCAGGGGCAGCATTCCCGATTCTTGTGAATCTGTCTGCTGCACAGGGCTCTGGCTCGTGAATCATGTGAAGCTCTTGGCATAAGGGTGAGGTGGCGTGTTGCTGCTGTTTCTGCTCTGGCTGCCTGTGAGACTGCAAATTACTTTCCCAGAGGGTGAAGCCCAGAGTTGAAATGTAGACAGACAGGTCCACAATGCCCAAGCCCTGTGGTGTTTGAGCTGCCCAAATCCATTCTTTTGACAAAGACCAGTGCTCTTAGCATGCAGGCCAGCTCAGCAGTGGAAGCTGGCCCCCAGCATTGTCTCTGGCAGCCACCCATGGGCAGGCTCTGGACCCATGCGCTGCTCACTGGTGTTGGGAGAGCACACAGCTGGCCTCCCCAGTCAGCAGGTCTCCCTCTTCCAGCTGATTAGCTTCTAAGCAAGAACAGGCCTTGGGTGGGGTAGTCTGCTTCCTCCTGCGAAAAGCCTCCAAGAACGCATTTGTCTCCATTTCCCTCAGTCCCTTTTGCTGTCTGATTGCTCCTCCACACCCAATTTCTCTTTGGGAGTTTGAGGGTTCATTTGCAGGGGGCTTCACCTTCACATTGTTGTTCCTCTGAATCACCTCCCTATAGTGACCCTCACAGAGGGGGCAGGATTGTGATTGATGGGTTTCCATTTTTACCACCAGTAGGTCTGGCAAATGTGGCTGTGAAAAACTGAGGTTAGGTTTATTTAAGAACGGTTTTATATTACCTCCATTTTTGAAAAATCTTATAGAAGGGCATAGAGTGTTGGTTAGGAAGATGGTTTAGCTGTGGTTCTGAGGGAAGAACTTCTTGTTGGGAGACCTGGGTAGCATTATTATTATTGCTATTGTTGTTATTATTATGCTAATATTTATCACACAGTTACAATTGTCAGACATGGCATGTATAGTCTCATTCCTCACAATCTTACTGCCATCCCCATTTAACAGTGGAGGAAACTGAGACCCGAGAGGTTGAGTGACTTGCCCAAAGTCATGTGCTATGAAGTTGAAACACCTGGCTTCAGGAACTTGGTAAGATGCTGAAGTCATGGTCTCCCTACTTGAAAAATCAAGGGTAGGTTAATTGAATTCCAATGACTTTGTTTTGCTCTAAGACATATTCCCTTATGTTATAATCTCTGAAAGTCCCTTCAGTTAGGCCACCTAAGAAATGTGTGGAGTGGAATCTTCTAGTCATGCTTCTTCCCTTCCACAGTTCTCACTGGAGCTTACCCCATTCCCTGAAAGGGATTTTGTGCAATTTACTGTTAGTTCTGCTTCCATTAAAAATCTACTTGGATTCTTCACTTACACTAAGGAGTATGTGGATGATAACAGCTTATTTATTTTCCATCTAATGATGGAATGGCACACATTCACCAGGTCCTAATATCATTCCAGTTCTAAAAGTTTGTTTTCCCAAAATTGTTCCACCCTACCCCTCACGTCCAATTGGGATAACAGGAAATTAAGGCTCTGAGAGGGGCTTTGACCAGGATTGTCAGTAGTTTGTAGACCTGGACCAGAATTCAGGTTTTTGGATCCACCATTGGGAAATCACACAGAGGGGTGAGTAACATGAAGCCCCTCCCACCTGGAATGTTCAGATTCCTAGCGCAGGGTGATACTAGGGACTTGGAACATTCCAGAGGAAACAAATGCAAGATGAGTAGAGAGACCAAGACCTGTTAACACCAGACTCACAATACATGAATGAAGGGGTGGGAAACTTACCAGGAGTGGTGGCTGCCCAGGTCAGAGGACACCACCAGGAAACGCTGACTCCCAGGGTCCCCAGGCTGGGAGGAAGTGCTGGCTTTGCCTCTGGGCTGCACTCCTGTGAGGTCTCCATGCTTCAAAAGAGAGTCAGCCCAAGGTGACTCAAACTTCCTGAGAATCCTCTTATCTCAGCCAGCACAGATATCTGTGCTTTCCCTTGCCTGAGATGTCACCCGTTCAGAGTCACTCCCTCCTTCAGCCAGATCAGTGGCCCCTCATTGCTTTGCAGGGAGGGTCCCAGGATCAGTCATCCCCATGACGAAGGCTCCGATGACTGTCTCTCTAGGATTTCTGTTTTTTCCTCTTCCCTGTCCTCCTTCCTGTCTCAGAGGCTCCTGCAAGTCCAGGAAGAATTGACTCACTCTCTCCTTGAGCTCCTTGCCTGCAGAAGAAAGCGCACATTCGCCATAGACCATTTTTTCCAAACTAAGTCAGGACTAGAGGCGTGGATGGAGAGAGGGTACTGCTGGGACATGAGGACCGTGTGTTTTAAATTGGCCTTATGAATAGGTTCTCTGGATATGGTTTGCCCATAGGGAGGTGGTGTAGGGTGGGTGCAAGTCTCATTCAACTTTCTCTGACCTGAGTCACCAATGTTCTACCCAGATAGAAGATTACTGCACACCTCCTCCAAGACCTTGGAAGAGCCTAGCAAGGGGGATGATAATCCCATCTGATCCCACTTTTTTGTTGATGGTGGTAGAGACCATGGAGCTGTACACACATGAAGGTACTATATGGTCATTAGACTGTTTTAAAAGAAAGTTCTCAGCAAATGTATAGCCTGAGGGCTATTCCTTTTAAGTTGATCTTTAGTCTCAGAGCTATAAAGGATCTCTAAGATGTTTTCATTTTAGAATTTGAGGAAATACAGTCTCAGAAGAGTTAAGTGATTGACCCAAAACCCTCATAATGTTAGTGATGTTGTTAGACTCACAGGACAGAATTGTTCCCAACTCTTAGTCCAGTGCTTTTTCCAGCAGATCAACCCTCTTTCCACAGAGTAGGCAGTTTTTATTTTCTAAATAGCTCCTTTTCCAATTAATAAGTTGGTGTAAGATGTCAGGCTCGATATGAAAATATCATAGTCAGGCCAGGTTAATTCCAGAACCCAGATCATCTGGCTTAAAAACAGACCTTTTTTCTACAAATGGTCAACAGGTACAAAAAAAAGTGCTCAACATTACTAACCATTAGGAAAATGCAAATCAGAACCAGAATGGAATGTCACCTCACACCTGTTAGAATGGCTATGATTAAAACACACACACACACACACACACACACANACACACACACACACACACACACACACACACACACGAAACAAGTGCTGGAGAGGATGTGGAGAAAAGGGAACCCTTGTGCACTACTGGTAGGGATGTAAATTGGTGCAGCCACTATGGAAAACAGTATGGAGGCTCCTTAAAAAATTAAAAATAAAGCTACCATATGATCGAGCAATCCCACCTCTGGATATTTATTCAAAGAAAACAAACAAACAAAAAAACTAACTCGAAAGATATATGCACCCCCATGATATTCATTGCATTTTATTTACAATAGCATTTTATTTACAAGATGTGGAAATAACCTAAGTGTCCATTGATGGATGAGTGGGTAAAGGAAATGTTTACACACACACACACACACACACAGAGGAATATTATTCAGCCATAAAAAGATGGAAATCTTGCCATTTGCAACAACATGGTTGGACCTGGAGGGCATTATGCTAAGTGAAATAAGTCAGGCAGAGAAAGGCAAATACTGTATGATCTCACTTATATGTGGAATCTAAAAGCAAGTGAACTCATAGATATAGAGAACAGATTGGTGGTTGCCAGACACAGAGGGTGGGGTTGGGTGGGGGAAATGGGTGAAAATTGTGAAAAGGTATAAACTTCCAGATATGAGATGAACATATCCTGGGGATGAAATATACAACTTGATGACTAAAGTTAACAATACTGAATTATATATTTGAAAATTGTTAAGAGAATAGATCTTCAAAGTTCTGATCACAAGAAAAAAATTGTAACTATGTGAGGTGATGGATGTTAACTAAACATCGTGGTAAACATTTTGCAATGTATACATATACAAATCATTATGCCATACACCTAAAACTAATACAATGTTATATGTCAAATATAACTCAATAAAACTGGGTGTGTGGGGGGGAGGCTTTGTAAGAAATTTCAAACATAAAGAATGCGAATACTAAGTAAAAGATATCCAGGACATTCACCCTTCAGTTGCCAGAGACACTGAGAAGGGAGTTGAAGAGATGCATATGTGGAAGATGCTCTCTGGCCTACTTCCAGGTTGTCTGCCACATGGAGGGAGGCCCACCTGCCTCCAGAGAGTTGGTTCCAGGAGCACAAACACTCCCAGAGTCCAGTGCCATGTTGCCCGTGGGAAAAATCCTGGTTAAGGGAGGCCCCACTGATGCCTCGAGGAGCTTACAGTCTGGTGTCAGAGGCAGGCATTTAAACACTTTTTTAGAGCTTAAGCAACAACTATGACACAAGCTATAATCACATAAATAAAGTTCTGTGGAAACACAGGGGAGTAAGATGTAAAGTTGGGAGATGAGGGAAGGCTTCACAGGTAGAGCATTGTTGAACTGGGTTCTGGAGCGAGTAAGGTCCCTGCAGGAGGAGAGAGAGGGTTGAGGATTCCAGCAGCATCATCTTGAGAAGCATGAGATGCTTCTGGATTGCCAGGAGTCCTGTTTGCCTAGGGCGGTGCTCCTGACTTGTTCCATGGAACTCTAATCCTTGGAGACCAGCGACCAGGAAAGGGCTCCTGGGTCAAGTATGTCAGGGAGCATTGTCTGCTATATGGCCTTAATGGAGCTCCACCCACCACACACAGAAGTGTGCTGAAGGCTCTTAGCAAAACAAAACAAGACACACCTGTTTCACTGGTTTTAGGCAAAGGAAACCCCCTCTTTTTGTTTCAGAAAATATCTATATTTTTTTGGGGGGGGACCCAGAACCACACAGGACTCATTTTGGCCAAAAGTAGGGAGGGGACATGGAGTTTGGCTTTTAAAAAAGCCGGGATCTGCTAAGGAGTTTAGGATTTCATCCTGTGGGCTGTGGAGAGCAGTGGCAGAACTTCTTTTCCTTATATAACAGCCCTTCACCCCCTCCCCCATCCCCTGCCCCCAACACCACTATACAAGTAATACATGGTCATTTCTGCAAGAAAACTTGCAGAAAAAAAAACACCTCAGAAAAGAAATCTGGAGGTATGCATAAGGCAGCACACAGAGATAACCATTTATTCACTGAAGATGTATTTATTTATTTACTGCCTTCGGCCTGCTAAGCTCCAATCTATGTCCTGTGGATTCAGCAGTGAACAAAACCAATGCAAATTCCCACTCTCATGGGAGCTTACCTTCCAGTCGGGACACAGGCAATAAACAAAATGGGTAAATAGATAGTGGGCTGGGTGGTGAGAAAGGCAATGGAGAGAAAGGCAGCAAGAACATGGTAAAGGGATGCACTGCCACCACAGGTGGGTGTAGGCTGACAAGGAAGGCCTTGTTGGCAAGGTAACAAGGTGACGTGCAAATGAAGACCTGATGGAAGTGAGGGAGTGAAATATGAAGATGAATGGAGGAAGAAGGAATAGAGGTGCAGAGAACTGAGTCAGGAGTGTGCCTATTTGAGGAACAGCAAGAACGCTGGGGCAGGAGGATGGAGCAGGAGACTAAGAGGAGTAGAGATCAGAGGTTAGACAGACAGTATGAGCTGGATGGGGGGGAGGGGCGGAGTGGCCAGACTTCTGTCTGCATGAGATGGGGACCCATGGCAGGGCTTTTATTTATTTATTTATTTTAAAGATTTTTTTATTGGGGAATTGTAGGAGGGGAACAGCATTGGGGAATCGGGGGAAGGGGAACAGACAAGTTGCTGTTTTTTTGGTCTTCAGTCTAGTTATGGAGGACATTGCTTCAGTCTAGTTATGGAGGACATTGCTTCACTGGCCCATCATTGGGCTCTTCCCAGGTGAGGCAGATCGGTTGCTGGCCACTGGACGGCCGCTCACAGTGGCTCTTGGCAGCTCACACTGGCTGCCAGCCACACACAGTAGCTTATGGCAGCCCACTGCAGCTGCACTGCAGCCTATGTCATCACCAGCGACTCACAGCAGCCCAGCTTCAGGTCGAGCTGTTGTTCACCGTCTTAGCTGTAGGGGGCGCAGCGTCACTGGCCCATGTGGGATCCGAACCGGGGCCCTGCTGCTCAGCGCTGGCGTCCCAAGCCGAGTCTTAACCATCGCGCCACTTGGCCAGCCTGCATGGCAGGGCTTTTAAATACCCATGTGGAGACATAATTTATGGACCATATAATTCACCCACTTAAATTGTACCATTCAATGGTTTTTAGGATATTCAGTGTTATGTGACCATCACCACTATGAAACCCCTTCCCTATTAGCAATTAGTCCTCATTCTTCACTCCCTCCAACCTTCAGCAACCATCATTCTACTTTCTGTCTCTATAGATTTGCCTATTCTGGCCATATCATAGAAACGGAACATGTAATATGGGATCTTTTGTGGATGAATTTCTTTCACTTAGCATAATATTTTTAAAGTTCATCCATGTTGTAGCACATATTCACACTTCAGTTATTTTTATTTCTGAATAATATTCCATTGTATGGATACACCACCTTTTTGTTTATCCATTTTTCTGTTGCTGGACCTCTCCATTGTTTTCCATGTCAGGGTTTGAGCAGAGAAGTGGCAGGACCTGACTTGAATGGTACCACTCTGGCTGCTGTGTGAATGGGCTGAAGGTGGGCAAGTTTGGCACTTGGGAGCTGCCTGGAGCCTGATGAAGTGCAGTTGATGACGGGTTTTAGAACAGAGTATAGTGTGGAGATGGTAAGGAGTGATATGTTAGAGAATCCCAGGGATCCACTCTGCATTTTCTTTTCCATCTCCACTCACTAAATGATCTCACTTGGTGTCATGGTTTACATGTCTTCTATACACTAAGACTTCCAACTTCAAATTTCCAGCCCAGAGTCCCTCTAGCTGCCTGCTTGACATATCTATTTGTTAGCTCTTAACACGCATCTCAAACAGAACTCCTGGTCCAACACCCCAAATGTGCTGTCTCTGCACACTTTTATATTTCAGTTGATTGCAAGTTCATCCTTTCAGTTGCTCAAGTCAAAAACCTTGAAGTGATCTTTGATTCCTATCTTTAGCTCATCCCATATTCAATCTGTCAGAAAAACCTGTTGATTCTACATTTAGTATATATCTAGAATGAAGCCACTACCATCTCTTGCTTGAATTCCTGCATTCATTAACCGGTCTCCTTCTTTCCATTTTTCTCAACGGACTAGAGGGATGCTTTTAAAATGCAAGCCAGATTGTGTTACTCCTCTACTCAAAACCCAGCAACAGTTCCCCATTTCACTCAAGAAAAGTTCAGTCCACACACTGGTCTACAGGACATTTTGGGATCTGGCCTTCTGGCATCTAGGACCTCATCTCTTACTCCTTCCTCCCTCATTGTCTCTGCTTCAGCCATCTGGTCTCTTTGCTGTTCGTTGAACTTTACAAGAACTTCCCTACCTCAGGGAAGTTTACGCTGACTCTCCCTGGAATGCTTTTTCTCCTGATATCCATGTGACTATTCTTGTCCCTCCTTCAAATCTTCGTTTAAATATCACTATCAATGAAGCATGCTTTGGCTTTCCATTTAACATCACAAACTGGGCACTCCCCTACCTTGCTTTACATTCTTTTTCTCCTAGAACTTGACAATACCTTCACCGTCTAATATAATTTACTTGTTATTTTTGTATTTTATTTATTATTTCCTCCTGCTAGAACATAAGCTCCAGAGGATCAGTGATCTTAGTCTGTTTTGTTCACAGCAACTAGTACAGTGTCTGGCACATAATAGTAAATTATGGAATATATTTTGAATGAATCAATAACTTTATCATGTGGATATTTATATAAATGCCACCACACAACATATTAGACATTTAATTCATTTACTCAACAATATTGATTACACACATATTCAATCCCAGGTACTGGATTAAACCCTGAGATGTGATTTGTTCCTCACTGCCTCACTGCCTTTGAGAGGGAAATTTGCCGATCATATTAACTTGATCAGAATGGAAAGGCTTGGTTTTAAAGATGACTCATCAGAATTTGCGGAGTCAAGTCTTCAATGGGCTAAAGACCAAACGACTCACCAGAACCCACAGGCCCCTGAATAGACTGGCTGTGTCCTGTTCTTTCTGCTCTAGCCACACTCTCCTGTTTGGGTCCCTGGAACTCACCATGCTCTCGCCTGTCTTAGAGCTTCTGCCTGCCTGCTTGGCATTTCCCCTTTGATGACACAAAGGCACTGTAAGGGAAACAAGTTCAAAATCAAATTCATCAACTTCTGCTCTGCAAGAGACTCTGTTAAGAGAATGAGCTGTGACTGGGTAAAAAATATTTGCAAAGACATATCTGATAAAGGATTTTTATCCAAAGTATACAAAGAACTCTTAAAATGAACAATAAGAAAATAAACATGCCAATTAAAAAGTGGGCAAAAGATGTGGAGATACTGCACCAAAGACAATATACAGATGGCAAAGATGCTTGTGGAAAAATGCTCAACATCACATGCCATCAGGGAATTGGAAGCTCAAACAACAATGAGATACCACCACACTCCCATTAGAATGGCTAAAATCCAAAATAGGAACAATGCTAAATGCTGGTGAGGATTTGCAGCAGCAGGAACTCTCATTCATTGCTGGTGAAAATGCAAAATGGTACAGCCACTTTTCAAGACAGTTTGGCAGTTTCTTACACAACAAATCATACTCTTTCCATATAATCCAAGAATTATATTCCTTGGTATTTACCCAAACAAGTTTAAAACTTATGTCATACAAAATCGTACATATGAATGTTCATAGCAGTTTTGTTCATAATTGCCAAAACTTGGAAGCAGCCAACATATCTTTCAGTAGGTGAATGGATAAACTGTGGCACATCTAGACAATGAAATAGTATTCAGCACTAAAAGGAAGGAGCTACCATGTCATGAAAAGACATGGAGGAACATTAAATGCATATTGCTAAGTAAAAAAAGCCAACCTGAAAAGGCTACATACTGTATGATTCCATTTACCATATATTCTAGAAAAAGCAAAACTGTGGAAACAATAAAAAAATCAGTGATTGCTAGGAGCTTGAGGGGAGAGAGGGATGGATGAATAGATGAAGCACAGGGGACTTTTATTTTTAAAATTTTTATTTATTTTATTTTATTGTTTTAAGATTTTATTGGGGAATTGGGGGAGGGGAACAGCGTTGGGGAATTGGGGAAGGGGAACAGACAAGTTGCTGTCCTTTTGTTCCTCACTCTAGTTGTGGAGGATGCTGCTTCACTGGCCCATGTTGACATTGTGATCATTACGCTCTTGCCGGTTGAGGCAGATCGGTCGCTGGCCCTTGGATGGCCGCTCATGGCAGCCCACGGCAGATCTTGCTCATGGCTGCTATCCCGCTCATGCTGGCTGTTGGCCACTCACGGGAGCTCACGGCAGCCCACTGCAGCCCAACTGCAGCCTATGCTGTCGCCAGCAACTCGCAGCAGCCCAGCTCCAGGTTGAGCTGTTGTTCACAATCTTAGCTGTAGAGGGCGCAGCGTCACTGGCTCATGTGGGAACCGAACCGGTGGTCCTGCTACTCAGAGCTCGTGCTCCCAAGCTAACTGTTAACCAACTGAGCCACTTGACCGGCCCCCACAGGGGACTTTTAGAGCAGTGAAACTATTCTGTATGGTACTGTAATGGTGGATACCTGACATCATATATTATAGTTATAGAACTATACAACATAAAGAGTGAATCTTTATATGAACTATGGACCTTAGTTAATAATCATGTTTTAATATTGATTCATCAATTGTATCAAATGTACCACACTAGTGTGAATTGTTAACAATGGAAAAGTGTGGAGAGAGGCTATGTGTGGGAATTCTTTGTACTTTCTTCTCAAATTTTCTGTAAAACAGAAACTGCTATAAAAAATAAAGTCTATTCATTAAAACAACAACAAAAACTCACCAACTAACTTCTTCATAAAACCAGACCCTCTTCCAGCGAGCCCTGTCTCAATCAATGATTCCATCAAGTATCCAATTATACAAGCCAGAAATCCAGGAAATGACCTTGATACCTTCTCACACTCAATCTAATTAATCAGAAGTTCTGCCCCTTTGACTTAAACAGTTCTGAATTTGTCCTCTTTTCTTCATCCTCTCCCGTCACCGTTTTGGTTCACCAGCCATCACAAGGACTACCAGAATAGCCTCCCCATTGTGCTACCACCTTCTGTCTTGAACCTTCTATTCTTTTCCATGTTGTATCTAGCATGAATTCAAAACACAAATATGCAATCATTTCATCCTTGTATCACTCTCTGCTTAACACCATAATGTCTTTCTGTTGCTCTTAGGATGAAGACAAAACTTCTTCATGTGGCTTCTCTTCCATGTCTGTCCCTGCCAACTTTTCCAGGCTCATTTCCCACTCCACCCCCTTGTGTATATCAGGCATGCTGAGGGTCACTCGTTTTCACTACTAGCTTTTGTACATTCTGTTCCTTCTCCTGGAATGGTTCCTCCTCCTTTCTCTTCATTGAATACATTCTTCTCAATACTTTAAATTTCAGTTGAATTATCACTTGTCTGAAATTATCATCTATCAGAAGTCTTCCCTCCCCTCCCCACCCCCCACATTGGGTCCAATCTCCACACTTATGCTCCATGCAACTTGAAGTTGTATGCTTATTTGTGATTGATTGATGCAAATCTGTAGTGTGCAAACTGTAAGCTAGTATAAGCCAAGAGCGACCTGAGGATAAAATTGAGTATGTTTTTGCTGACCATTGCTTCTAATGCTTGGACACAATGCTCAAAAAATATTTGTTGATGAGTGAATAAATACATGAATAAAAATCTGCTGATTTTGAAGGTGGTGAATATCTACTGAAGCCTTCACCAATGGCCACCATCTTTGCCTTTGGTTTAAAGCAAACAAAGAGACTGTGTCTTTTACTTGGGGAGCAGGGACCCGTTTGAATGATTCAGAATTTCAGAGGGAGCTGCACGGGTTGAAGCTGTTATTTTAGAATTTTGCTTTTCCTGAAAGCTCACGGATTCAGCTGCAAGTATTCACTCCATCCGTGATCTCATCTAGGGAGGGAGCATTTTGGATTTAAACACATTTGGCTGTTGAAGAACCCTGATTACAAAATAGGGTGACTTCATGCTCTTCTTTTTTCCCCTTGGAATAAGCAAAGTTCTCTTTATACTGGGGCAGTCTGGCAAGGAGTTCCCTGAAGGAACAGAAAAACAGTATTTAAGAGACATCCAATTTTAGCTCCATAAAAGGACCATTGTAATAGGGGTTTTGCATGTCCACTTTAAAAAAATCAATTTTCTGTGTGTCTGTCACAGAATGTCACATCATCAGGCATTAGGTTCTCCAGTATGGATGACGTTATTTATTATCACCTTCCTGGAGTTCAGAGATCCATCTGCCTCTTTTTCAACTGAATAAAATTTACATAGCTTTTGGGAATGCCATAATCCCATCTCTATGAGCTTTCAGAGGTAGCTGGAATTCAGTTGGTAGATCTACTTGTTCTAATTTCCATTCATTTATTCATTCAACAAACATTCAGAGCCCGTAAGATGTCAGACACTGAATTTACCACAGTGATTTCCTTGGCTTTAAATGACTTATTCTTCACCCTACCAGAGTGTAAGCTCCAGGAAGGCAGGGATCTTTGCCTATTTTGTTCACTGATATGTCTCAGGTACCTAAAGTAATACCTTGTACTCAATAAATACTTGTTGATTGAATGGATGCCTAAATCCTTTATGATAAAATGCGGTCTAAATACCTTCTTAAGCTTTGCCTGCCTGCCATTCAGCATGCATTCTCTCTCCCCCTTTTTCTTGGATTAGAGCCCTGTCTTTTTCCATGAGATTTCAGGCTGGGCAGTGGTTAGTTCCCCTGAAGGGAGTTGGGCTCTCAGGAAAATGGAAATGATCTCTGTTCTGTCCCAGGAAATGAGAGTTCAGAGTGGCTCCTCACCCAGGGTTGAACAAGTTTGTGAATGGCCCTGGGAATCCAAAGGCCTTCTCTGGAATGGGGGCGAGGTCAGGAAGGAAAAGGCCATAGCTCCACAGGACACCTGGATTTGGATCTCTGTCTGGCTGCTTCACCATTGTGTTGTTTGCAGATCCGTCCCACTGGACTCAGTTTTCTCAGCTGGGAGCATTGAAAAAAATACCAATTTTATGGGATTGTTTAGGAGGACTCGGTGGAGTTTGAGTGGGTACAAGCAGGGGGTTTCTGAGAGCCAATGCCCCCAGAGCAGCTATTCTGCTGGGAGTCACTGCCTCACCCTGTTCTCAGGTGGGCTTCCTATTGCAGCCGCTCAATCTACAGAGGCGCTAAAAGGTTTCTCCATTGTTAATTAAAAACTAATTTGAAGATGATTCAAATATTCAGTGATATGTTAGGGAGTTGGGTAAACTTATCTAAATTTAGGGCCTCAAAGTCTGGCTCTGTCACTCTCTAGTTGTGTGTCTGAGCAAATTACTTACCTTTTTTATGTCTTGTGTTCTTTATCTACAAAATGGAAGATATACGGGTAGATATCAAATAAAGTTGTTGTTATTACTAAGTCAGCACTCATAAAATGTTTAGAGTAGAGCCTGCCATATGATAAATATTCAATAAATGTTAGCTATAATTATTAATCCCCCACTTAAAAGTAGCTGATAACCCCAAGAGTGGCTTTCAGTTGGGAAGGATGGGTAGAGGATCATATCAGAATCATGATGTTTAATTGATGTTATTTATTTATTTAAAATTTCAAATAACATTAAAGGTAGGAATTATATTTTAATTTTTCAAAGGAAGGATTAGGTTTAAAAACCTGCCCTGCTATGCGATAAAATTGGGCTTGCCTATTACTCAGCGCATTATTTAGCTCTTGTTTCATATAGTAGTGAGTGTATTCTGTGTCCAATTTTTTTTTTTTTGCATGTAAGTGGAACTATTCTCCATAACAAGTCTGGCTTATCCACTTGTAAAGGAGAAGTTGATAGCAAAACTCCTACATTTGCATTGCCCTTGGACTGTTTATGAACATTTCAAAGTCTATTTTTAAATTTGATGTTCAAAGCATCCTTGCAACATAAATAGGGCTGGTGTTATTATGGTATCTCTTTTAAAATGAAAAATTGCTCTCTTAGAGAAGGAAAGGGGCCTTCCTAAGGTTCCTGCGTTAATAAACAATAGAACCTAAACCCTTCCTATTGTGCCACAAGGTGTTTGGAACCATAATATTTACTGCTTGAGGCTTACAGGTGTTCAGTAGCCCTGGGAAAAATGTTGGGAAGAGATTGCTTCTGTGCTGGGTCAGTTGGCAGAGACATGCATTATAGGATATGTGTGGCCATGCAGCATCCTGTAATCTAGGGTGGGAAAGGAAATGGAAAAGTATCAAGTTTGTCTTCCTATAGAAAATCCATCGTTTTCTGGCATCCATCCATTTTAAAGAAATTTTGCAATAAAGTAGCAATTGATCAGCAACTATTTCCTGAACACTCTATTTATAGGACTTTGATGGATGCACAGGCTCTGTTGGAGGTCCAGAGAGCCACAGGCCACTTCAGGTATTCTAGAATTGTATAAAAAGCATAAATAAGAAAACAGCTTTCCAAACTCCTTGTGTTATTTTTGATGCTTACATTGAAAAAGTAATGGTTTTATGCTCCACATTATATGTCATCAGGGAATATAAATTAAAACAACAATGAGAAACCACTACACAACCATTAGAATAGCCAAAATTCAGAACACTGAGGACACCTGATACTGGCAAGGATGTGGAATAACAGGAACTTTCATATATCGCTGATGGGAAAGCAAAATGGTACATTCACATTGGAAGAGAGTTTGGCAGTTTTTTACAAAATGGAACATACTGTATGGTTTAGTATTTGTGCTCCTTGGTACTTATCCAAATGAACTGAATCTTATGTCCACACAAAAATTTGCACATGAATGTTTAGAGCAGTTTTATTAATAATTGCCAAAATTTGGAAGCAACCAAGATGTTTTTCAGTAGGCGAATGAATAAATAAACCGTGGTACATCCAGACAATGGAATACTATTCAGTGTTGAAAAGAAATGAGCTATCAAGCCATGAAACGGCATGGAGGAACTGTAAATCCATATTTCTAAGTGAAAAAAGTCAATCCGAAAAGGCCACATACTATATAATTCCAACTATATGATATTATGGAAAAAGCAAAACTATGGAGACAATAAAAAGATCAGTGGTTTCCAGGGGATAGGAGAAGGAGACAAATAGGTGGAGCACAGGGGATTTTTGGGGCAGTGAAAATACTCTGCCTTAAATTATGATACAATGATGGACATATGCCATTATACATTTGTCCAAACCCATAGAATATACAACACCAAAAGTGAACCCTAAGTAAACTATGGACATTGGGTGATTATTATGTATTAATGTTGGTTCATCCTTGGTAAAAAATCTACCATTATGGTAAGTGATACTGACAACGGGAGAGACTATGTATGTATAGGGATAGGGGGTATATGAGAAATTTCTGTATCACTCTCTCAATTTTGTTTAAACTAGAAACTTCTCTAAAACAAAAAAAAAGGTAATTCTCTTCTCTTCTCTTCCCTTCTCTTCTCTTCTCTTCTCTTCTCTTCTCTTCTCTTCTCTTCTCTTCTCTCTCTTCTTTTCTTTTCAACACTTCCTTTTATAGTTCCATGGCCCCGTCTAGCATTCATGATGTTTCTACAGGCTCCACTCCCATATTACCTGATTGGACAGAGTTACAGTCGGCTAGGGCCTGAGTGTTGGGCAGAGATGGAGGTCATGAGGCCCAACAGGGCAGAAATGCCATTATTCCTAGGCCTGGGCCTGTTTTTACCCCACCTTTTCTGGAGACTGGTACAGCCCCGCAGGAAGGAGGGTAAAGAAAAACCCCAACTCCAGGTGGGCCTGGCTAGGCATAAATTCATACACCAGTGGTCTCTCCTGAGTTTTCCTCCAGAACTGGGAAGTTCAGACACAGTTTTCCCACAAATCACCCTTTGTCCAGAATGGAACAGGAGAGGGCAGGAGGGCCGGGTGGCCTCTGGGGTCAGTGGTGGGCCAGTGGGCATGATCACCTTGGATCTGTTCCCTTTAGAAACACTCACCAGTAATCTCACGAGGTGTAAGGAAGGTTCCAGATTGTTTTGGAACTATGACCTTTGGCATTCAGAGGCCCAGTCTTCCATCTATGCCCCCACACGGGCTTAATGTAAGGAATCTACCTCTTTGTGTGGGCAGCGGAACCCTCACCCCAGCCTGCACAGGACTCCTATCAACATAGCCACAGGTGTGAGATGTTAGAATCATCAAGAGTGCATTTTGCTGCAGGTAAATTTTTCAGATTACATTTTTCAGTCAGTCCCCAGAGAATTTTGAAATATAAAGGGTGTTTTTCCTTAATCAGGTTGTATAGTCATATTCCAAAGCGTTGTGAATGTACACAGACTGTTAGGTAGAAGTTAGAAAATGGAGAAGGAGAGGTGGGAGGGGGTCCATGGCGCCTACAGAAAAAGCTCATAAATAGCTTTGATTAACTGCCTCCAGCCAGGTATCAGTTTTACAACAGTTGACAAGAGGTGGTCTGGAGCAAGATAAGGATCTGAGTCAACGGACCTCCACCCACCTTAGAAGGTCTTGCCCTCCTGTGGAAGAGTATGCACCACTTTTCCTGCCAAATTAGTATGTAACTGCCTTACCCCACCCAGAAAACTGTAAAACTGTAAGTCCTTGGGACAAGGGCGCTCGCGTGCTCTCTCTCTCTCTCTCTCTCTCTCTCTCTCTCTCTCTCTCTCTCTCTCTCTCTTGGTAATGCTTTCCAATATACTGAAAGTACAGTGCAACATAACTACACTATTTTAAATAAATTTTAGGATTTCTAAAAATAATAATTCAATAATGCTCAGCAGGAGGTGTGCAAGTGACATTGCCTTGAATGTAGTGGTAACAGTTGCTACCCTTAAGAATCCATTGACCTAGTCAAGTAAACAAACACGTGAAGAACCAATAACATTACAATGAGTTAGGTATGAATGGTGTGTTAGGGGAATTCCAAAGAAGAAGCTATTAGCTTTGCCTGGTGGGACCAGAGAAGGCTGGACAGGATCCCAGTCTTGAAGGATGAGTAGTTTTGCAAAGTAGAGAAGAAAATGTGGGCATTCTGCATGGAGAGAACAGCATGAACATGCTTGATGTAGCTGGGAATGGTTAGCATTCTGGAGCATCACAGTGAGACCACTGGCTTGGCTCATAGGGAAATCCTCAAAAGGTTTTGCTTAGTTCTTATGGGGTAAGATTTTGCTTTTGCCTCCAACCCCTTATAAGGTATTAGAGTCCTTCCTCCCTCTTGGTTCTGGGGGCTGCTAAATGGTAGATGTCCATAGTTGATGGGTCAGTGAGGGTTTATAGTTGAGGTCAGCTTGACACAGAGTCCCTTCCTCTTGGGGCTCCAGGACTCTTGTTTCAGAGGATCTTCTCTTTCTCCTGTCTCTCCTCTTATTCCCTCCACCAGCACCCTGTGTAGCTCCAGATTTCCTTCTGGGAGCATGAACTCATAGTGATAGTTGCCAATGGAAAATGGAATTAAGTATGTGGATCTCTTGCAAAATAAATTACGTACAGCGTTCCAAAGATAAAAGAAATTCCTACCGGTTTGCCTGCTATTCTGGATAACTATATTGCAACATTGTTTCTTGAATTGAAAGTAGAGGGTTGACAGGGTAAAATATGTTTTGTGCTCCAATATGATAACACAATCCAAAGCTGGGAGTTTTGTTGCACATCTAAGAGAAGTAGCAGAAACCCAAATAATCTGGGACATGAGAACTTGCAAGAAAGTGCTGAAGGAGCTAGTGGAGGGAGCACTTGAATATATATGGCTTGGTGTTTAACACTCTCTCTTCATTGTTTGCCATCTCCTTAACAATTTAGTAACTATCATGATTTGTTGATAGATCTTTCACTCTCTCAGGTTGCTAGTCTTGGAAAGGAGAAAAAGAAGAAAATCAATATGTCTAAATCCATCTATCTATCATCTATCTATTAGATATGTATCTACCTAGCTAGATATCTAATCTATCTTTATCTGTTATTTATTTAACTGTATCTTCTATCTATTCTGTTTATCATCTAATCTTTGGCATATATTTGGAAAGGTAATCAGTAGATATTTATCTTTTTAAAAACGGCTTTATTGAGATATAATTCACATTCCATGTAATCAACCAATTTAAATTGTACAACTCAATGGTTTTTAGTATATTAACAGAGTTATGAAGCCATCATCACAGAGAAGTTTTAGGGCATTTTCATCACCCCAACAAAAACCTCATCGCCTTTAGCTGTCACCTCCCCAAATGTCCCATCCTCATCCAGCCCCTGGCAACCACTACTCTACTTTCTATCTCTATGGATTTGTCTATTCTGGATATTTCATATTAATGGACTCATATAATGTGGTGTCTCTTTTTGACGGACTACTGTTGACCCTGAGAAAGAAGATACCTACTCAGAAAAGCTCCTGGTGGCTAATTTAAAAACAGAACCTAGCAGCCATTTCTAAATTGGCTTCTCATGCAAACCGCACTTTAGGGATAAATCTTCACTAAGCTGCCTGCCTCCTGCATTGAACTGCTCGCCTGCATTGTGTTCCAGACATTTGAGCCAATCCTTATAAAGGAGTTCTCAGAATCCTCTTTCAACTAACAGGACTGAGACTTTCCCCATCAAATCAGAGCTATGCAGTTATATTCCCCATTAGCATTTTCTCTGACCAATCAGAGAAACTCCATTCTGACCAACCAGAACAGTGCTTTTTGGACCAACCAAACTGAGGATTTGGAGTCCTCATGTGCTTGAGGACTGTCCATTCAGGGATGAAGGGCGGGACTTCTGTGTATGTAATTCAGCTTCTCTCAGGCTCAGAGAGTACACTTTCCATTTCCACCGATGATTGAAGGCTACGTTTCCCTGGCTGGAGCTGAAATGCCAAAGATGTCTCACCAGAGCCGACCAGAGTAGAGCAGAGCTGTCTAGCTGGAGAGGGGCCTCACCCAAGTGCCGCCTTGCTCCTGGAACACCTGGCCCCTGTGACTCCTTGCAGCAGTGCTCTTTCATAATTGATCTGTAACACTATTGAGCTGTTTCACAGCCTTGTTCTCACAGCTGTGCTGAATCACAGTTGAGCTCTTTGCACTGAATAAAGTTTCCTTTTTCACTGGCATTGCAAATTGGGGATTTCTGTTGCTGCCAACAACCATTGATGACTTGAGCCCCTGATGCTGTCCTGGAACCAACACCCTTGATGCCTGCAGAACCCCCTTGGACTTGAGTTGTCTTCCTGGCAGCGCCTGAGGATATCCAGACACTACTTTCACTTAGTCTAAAGTTTTCAAGGTTTATCTACATAGTAGCTACTTTTCTTGAGAAAAACTTGTGGGTCAGGTGAAACATAACGAAAATGACTCCTTGTTATTGTATGGAAATAGGGAAGCAAACTTTGAATGTTGTAGTTGCCCAATAAGGTATTGTTAAATTAATTTTTCTTTATTTAAACTAAGGTCCTAAGCACTGAATGTCCCAATAAGACCAGGACACAAATCCTGTCTTCCAAAATAAAGTGCTGGTTAAGCAGATGGACTCTGGAGCCAGACTGCCTGGGTTGAAATCCTAGTTCTGCCCATCCACCCTTTTGCTGGTTGTATGACCTTGATCACGTTATTCAAGGTCTCTCAAAGACAGTTTCCTCATCTAAAAAATGGGGGTTGGGGTGGCTGGGTGACTAAATTGGTTAGAGCGTGTGCTCTGAAAAACAAAGTTGCCAGTTTGACTCCCTTATTGGATGGTTGGCTGCGTTTCCCCCCACCCCCCACACACAACTAAGATTGAACATGACACCTTGAGCTGAGTAGCTGTGAGCTGCCGACAGGCGGCCAGATGGCTCAGTTGGTTAGAGCGTGTACTCTTAACACCAAGGCTGCCAGTTCTATTCCCACATGGGATGGTGGGCTGAGGTCCCCCGCAACTAGATTGAAAGCAGCGACTGGACTTGGAGCTGAGCTGCACCCTCCACAACTAAGATTGAAGGACAACAACTTGACTTGGAGCTGATGGGTCCTGGAAAAACACAATGTTCCCTTTCCCCAATTCCCCAACGCTGTTCCCTTCCCCAATTTCCTAATAAAATCTTAAAAAAATAAAAAATAAAATAAACAAATAAATAATGGAGATTGAAAACTGTACCTAATTTCTAGGGTGGCTATGAGAACCAAGTGAGATCATTGACTTAAAGCTCTTGGCATATTGCCTGGCTCCTGATAAGCCCTCAATAAAGGCTGGCAATGATTATCAATAGTTTTTCAAAGAGCTATAGTTCTATAGGCACATGAATGATTATAGTGCAATCTAAGTGCATTGGAAGACATATGATCAAAGGGCCATGGGGTACAATGAAGGGAAAAATCAGTTCTATATGGGGTGGGTACCAGGGGAGGGGAGGCTTTTTTTTTTTTGCAGGATTGCATCCTGGAGCCAAGATCTAGACTGTGTATATATTTTGGGGCTTCTGTTGTGTTTTAAAGATTTTCAAATTAGACACCATTAGGAAGGCAGTCACCTCTACCACTCCTTAATTAATTGAACTAATTTGTACTTGAATTGGGCTCATTTGATATTTATGCTTCCAACCTGTTGCTCAAGGCCCTTGAGTTCTGTGCTCCACCTTGGAAGAAGGCCTTTGACCTGGAACTTAAAGTTTGGTTCTAATTAGCCAGACAGGAAGCAAAAGGGGACAGGGTGAGGGTGGTGGGACTTCTGATTTACTTACTTCAAAGTATACAAACTCACTGCATAATTAGTGTCACTCTTTTCCATACTTCCTTTTAAAAATTAGTTTTTCTATAATGAATAAGTCATACAGGTGTATGTTAAAAACAACTAGACAAAATGAGAAGCAAGTTTCCCATCTCTGGCCTGTGCTCTTCCTTTCCCTCCTGAGTTGCAGTTGGAATTTCAGAATTTTGTTGGATTCCAGGGACATCAATCATCTATGCATATTCAAATATTAAAATGTGTATTTATCTCCCTCATCCATTTTACAAGGACAGCCTTGAAAATATTTTTAATAAAACATGGAAACAAAACCCATAAAATATAAAAACAAGACTCAGAACCAAGTTGTTTTGTTTTTGTTTTCACTTCAATTACAGAATTTTCTCGTGTACACATGAACAGAGAGGCAAGTACTGTACAATGAACCCTCACATACCAATCACCCAGCTTCAACATTATCCACTTTTACCCCCTTTTTTTTCCATTTATAACTTTCTTTAGTTTTGCTTACTTCCCTTTGGGGTTCTAGCATTTTAAAGGCCTTTGCATTTTTACATAAATATTTATTGTGATCATTGTACATACAGATTGGCCTCATTAATTTAAGTAGAGACATAGAATTTCCATTACGAATAACATTTGCATCACAAGGATACAAGAACAGAGAGAGATCAAGGGATCGAAAGCCTATTTGAAGAAATAGTGACTGAAAACTTCCCTAACCTGGTGACGGAAATAGACATACAAGCCTAGGAAGCACAGAGAGTTCCAAACAAGATGAACACAAAGAGGCCTACACCAAGTCACGTTATAATTAAGACGCCAAAGGTCAAGGAGAGAATCTTAAAAGTAGCAAGAAAAAAGCAGTTAGCTACCTACAAGGGAGTTCCCTTAAGACTGTCAGCTGATTTCTCAACAGAAACTTTGAAGACCAGAAAGGATTGGCACAAAACATTCAAAGTGATGAAAAGCAAGGACCTACTACCAAGATTACTCTATGCAACAAAGCTATCATTTAGAATTGAAGGACAGATAAAGAGCTCCCCAGACAAGAAAAAGCTAAAGAAGTTCATTACCAGCAAACCAGTACTACAAGAAATGTTAAAGGGAATTCTTTAAGGAGAAGGAAAAAAAATAAATATATGAAAAATAAAATGGCAATAACTATGAGGTCTGACCATTAAGTTTGTGAACTCATCCTAGAAAAAGTGCTACATACTTGTTGCTGAATATCACTATGATCACCTTCGAAGTACTCCCCTTGGGAAGCCATGCACTGATGCCAGTGCCTAGTCCACCCTTCAAATTAATTTTGCAACTCTATTTCTGGAATGGTCATCAGAGCTGTTGTCGTATTACCCTTGATGGCTCGAATGTCATCAAAATGTCTTCCTTTCAATATTTTCTTTATCTTCACCTAAAGAAAGAAGTCATTGGAGGCCAGATCAGGTGAGTAGGGAGGGTGTTCCAATACAGTTATTTGTTTACTGGCTAAAAACTCCCTCACAGACAGTGCCATGTGAGCTGGTGCATTGTTGTGATGCAAGAGCCATGAATTGTTGGTGAAAGGTTCAGGTCGTTTTCGTCTACTTTTTCACGCAGCCTTTTCAGCACTTCCAAATAGTAAATTTGGTTAACTGTTTGTCTAGTTGGTACAAATTCATAATGCCTAATCCCTCTGATATCAAAAAAGGTTAGCAACATTGTTGCAACAAGTTCACGAACTTAATTGTCAGACCTCATATGTACTTATCAGTAATCACTTTAAATGTAAATGTATTAAATGCGCCAAAAGACACAGGGTAGCTGAATGGATAAAAAAACAAGACCCATACACATGCAGCCTACAAGTGACCCACTTCAGATTGAAAGACACACATAGACTGAAAAAAAATGGGAAAAATATATTTCATGCCAATAGAAATGAAAAAAGAAATCTGGGGTAGCAATACTTATATCAGACAAAACATCCTTTAAAAGAAAGGCTATTACAAGCAACAAAGCAGGACATTTCATAATGATAAAGGGATCAATTCGACAACAGGATATAACACTTGTAAACACTTATACACCCATTGTAGGAGCACCTAAATATATAAAGCAAATATTGACAAATGAATTCAGTAAAGCAGCAGGATATAAAATTAATATTAATATTCCAGAAATTGGTTGTATTTTTATACACCAATAACAAACTATTGGAAAGAGAAATTAAGAAAACAACCCATTTACAATTGCATAAAAAAATACCTAGGAATAAATTTAACCAAGAAGGTAAGAGACCTGTACTAGGAAAATTATAAAACATTGAAGGAGATACACAGAAATGGAAACATATATTGTGCTCATGGATAGAAAGAATTAACATCATTAAAATGTCCATACTCCAAAACAATCTATTGATTCAATGCAATCCCTATCAAAATACCAATGACATTTTTAACAGAACTAGAACAAATAATCCTAAAATTTATATGGAACCACAAAAGACCTGAATAGCCACAGCAATCATGAGAAAGAAGAACAAAATTGGAGGTATTATGCTACCTGATCTCAAACTATACTACAAGGCTATAGTAATCAAAACAGCATGGCACTGGCATAAAAACAGACACATAGATCAATGGAACAAAATAGAGAGTCCAGAAATAAACCCACGCTTATATGGTCATTTAATCTATGACAAAGTAGGCAAGGATATTCAATGGGGTAAAGACAGTCTATTCAATAAATGGTGTTGGGAAAACTGGACAGATACATGCAAAGAAATGAAAGTGGACCACATTCTTAGACCTATTCAAGAACAAACTAAAAATGGGTTACAGATTGAAATATAAGACCCAAAACTACAAAACTTCTAGAAAAAAATATACACAGTAAACTCTCTGACAGTGCTCTTAGAGATATATATTTTTTGTCTAACTCCTCAGGCAAGGGAAACAAAAGAAAACAACAACAACAACAAATGGGACTACAACAAATTAAAAAGTTTTTTTGCACAGCAAAATAAACCATCAACAAAAAGACAACCTACTGAATGGGAGAAGATATTTGCCAATGATATATTCGATAAGGGGTTAATATCCAAACATATAAAGAACTCATACAACTTAACACCAAAAACCCCTGAACAATCCAATTAAAAACATTGCAGAGGACCTGAATAGAAATTTCTCCAAAGATGACATACACATGGCCAATAGACATATGAAAAGATGCTCAACATCACTAATCATCAGAGAAATGCAAATTGAAACCACAATGAGATACCACCTCCTACCTGTCAGGATGGCTATCATTAATAAATCAACAAACAACAAGTGTTGGGGAGGATGTGGAGAAAAGGGAGCCTTTGAGTGCCGTTAGTTGGATTTCAAGTTGGTGTGGCCACTATGGAAAACAGTATGCAGCTTCCTCAAAAATTAAAAATAAAACTACCATATGACCCAGCAATTCCACTTCTGGGTATTTATTGGAAGAAATCTCAACATTAATTTAAAAAGATATGCATCTCTGTGTTTACTACAGCATTATTTACAATAGCCAAGACAGGGAAGCAACTTAAGTGTCCATTGATAGACGATAGGCTAAAAAGGAAGTGGTACATACATACAATGGAATATTACTTGGCCACAAAAAAGAATGAAATCTTACCATTTGTGACAATGTGGATGGATTTAGAGAGAGGGTATTATGCTAAGTGAAGTAAGTTCAGAAAAAGACAAATACCATATGATTTCACTTATATGTGGAATCTAAAAAACAAAATAAATGAACAATAAAACAGAAACAAATTCATAGGACAAACTGATGGTTGCCAGATGGCAGGGTGGTTTGTGAGTTGGATGAAAAAGGTGAAGGGATTAAGAAATGCAAATTAGCAGTTACAAAATAGTTATGGGAATGTAAAGTACAGCATAGGGAAGATAGACAATAATACTGTAATAATTATGTGTGGTGTCAGGTGGGTACTACACTTATAAGTATCTAACAACAATGCTGTACATTTGAAGCTAATATAAGATTGAATGTCAACTGTAACTGAAAAGTAAAAAAATAAAAAGAATTTCCATTATGTGGATATTCCATATTTTAATCAGTCTCCTCTTGATCAACATTTAGTTAGTCTCCAGACTCTTGGCATTGAAAGCAATGTCACCAGATGCATTCAGCTTTAGGCCATTATGTTACTATATGAGGTACCCATTCTCCTGCTTGGGGAGTAAAATTAAAATGGCAGAATTAGTATTCCTCACCAATAGCGCCAAGATCTGCACACATTTCAGTAGAGAAGACATTGTATTGCATTTTATCTCCACTTCCTCACCTCCCAAATATGTTTTATCAGCTAGGATTATGTTCAACTGTGAGTGGCAGAAAATACTCAAACAGTGGCTTAAACCACATATAAGTTCATTTCTTTCCCATGTAGAAACCTGGCTGTAAGAGGGGCAGAGTGAGTGTGGCCCTCCACAGTGTCAAGTTGTTCTGCTGTATGTGGCTTCCATTCCCAAAATCATCATATGGTGCAAAATGGCTGATCTAGCACCAGCCATCACATCTGTATTCCAGGCAGCAAGAAAAAGGAAAGGAAAGGATAAAGGCACCCTCTCTCTTTCTAGGGGTGTTTCCTGAAAATTGCACATATCACTTCCACTTACAATTCATGGGCCAGAACTTAGTCTTATGGTCATCTAATTGCAAGGGTTGTTGGGAAATGCCATCTTTATTTGGGATGGATGTGAACTCAGCTACAAATCAGATATAAGCATTGCACTGCTAATGTGAACAAGGTGCTGTGGGAGCTAACAATACGTCTGAAGGGAGATCAGAGAAGGCTTTCTAGAGGAGGTGATGCTGGAGCTTGCCTAGGACAGGCAAAGTTTGCTTTTTATGAGTTTTTTAAAAGATAAGCTAGGAACTAAAGGTAAATTCATTTAAAATTGATATTGTTTCCAAACCTTTCTCATTTTCTCAGAAATTCTGTATAAAGTCCTTAGCAAGAATTACTGGCCTCACTCAGGAATTATTTGTTGAGTGGATGAATGAACGAGTCAGGGGAAAATGTTGTTGTGAATGACTCCCAGAGCTGTGACTCTGCATAGCTATGGCAGACTTTATTTCCTGAAGGTGGCCACGAATACCTCTAACCTCACAATCTTTTCTGCAATTTTTCCTTGTCATTCCTCCTTTGGAAGGTTGGGCTCTATTTTGCCACCCTCTTGAATGTGAGCAAATGCTGTGACTCCTTTGACCAATAGAATACAGCAGAAGTGACACTGTGCTAGATTTAAGAGTAGCCCTAACTGGCCTTGTGGTTTCCACTCTTTGCCTCTTGAAAACTAGACACAATGTGCAAAGTCTGACTACTCCAAGACCACTCTGCTGGTGAGGAGCCCAAACCACATGGAGAAGCCTAGAGGATGAGACACCATGGGGAGAGAGAGAGGAAGGAAAGGGGAGGGAGGGAGAAAGAGAGACCAGGGAGCATCAAGATGCCAGGCATGTAATGAAGTCATCTTGGAAATGCACTCTGCAGTCCAGCTGCCTTGGCTTATTCCACATGGATCAGAGATGAACCACCCAGCTGAACCCTTCCTGAATTCCAGGCCCACAAAAGCTTACATGAAATAAATGTGGTTTGCAGCACAGTAAAGGATCTCTGGAGATATGCCTCGGGAAGCTATGTTACAGGGCATGCAGGGCTGTCCCTGGGAGGAGTCTCTGCATTAAGGGCAACATCTGAGGAGAGGTGAGGATGAAAGCAAAGAGAGCAATGGGGGTGAGTCTCTGTGCAGCCTCCTATAACCATTCCCCACCCAAGGAAGAAGGCGTCTTAGAGAAATTATCACATGTTCTAGATGAACCCAGAACAACTTGTCATAAAAACAGCAAGGAAGCTATCAAAGACTTCTAGGGTCATGTCAAAAGGACTCAGGAACCAGCTCAAAAGGGTTCTGGCTGGCTAGGGAAGGAAGAATTTGAGCATTTATATGAATAAGAGCTGCAATGGATTGAAACACGTCAAAAATATTTAAATCTATAAGTTCATTGCGAAACCCAATAACTTTAGTCACTTTTGGAGCATGGAAAGTATCCATTTTATTATTTTGAAAACTGATAAGTAAGGGGGTAAATATCCAGGATTTGTCGTGCTTTTCCTGTGAACTGCACCGCAGTGTAACCAAAAAGTTGACAAGCGTCCCCTTAAAGACGTATTCTGGATATAAAATGAAGAAGAATGATAGGATTAGAATATTACCAATTTGAAGGTGCTAATGAAATAATTTTTCTAGTCAACAACCATCGGCAGCGGATAACATCACAAAAGGAGAGACCACCGGGCATTATGTACCTACCGACATTTACAGCACCATCTGTGGGAAAGCAGAGCTGACCTGGGTGAGGCTCTAGATCTTATGGCCAACTCACAGGGGAGGGAAGAACTAGTTAAAAGACAGCATGTGGATGTAATCAGCACGGCTTAGGCTGTGCGAAACTCAGTTTCTTCTTCAAATAAGGAAACAAAATGAGAGCAGAAAGGGGAACCTCTAAAACAAAAGGGGCTTCAGAGGTCTCTCAACCAATTGCCACGTGTAAACCTTATTTGGGTGTACCATGACCCCATGACCTTTGTGCTACTCAGGGTCTCCTTTTAGCTTTGGCTCCTGCTGCCAAGCGGCAGCTCTTTCTTTACCTCCTACTTACATTCCTGAGAGAACTGGATGGCCCCTGGTTCTCTTTTTGTTCTAGGCCAGCGGTTCTCCACCTTCCTAATGCCGCGACCCCTTAATACAGTTCCTCATGTTGTGGTGACCCCCAACCATAAAATCATTTTTGTTGCTACTCTATAACTGTAATTTTGCTACTGTTATGAATCGTAATGTAAATATCTTTTTGTTTTCCAATGGTCATAGGCGACCCCTGTGAAAGGGTCGTTCGACCCCCAAAGGGGTCGTGACCCACAGGTTGAGAACTGCTGTTCTAGGCCATGCCACAGGCCAGAGACCAGGCAATGGACAACCTGTTTTGATCATATGTCTTTTAGCTATTCAACTGAAGGCGCAGGGCCTTAGGGGGCCTGCTAGGAAGCGGCGATGTGTGCTGATGTTTAACACCCTGGGAAACAACTTGAGGGCCTACAGGGAGACCTGATAAACTTCCAACCAAAAGCATTGACTTTACCCTTTTGTTTTCATAGAAAATCTGAGTGCGCTGCAGGCCAAAGGGACACATTGGAGTCCATTTAACCATGATTTGGGGAGGGAGATGGGGGAAAAGTAGCTCATGTAGGAGAGGTTGGAGCTGGGGGTCTGGGCAAGCCCACTGTGGGATTTGAGGGGGTTCTCACATTGAATTCATGCAGAGAGCTGCCTGGGCTTTTCCTTCATAGTGGTGGGCAACTAACTTGACTTCTCTGTGCCCCAGTTTCTTCATTTGTAAAACGGGGATTAAAATAGAATCTACCTGTAAGGTCCATGAAGAAAACTGTGAACACTGGATCAGTTAGTGCATGACAAGTTGAGAACAGTATCTGGCACTGGGTACATGCAAGGGCGACCTCGAGCCAGATCTGGAAGCCCCAGGTGGCTTAACTCATCTACCCTGAATGAAGGGAAGGGAGCGTGCTCCGCCCCTGCCTGTCTGGAGGTCAATAGGAGAGTGAGCGGTGAGGCTTTTGGAGCACCGAGGGGCCCTGGAAGCCCGGGAAGTCTCAGAGCTGGGAGGCACAGAGGCTCGCACTGCGTACTTGCACAGCCCGTCCCTCTCACAGCCCATAGAAGCTGGTGGGTGAGCCCAGATGCACATCATGCTGACTCGTGGGGAATTTGCTGCCCACAGAGAAGGGAAAAATGCACCTCCCTAAAGCCAACAAAGTCAGGCAAGCCCTGTGGGAGGAAAATAACTCGGGCCGTAGATTTTCTTTTCGAGGCTTGGAGTCTCTCCATGAACAACATAGACACAGACGTGATTAGCATGGCTCCTGAAGCACCGTCTGTGTGCTGGCAGGTGGCGGGGCTGATGTCACACCCAAATGTCACTGTGGCTCTTTAACCTGTCGGTCCAGGGGTCTGGCTCCAAGCTGGGCCCTGGCCCCTGCCACCTGCAGCCTATAAGTGGTTCAAAGAGTCCCTTCAAGCTACGGAGGGCTTTAAGGGTCCTGTCTTTGGAGGTTCTTGTGAAACTGTGAGGTAGGTCACCTGCCATCCCCCATACTTCAACGCTATCCCTGTCCCTGGCCTGTGCACACAAAGATGTCCACAGTTTTCCTGCCACTTGCCAGAAGTGAGGACAGAACCTTCTCAGACTTCATCTCCTCTCTTGCCCATGAATGCCCACTAGCATCTCCAAACATCCAGGTCAAGCACTCTCTGTCCCTTGATTGGAGACCCGAGAAGAGGCTAGAGGCTCAGTCTCACTGGCATGGGAGTTATAGGGTGGCAAAGGACTTGAAGGGAATGTGGGACTGGACTTGAAGTGAATCTGGAGTCTGGCGAGAAGGGAGGATGAGAGGATAGAGAAAGGCTTTTGGAGAAGAACAGCAATGAGGAAGGGTCTGAGTGAGGCTCTCACTCAGGCAGTAGGAAAGGTGGGTTTGTGTTAGGGAACATTTGGAGTGAGATTTCCTACCACTTAGTGATAATGCTGCGACAAAGAGACAGATCTTCTGCCTTCCAGTCCTGGCCTTTTTCCAGTGTGCCTCTCTCCAGATTCCAGAGAACCTTGAAGAAGATGAGACAATGGAAAGTGCTGGCTTTGGTTGCAGAGAAGCCAGGGGAATTTAGGTTCCTGGCTGGACAGGGTGTGGACAGACTGGGGTGGTGGGGGACTGAGAACATGGATATTGGGAGAGACATTACCACAGAATTACCAATAGGGCATGATGACTCTAGAATAGAGATGTCCAGCCTGGTTCCGGGATTCTGTCTTGTGGTTACAAGGCCATACATCCCAGCCTGCTCTGTGCTGGTCCTCCTTGAATCTTGGAGCATTTTTCAGAGTTGGGGTCACAGGTGAGATTAGAAATGCACACGTGCCCCATTGCAAACATGGACAGGTCACTGGAGTAGAGGGGGAGGGGCTGATTCCAAGTAACTTTTTGGTAACAACAATTTGCTCTCCTGTTCATCCAAAGAGCATTTTGCTTCAGAAGAATGCTGAAAAGAGCTTGTTAGAAAGGCAAATTTTTGTGTCACATCCCTGATCTACTAAACCAGAAATTCTAGGATGGGACCCAGGAAGCTGGGTCTTAATAGGCTCTCTAGATCAGGCGCCGGCAAACTTTTGAGACAGAAGAGCCTCCAGGGGTCGGCAAACTGCAGCTCACGAGCCACATGTGGCTCTTTGGGTACGTACATGTGGTTCTGAAGTAAAATTGAAAATGAAAATAAAACTATTATAGTTTCATTTATAAAATTTTTAAAGGATATTATTCACATAATGGTGATGATATAAAAATATATTTATGGTTCTCAAATAATTTTTAAATTGTTGTGAGGGACAGGACTGGCTCTTCCAGGGGTCAGCAAACTTTTGAGATGGAACATACCCAAAGAGCTGTATGTGGCTCATGAGCCGCAGTTTGCCGACTCCTGCTCTAGATGATTCTGGCATTAAGGAAGTCAGCCACTGGTCTCATCCATCTCTGTACCTGGCCAGGTCTGGTGCAGAATAAATGTTTGTTAAAATGAAATGAACTCAAGTATCTCATTTGCTCTGCTGGTATCAGAGATTTCAAATGAGATCAAGCACATGTAAGGCCCAGCACATAGTAGGCCTTCACTACAGTGGCAGGAGGGATTGTTCCAACACTAGGGTCTGAGGACTGCATTCATGGATCAGGCTAGGCTCACAGCAGGAAGACAACATGGGCAGATTCAAGGGTGGGCATGGCAACTGCTGATGTCACAATGCCCCCATTTACCCCTGACTTCAGGCTCCTGGACCAGCTGTGGGTGGCAGAGAGAGGATGGCTGGCAGCAGTAAAGAGAGGACAAAGCGGGAAGTGGGATCGAGGACACCGGGACATTTCCAGACCAAACATAAGCACCAGACAGGAGAACCACCAAGATACTGAAAGAAGCATGGGGGAGCTCAGAAACCTCTCAGGTAACGGTCTGGGTGGGGTGATATTTCACATATAGGAACACCAGGTGTCCCCATGAGGAGAGTCCAGAGGGGAAGTAAAAACACAGGGACCCAACTACCAGGAGGCTACACCCTTCACAGGAGCCTCTGCTTGTTGAGGGTTGCCGGAGTCTCCAGCATTTTCCTTCAGTGGTTCCAATTCTGGCCTCCCCCCGCCCCCCCCNCCCCCCCCGTGACTCTAAAACATACTGCTGTCCAGCCCCACTGCCCAGATTCTGATTAACTGTCTTCAGAGGGCTCAGTTTTAAAAACTGGTCAGGTGATTCTACAGTGCAGTCAGGGAGACAACTCTATTTAAACAGGAAGAAAACAAAACAAACGCACACACACTCTACCCCAGCTTCCTCCTGGGTGGTGGTGGGCATGGGGTCGTATTGAGTTTCCTCCACAGATGCCTGGCATCTGGACAGAACTCAACACCAAGGAAATGTTAAGCTAGGACTGGTAAGTGCCTTTACTATGAAGAACCTCTAGAAACCTCTAGGTAAGATCATTAACAGCCACACAAACAGTAGACTTTTAAAAAAGTAATAATGAATATTCATGTCACATTTAAAAATAATTATAAAGAGGGAATGAAAGGTATAAGGAAGAGCAACTGGCAAACCTTATGATCAATGAAGGCACTGCAGGGTGGATGGGGGAGAGGGGAGGAAACTCTCCTGTCTATAGAGGAGGAAGTGCCCCCTTCCCGCCTCTGCCCAGCCCCGAGGCACTACCCCAGGGTGGTGCTTCTGGCAGCCAGGGACCCTAGAGGCCACTCTGTCTGTGTTGGCAGCTCTGGTTTTGCACTTGCATGAGCTACATACAAGCCAGTATGGGAGAACAGAAAAGCAACTAAGGGCAAGGACATGGGAAGCCAGACTTCCTGGGTTCAAATTCAGACTCTGCCCAGTGTCTGGGAGCTGACCTTCGGGGTCTCAAGGCTATGACTTTCTCCAGGCCTCCTGACAAGCACTTCCCTCCCTTTCTCAGCTGACTTTATTTCAGGGATGTCTTCCAAGTGCTTACAGCTGGGACTTGAGCAAGGTGCAGTGATGGCTTTCTCCCCAGTCGTGGATCGGTTAGGCCCCATAACACGTGGATCTTCCCTAGGTGTGGCAATTGTAGCATTTTCACTTTGCCTTCCTGGTGGTGCCAGCATTAGGGGTCTGGAGTCATCAGGCTGAGCAATGGGCAGCCCTGGGGTTTTCTCCTCACCTCCTTTAATCAGATTGAGAGCCTGTTGGCTGCCATATTGCATGGGTTGGTGTGTGTGTTTCTGATGTGTCTGTGTGTGCCTGTGTATTTGTATGTTGGTGTATGTGTGTGTCTATTTCTGTCTGTGCATGTGTGTGTGTGTTTGTGTGTGTATTTCCATGTGTGTTTCTATGTGTGTGTATATGTTCATGTGCTCATGTGTATATGTGTCTCTGGGTATGTCTGAGTGTCTCTGTGTGTACATGTTTGTGTGTATATTCCTATGTGTATTTTTGTGTGGGTGTCTATTTGTCTTTCTGTGTCTGTGTGTGTCTGTGTATGTCTGTATGCCTGTATGGCTATCTCTATGTGTCTGTGTGTTTCTGTGCCAGTGTGTGCATATGTTTATGGATGCATGTATTTCTGTGTGTACCTATGGGTGCGTGTATGTTTGGTCTGTGTTTGTGTGTGCATGTCTGTCTGTCTCTGTGTGTATGTGTCTGTGAGTGTCTCTCTGTGTGTGTATGTGTCTGTGTGTCTCTCTCTCTGTGTATGTGTCTGTGTATCTCTCTCTCTGTGTATGTGTCTGTGTGTCTCTGTGCGTGTGTATGTGTCTGTGTATGTGTCTGTGTGTCTCTGTGTGTGTGTGCATGTGTGTCTCTCTGTGCATGTGCATGTGTGTGCCAGCATGCTCTCACTTTCTAGAGCATCCTGATGGCTGGGCCTTCTGTTCCTTCCTGTCCAGCGACTGTCAGAGTTCTGAGGATGAACGCCAGGCTGCTGGGCCTTGGGGAGTGAGGAAAAGAGCAACAGCTGGTACAGGCCACTCCCTGGGGAATTTTGGCAGAGAAAAAGAGAAAAATAGAAGTCAGGAAGCTTGGGGTCAAGGGAAGAATTTATCAGAAGAAGGGATTCTTGGGAATGTTTGAAAGCAGAAAGGGAGGAGACAGTGGAGACAGACATTTGGAAATGCTGGAGAGGGGCAGGGAATGAAGAAGGGTGGGAGAGGCCTGAGAGGGTGGGGTCAAGAGCAGAATCTGGATTTGTCAGCACAAGTGCTCTCCATCCCAGGACTTGTTACCAAGCTTGGACCATGGTCTTCAGCCCTGCCCATGTCCCTCCCAATGTCCATCCCCACCCCCAGACCTACCTCCTTCTCCTCCCCCGCCAGTCCTCATCCCCATCCCCATCCAATCACTGTGCTATCTAATGCCCATTCTCATCCTCATCTCCAAGCCCATCTAATCCCACTTTTCCAGAGAAAACCAAAGTCAAGAGAGGTCAGTAACCAGCCGGAGTTACAGAGCTGGCAAATGCCAGAACCAGGACTTGAACCCAGCATCATCTCATACCAGTGTTCAAACTTGAACTCCCATGCCATATTCCTACATGGTGTTGGGTTCCTGGTCCCTGGCCCCTGTCCTCTGACTCTACTGTGTGCTTGACCTTCTAATATTGCTTTGTCTGCTCCTGACTTGGCCTTTCACTGTTCAAACTTCAGCCAACCTGTGCATCTCAGTTCAGACTTCTCCACCAGCTACTGGCCCCCGGCTTGACCCTCGCCCTGCGTCTCCCCCAGGACCTCATGGGACTTCTCCAGTTCCAGTTTCCCCTGGCCACAACATCTCTGATGATAGGAGAGGCAGATAGGCAGGAAGACAGGCTCAAAATAGGGTGTTGGAGGAGAAGGCATTTTAAGTTGGAATGGGCCAACTTCATGTCTGTGGCCTCTAGTAAATGGCGGGTAGGTAGTCTGCAGCTCGGAGAGAAAATGGTCAGTGAATCCATGGCTCCAAGAGGGTGGAGCTGTGTGGAATGTGCCAGGAAATCGATGAGAAAGGAAGAAAAGGTTTGCCAAGTTACAGTGACTGCCTAGTTGAAACCAGACACTAGGAATGTGTAGCAGGTCAGGCCTGCTGCCTGGGAAATACTTGGCCTGCTTTGATTTTCAATTTTCATTGTTTATTTCTAAAATAAATGTTTATTTTACCTTTGTAATTCTTAAGGTTTTTAGGAACATGGGAAAGAAAGATTTTGTTCTGGTTTTAGACACTTACTTTTGGACTTAGAGAGAAAAAGGGCCAACTTGCTAATTACAGCCCAAAGTCACTGGCTTATGGCCAGGTCTCTAATAGGTGAGATGCCTGCAGCATGGTTTTGGTGGCTGTGTTCTTCTCCAGTGGGCCCAGGGATCATCTTCTCACTCACACTCACAAAGACCCTAACCCTCCCCACCCCATTGCCCCTGTTTTCCACCACACTCGATTTTTTTGTTTCCTCTTCTTCCCCCACCCTTAGTCCAAGTCTCCTCACTGATGCTAAAGAGAATTTCTCTGTCACACCCACACACACATACACGCCCCCACACACATTTATCCACACACCCACACAATACACACCCACAACTTACACACATGCACACATTCATTCATACCCCATACACACACACACACACACACACACACACACCACACATACGCACATACATACCCTCATACCCTCACACACATACATGTGTTACTGTAGCCAGAAAGAATAGAGCTTTGGGAAGAGACGGGGGAGGAAAGGAAAGAGGAAATGAGATTATGCTTAAGAAAAGGTGCAGCTACCAGTGGGGCCAGAACTAGATTTTGGTGACTCAGGATGTCATCTTGCCCTTCAAGGTGAAGTTTAGCTAATTATAACAGATCATAATATTAGTAGCATTACAGGCAGGGAAAATCTCCACCCGCTGTGTCGCCATGACAGTTCTGACAAAGGCCAAATAAGGACAAGAGAATCCTACCTCCTGATGGGAAGGAGTGGTCAGTGAGGACTTGCCTGGGAATGCCTATAGTGCCATTCCTAAATCTTATATATTTTGTGCCCTCCTTCTAGTAAAACCCTAAGTCTCTTTGTTGTTCTGGGCACTTGCTGTTCTCCTGGCCTGCCCACTCCCATTATTTTGGAAGTGTACTCTTTCTTTTAATAAATCCTCTGCTTGCTTGGCTTTGCTTGCTTGGCTTATTCAGTGTGTCCTTGAATTCTTTCCTGTGACATTCACAAAGAACCCGTTTTCCCACAACACATACACAACACACACACACACACACACACACACACACACACACACACACACGACTCTCCTCCTCTCCACTGGTAACCCTACAATCATGCTCTCTAGCAGTGGCTGGGTTATAGGTAACACCCAACAATTCTTCCACATAATCTTCCATTTCCCTAGTTTTGCTTTATGCCTGCCCACTCTTCCCACTCCCTTTCCCAGCCGGGCCATCTTTATTTCTTAAAAAATATTTGAAAAAATAAGGTTGAAATTACACCAAGTGCACAAAGACATACAGCTTACATATTTGTGATTTATCAAAAGTGGACACCTGGTAACAACCACCATGTCAAGAAGTAGGACACTGCTAACCCCCAGAGCTCCCCCATCCTCTCCCATTTCTTACCTTCTCTCTAATCCTCAAAGGTAACTACCGATAGTCTCCTAAATTCGTGGTAATCACACCCTGGCTTTACATTGCGGAAATGTATTCCTAAACACTGTTTTGCCTGACTTCTTTCACTCAACATTGTGAGATTCATTGTGGTTGCACATCAGTGTAGCTTATTTATTTTCATTGCTATCTAGTGTTCCATTGAATGAATGTACCACTGTCTATTCCATTTCATCCCATTCCATTATCTATTTTACTCTAGGTAGATATTTGGGTCATTTACAGTTTTTGGCTCTTATAAGTAATGTGGTTCTAAACCTTCTTTGACATGCATTTTCATGTTACACATTTCTGAAATGGGTGTGGAATTGTTTGGTCATAGAGTGGGCATGTTTGTCTTTAGTAGATGATGTCAAACTGTTTTCAGTTTACATTCCCACTGGCAGTGTTATTGGTAGCCTCACTGCTGTACATGTTCTCTCCACTTGGTATTATCAGTGTACAAAAATTTTAACCATTCTGATGGGGATAGAGTGACATATCATTGTGGTTTTAATGTGAACTTCTTGGAGGTTGAGTTCCGTTTCATTTGTTTATTTTACTGTTTGGATGTCATATTTTGTGATGAGCCTATTCAAGTCTCTTGACCAATTTTCTAGTCTTTAGGTCTTTTTAAAATCGATTGTAGGGGTTTTTAAAATTTTAAAATATATTCTGTATACAAGCCCTTTTTGGGTACAGGGAGTAAAAAATATTCTCCCATACTGACACTTGCTTTTTCTTAGTGGTATCTTAATTTTCTCAATGGTATCTTTCATTGAACAGAAATTCTTAACTTTGGGAAATCTTTTTCTGCCCTGATGTCATGAAGATATTTTCCTATGTCATCTAGAATTTTATTGTTTAGTTCTAACATTATAAACATTTATAAATACTACCCATCTGGACTTGATTTTTTGGATATTTTGAGAGGGTAGGAGTTAAATGTAATTATTTTTTCATATGGATATTCAACTGATCTAACATCATTTTTGAAAATACTTCACTCACTGCTCTGCTGAGCCATAGAGAAACTTCTTTGAGACTTTTCTGCTATTTGTCTATTTATCTATTGCTGCAAAGTTCTACACTGTTTTAATTATTGTATTAAATAATTATATTTAATAAATTTAAATTTATTGGGGGCTTATAAGTTTTGAAATCCAACATAATACATTGTTCAAGTTTGCACATCTTTAAGATTGCCTTCTTTATTCTTAGCTTTTTTATGTCCATATAAAATTTAAAATCAGCTTGTCAGTTTCCACTAACAGTTCTGTTGGGATTTGGGTTGAGATTACGTCGAATTTTATGGCTCTGTTTTAGGAGAGTCAACATTTTTACAATAAACATGGTATATCCCTCCATTTATCTAGATTAAAAAAATTTTTTCAATAATGTATAAATTTTAGTAGAGAGAACTCACACATCTTTTGTTAGATTTATTCCTAACTTTGATATTTTTGAAGCAATTGTACACAGTATCATTTTAGACATTTTATTTTATGTTCATGTCTGATATTTAGAAATGCAAATGATTTAGCTATGCTGTTCATATATCCAGCAACCTTGCTAAACTCACTAATTCTAATAGTTTATTTGTAGATTATTTGGGTTTCTACATATGCAATCATAGCATACTAGTTAAGAACACTGGTTTTAGAATCAGATTGACTTGATTTTGAATTCTAACCTCACCACTTACTAAATGTAAGACTTTGGGAAAGTTGCTGGATTTTTCTGAAGTTTATTTCTCTCTCTGCAGAATGGTGACATTATCTCATAGGTTTACAGTAAGGAATAAATGAAGCATATATCATCTCAAGGCAGTGCTGGCACAGTTAGGCCTCCATTATGATTTGTTATTACAATCATTGTCCTCATTTCCTCTCTTCCCATTAACTCCACAGCTCTCCAAATTCTGGCTTTTATCCTGTCATTTAATGGAATTGCCCTCATAAAGGCATTTCTAATGTCAACTTCAATGGACCCATTTTGTCCTTGAGTTTCTTGATGTTTCTGTGGTCCTTGACATAGCCAACTCTGTGATGTCTTTTTTCTGACAACAGATGTGTGTGGGATTTTCTACAGCAACCAACTCTTCAATTCTCTAACATGAATGTCAATTCAATTCTGACACCAACTACCTGGAGTTAGCATGGACCCCACGGATTAAGGGCTCAGTCTCATAGACTGGCCCCACTTCAGACACTAGTTTCAAGTCCCAGAGTCTACCTGTACTTCTTCTAACTGGCTATAAATTTAGGGGCTCCCGTGGCCCCTTCCTCTGGTTCAATAATTTTCTAGAATGATTCACAGAATTCAGGAAAATGTTTTACTTACGTTTACACTTTATTATAAAGACTACAAGTCAGAAACAGCCAAATGGAAGAGATGGGGGCGGCACAGAGCTCCATGCCCTTCCCAGGCATGGCTCCTTCTCAGCACATTGATGTGTTCACAAATCAGGAAGCTCCCCGAACCTCATTGTGTAGGAATTTTTATGGAGGTTTCATTATGTAGCCATGACTGATTAAATCATTGACCATTGATGAATATGACTCAATCTCCAGCTCCTGCCACCTCCATGGAGCTTCGGGTGGAGCTGAAAGTCTAACCCTCTAATTATATGGTTGGTCTTTCCGGTCACTCGCCCCCCACCTTGAAGCTGTTTAAGACTCCCTCCATGAGCCATCTCAGCAGCGTACAAAAGGCAATAAGTTCCAAAGGTTTTAGGAGCTCTGTGCCAGGAAGAAGACAAAGACAAAACTATTATTATTATTATTATTATTATTATTATTATTATTATTATAAATTATACCACAGTATCCTTGGCAGGTATTTTCTCTTAGCTTCCTGAGAGTACTCCTGCACTTCTTTCTTCTCTCTGGTGGCTTCTGCTTAGTCATGGTTCAGTTCTCATTTTTTTTTTCTCAACTCATTTTATGCAAATGAGATATATAACAGTCTTTAGTCTCATTTTTTACCAAATCTGTATCTATAACCATGGCCATTTTCTTGGATACCAGATTCATATGGACAATTGCTCACTGGGCATAACTACTTGGATTTTGTATAATATCTCAAATAAAACTAAGCAGCCTTCCCCCAAATCAACTCTCTGCTATTGTTTATCTCCATCACCCAACTCAGAGACCTGAGCATCATTCTAGACCCCTGTCTCTCCTTTATCCCTATAGTTAGTTGGGATCACATTCTGTCCCTCTGTGTTCATTCTCACTGCCATTAACTTGGTTCAGTTTCCCATAAATTTTTTCCCAGTTGGTAATTTATTTACTGATCTCCTTTCTTCAGCCTTGCTGGCCTCCAGACCATTATTATAGCAAGACCATAGGGATTTATTAAGATACCTCAGATGCTATAATAAATAACCCTCTACATATCAGGGACTTAACATAACAGAAGTAAAATTCAGTTGGGTGTTTTGTGGTTAACTGCCACACATTTATTCAGGGATCCAGGTTCCTTCCATGTGTGGCTCTGCAATCTCCTGGAACATTTGATTCCTTTACTTCGAGCTTATAAATGGGGAAAGAAAAGGTAAAAAGTGTCATATTGTAGCATTCATGGGCCAGGTCTGGAGGTAGCCAGAACTCAGACACAAGACCACCTAGATAAAAAAAGATGGGGGAAATAGAATTTTTGGCTAAGCAATTGATTCTCAGTATCAAGTTGATACAAAGATGGGATGTGCAAATCCTTGGTACGAAGCTGTAGGTCTCTGCCACAGGGATCTTTCTGAAAGACGAAGCTGATAATGCCACTCTTACTCCCTGCTTAAAGCTTTTCAACAGTCACCATAGTGTCTGCAAAATAAAGATATAACTCTTCAGCATGAATGTGCTAGGCAGAGGAAACAGGGAGCACAAAGCCCCAAGGTGGGATCCTTCATGGTTTGACTTCCATCTTTGTTTACAAACTCAGTTCTCCCTATAATCCTTTCCCTCCACCTGTGTGCAGCCTATGTGTTGGCCATAATTCTTGAAGTTCTCTGAGTATAGTATGCTCACTTTGCTCTTATTCAGTCTGGCTTCCTGCTAATCATCTTTCAAGGCTCTTGCGTCTGGCGCTAGCTTCAATTTCATCTTCAGCTAATGTTGATTTTATACTTTCTGCTTCAGCAATATTGAAATCTATTTTAAATTTAAACATCATATCATGCTTTTCCTCAAGCTTTCCTATTTTCTTCCCTAGTCTCACTTATGCCTACCTGTTATTCAGAACTAAACTCAGGTGCTGGTTTCTCCTAGGTGAGTTGGGTGATCCCCTCACATATTATCAGCTCCGATTTCTATCAGAGCAAGTGACATATAGCTCAGCATTGTGCTGAGCTAGCTATACTCATGGAGGTCTGAGGCAAGAAAATGGTCTGATCTAGTGATTTTCAAAGGGTGATTAGCAACACTAGACTAGCAACACTAGCTTCACCTGGGAACTTGTTAGATAAGCAAATTCTCAGGCCGTACCCCAGATCTGTTGAATCAGAAACTTGGGGGTGGGGTGGGGCAGGGGACAGTCTGTGTTTTAAAATGCTCTTTCTTTAGGTGATTTTAGCACTAGGAGGTAGATCACTGGTCTCATCCATCTCTGTAACTTGCAGGTCTGGCCCAGAATAACTGTTTATTGACACAAAATGAATTTAATTCTACTCCAGGAAGTCGTCTTGAGTTTCCTAGGCTGGGTGAGAAATCACTCTTGATGTCCTCATGACACCTGTGTCCCCTTTTGTCATAACCTCCCTTACAGTATAGTAGAGCTACAGATGGTGGCACCCATCAGGGTAGGGATTCTGCTGTATTCACCTTTGTATCCATGTGCTTGGTCAGAGCAGGTGCTCAGTAAGTGTTTAGACAGTTTTAGGTCCTGGGACATAGGTGGAGAAAAGACAGACAAGTTCCTTCATCCCATGGAACTTAAATTCTAAGAGGTCAGGCAGAAAAATAAACTGTAAACAAATAAATTTAAGATAATTTCAGATAGCTAGGTGCTATAATAAAAATAAAATAAGGTCATATGATAGAGGTGGTCTGAGTGGCTAGTTCAGAGCAGGATGCTAAGGAAAGCCTTTCTGAGAGGGTGACATTGAGCAAATGGCCAGAAGCCAGCTATGTGAAAATCTGTAGGGAAACCCATTCCAAGTAGAGGAAATAGCTAGAGTTTGATGAGTTTCAGGACAGAGAGAGAAGGGCAATGTGATTGGCGTGAAGAGATAGAGAGATCTGAGAGGTAAAGCCAGTCATGGTAGGGTTTGGATTTCATTCTAAGGGCTATGTGGAAATGCTTAGAGGGATATTTAGGTTGGGAAGTGACTGAGTACTGGTCCCTGTTTTGGGAAATCCACTCTGGCTGCAGGGCATATAAAATAAATTGTACAGTAAGTCCTCACTTAATGTCATGGATAGGATCTGTGACTTTAATTAAAATGACATATAATGAAATCAATTTTAGGCTAATTGATATAAACAAGAGTTAAGTTCCTGGCATCTCATCCACGTTATGATGAAACGATGTACAAACACAACTTTATTCGAGGACTTGCTATATGGAAACAAGAGTGGAAGCAGGGAGGCCATCCAGAGGCCCAAGCATATCCTATGGTAATGGAGATGCCCTGGGTGTCTCGTCTCATGGATTCTGGTGCCAGCTACCCATGCCCAAATCCTGGCTCCACCAGAACAAATGTATGGCTTTGAGCAAGTCACTGAGCATCTCTGCCTCAATCTTGCTCTCTGTAAGAGGAGATAAACGTAGCACTTAACTCATAGGTTTCTTGGGAAGGCTCAATGAATTAATTAATACATGTAGAACACAGGAACCATGCTGTGAGAGATTATTATCATTAGTAGTAGTAGTCATAATAGTAGAATCCATCCTTCTAGGATGGATTCAGGATATTTGTACAGGCTCAGTTGATATGACTTGATGGTAAATTGGATCTTGAAGATGAAGGAAAGTGGAAAAAACACTCCTTTTTTGTTTTTCTGGCAAATGGTATGTTAGTGGTGCTGTTTAATAAGATGTGGAAGACAAATGAAGGAGCAGGTTTTGGGGTGTGTGTGTGTGTGTGTGTGTGTGTGTGTGTGTGTGTGTGTAACAGTAGTTCTGAGGCACGTAGAAAACAGCTGAGGAGAGATGTCCAGCAGGTGGTTGGCTATATGAGCCTGGAGTTCAGGGAAGAGCCCATGGCTGGCGACACACATGTATGAATTGTGGCACAGCGATGGGGTCCCCCTGGGACAGAGTGAAGATGGGGACAGCACCCTGGGGCTCTCTGAAGGTGTAGCACAGGAGCAGCATCTGACAAGGAGGCTGCAAGAGCAGCAGTGAGGTGGTGAAACCAGAAGGAAGTGGGATGACGAAGCCAGGAGAAGAGGAAGTTTCTAGAGTGGCCAGTGGGTTCTATTGTTGTCAATAGGTCAGACAAGCTAAGAACTAAATACAAAGTAGGTAGCTGAGTTCGGCAACATGGAAGCCATTTGCTGAATGGACAAACGAACATTTACTTCATTGGTTGGTACTTTTATTTAAAAATTAACTCATTTAGAAAGCCTGGTTGTATACTCTGCTGATGCCCACCAAGAATTAGGTGAGGGGGCCACTCCAAAGACAGTAGAGCAAGCAGCCTTCTCAGAGCAGCCTTCAAACGGGGCTGTGATACATCCAGCTGAGTGGTTGCTGCAAGTTAAAAGAGATCGCACCTGTTTGATTGCTCATGAGTGGAGAAATGGCTCCCACCTCTTCTTCAAAATAAAACTTAGAAACCACCAGTAAAGGATGGCCAAAGTGAGGCGGAAAAACTATTTCTGAAACTGGACTCACAAGTTTCCAAGGACACTGAAGTTTGGGACAGCTGTTTTGAATTTAGGAGCATGTTGACATGCCGAGTCTATGACTTTCCTGCAGCAAACCATTAACCTTTCAGCTTTTTCTCTAATAACCAATGAGGAGGTGACAGATTAGACTGGGTGATTCTTAAGCATTCTCCTCAAACTTCCTTGTGCGTCAGCATCACCTAGAGGTTTTGTTAAGCTACAGGTCCCTGGGCCCTGCCCCAGGGTTTCTGATGTAGTAGGCCAGGGTGGGGCCAGAGAAAACGCATTTCTAACAAGTACCAGGTGATGCTGCTGCTGCTGGTTCCAGGATCACCCTTGATGGCCTCCTTTCTGGATCATATGCTCCCGGAGAGGAGGAAGGCGCCCCTCTTGCTTGCCTGGTTCAGTAGGAGGCACTCAGTAAGTGTGTACGAAATGAGCAGATTAAACATGTCTTCTGTGGATCCCTCAGGGGTGAGGAGTGGGGTGCGTGCCACGGTGAATGTCAGGGAGAGACAGGCTGTCACCCGATTTGTTGCTGCTGATGCATGCGCCCTGGCAGCCCCACCCCAAGGACTCTGCTCAGGGCTTCCTGTGGCAAACCTTTGGATTCTGCATTCTTCTTCTTGAACCCTTCCTAACTTGCAGACTTTTACATTTTGACTGTCAGAAACCTTGTAACAGTTCAGTTCAGGCCTGCGTCTTCGTGGGTGGAGTTTAGGCAGAACACAGTGACATAAATTATTTAATGTGTAACATTTTTCTGAGATCCATTATGCAACCCCCAGTGAAGTGAGTCCTTTCTCTCCGCTCTCCAGGGCCATAGGAAACAGGGCGGGGACCTGGCACATGGCTTTTGAGAGATGGAATGAAAGTCTCAGTCAAAAGCACCATGAACGCTGGTGGCCACCTCCCAACTAGCACATGTGTTCTGATTGGAGGCACTGTACCCTCCCTGCACACACAGAGCTTTCTTTCTTCCTCGAGGAAAAGTGACTCTTTCACAGCCTTCCTTAGGCAAAGGAAATGGAAAGTCCCCAGCACCCTGAGCCCCACTCAGTTCCTCCAGGGCACTTTGCCTCCAGCTTTTCTCAAGTTCAGGGACAACCTGAGGCCCTTGCATGCAAGCTGGGTCCTGCTGAGCAATTGTGAGTTGTGTAGCTGGAGGCTGCGGCCAGCACTGCCCTCAAGGGGAGAAGCCCCTGTGCCGACCTCCTGGCCTTGACCGTGTCTTAGCCAGAAAACAGCTCTGGAGCCCGGCCTGGCCCTCCTAGGCTGCAGCCCCAAGCACAGCCCCATAGCCAGGGCTTTTCTGAGAAGCTGCTGATCTGAACCCTGCTGGCTCCACATTCCTGGATGATGAGGGAGGGATTCCAGTGTTTACTTTGAACAATGTTTTCCTGTGTCTGAACTGGCTGGTTGTTAAATTCTTCCAGATTTCTGGCTCTACGTTGCAGCTCCAACAGGGCAGAAACGGGTTTACGGCAGTTGGCATGGGAGCGAAAGCAGGGTCCGTCTGGACACCTTCTGCTTCGAGTTTCCACTCAGTGGATGGAAAGACTGTTAGCCTGGCTCTGTGGGCTCTGCACTCAGGAGGGGTTTGTTGTGGTCTCCACTCAGCACGTTCACTGTGCCTTTCGCATTTCCCACCCTAGAGGGCAAAAGTTAGCTTTTCTCCTTTAAATGTGGCTGGGAGTGAAAACCAGCCGAGCTTTGAAGGTCAGGACTTGCAGTTTTTTTCTCTGTTAGTATAAACCCAGAAGTTGGGCTCATAAGGAATTCATTTGGTGGGATATTGGGAAACTTGAGTGCATTCCTGTTTCTGGGGCCTGCTGTGCCAGGAGGTTTCAGATACACAGGAGGTCAGAGCTAAATGGGAGACGAGAGAGCAGCAGACACACGGGTATCCTTTTTTTCTACCCAGGAGGAAGTTGAGGAACCCAGAACTCTAGTAACTTGAGGGATGGAACGTTGGCCTATAAAGACCTGTCTCCAACCCAGCTGGTTAGATCACTCAGAACAGGACCTGTCTGGGATCATGGTAACCTGTAACTATTGCTGATATTTATTGCTGAGGAAGATGACCAATGATGACACAACCACAAGGGACCATGGGAGACATTCTTCTCTTTAAGTGTTGATACATTTAATAACTTTAAAGATACAGAGAACTTCAGGAAACCAACAGGATCATTTCAAAGATAAAGGTCCTCCTTACGTCCACCACACACAATAAACAGTTTCTCCATTCATGTGCCTGGGATGACGAGCAATTCGGGGACACTCTCATAGGACCATCCCTACAATGACTCGCTCTCTGTGGAGTCGTTGGTGAAGCTCCAATCTCTTAGCAGGTGCTGTTCAGCCTTTTGAATTAGAATAACCCAAAATCTGAGTAGGGCACAGGGCAGATGGTGGCCTTGAAACTCACATCATTCTAGACCCTGTGTTCTCAGACCCTGTAAATCTGAACCCCTTTTATGGTGTGTGTGCACATGCATGCTTGTGGAAGCACAAGCATGATAGGATGATTGACGGCAATTCTCTTGACTTCATGGCCCAGGTGGAACCTAAACAGTATTTATGTAGTGGGGTTGGATAAAATAGTTCACTGATAGAACTTGTCATTTTGACCTGGTTGCTTTCACAAAGCCATTTTGATGCCAAGGGCATTTTAACTTGGTCTTAAAAAGAGACCACTAAAATTTCAGCTTTCTATACCTCTTAAGTAATATGCAAGGCAAGTACCCTAGCACCATCTCTGAGTCCCATCCTTCCCACTTAGCCCCATCGCTCATTCCAATATTGACCCTTCTGGCCACGTCAGTATGTCTGCTGTGTCCAAATGGCCTTGTCAAAATTGACTGTTAGTGATGGGTTCATTTTTATATTTTATGGCCATAAATTCTTTATGTATATAAGTTCCCTTCTTCTAGCAGAAATTGTATTATTCTCTAGAGATGAGAGTGGAATAAAAGGAGGACTTAGTGAAATAGCTCCCACTACTGGCAGAATTATTTGGCAGAAAACCTTTCTCTGTTGAGTCTCATGGGTGGGATTTTTCCTCAGAATGTCTGGTAAGGGCTTTGTATCAGTTATCTCTTGTTGTGTGACAACTCACCTCAAAACTTAGTTGCTTAAAACAAACACTTGTTATCTCATTACTTCCCGTGGATCAGGAATCTGTGTGTGACTTAACTGTTTGCTTGTCTCAAGGACTCTCCAGGAAGGGACAGTCATTGTTTTGGCTGGGGCTGTGGTCCCATCTGAAGGCTCAATTGCAGGAGGATCCACTTCCAAGCTCACTCATGGTTATTGGGAAAATTAAGTTCCTCACAGGATGTTGAACTAAAGGCCTTTGTTCCTTGCTGGCTGTTGGCTGGAAATCTCTCTCGGTTCCTTGACGCATGGGCTTCTCCATAGGGCAGCTCATAATATGACAGCTGGCTTCCCTCAGAATGAGAGAGAGAGAGAGAGAGAGAGAGAGAGAGAGAGAGAGAGAGATGGAAACCAAGATTATTTTATAACCTAATCTCAGAAGTGACATCCTATCAATTTACCATATTCTATTGATAGAAGTGAGTTGCTAGATGTAGCTCATACCCAAGGGGAAGGGGTGTCACAAGGATGTGAATACCAGGAAGTGGGATCATTGGGGGCCATCTTAGAGGCTGCCTACCTCAGGCCATATGGGCCCAGTTTCTGTTGAGTCTGTGCAGCCTGTGGACCCTGCCACCCCAGCATTTCTGACAAGTCCGTGGTTATGATGGGCAGAAGGAAATGAGTTCCAGATTCACTCTTACTCCACTTGGGAGGAAAATACCTTCATTGGAATAGCATTCTAAAGACTTCTCAGAGGCAAATAATTCTGAATTTCTAAACTAGTTACATGTAACCTCGGCTCTCCCATCTCATCCCACTTCCATTCCAAGGAAAGCAAATGAGCCTAAGATAGCATCCATACTGGCCGCCCTATGCATGGTCTTTGTCATTCTCTGGATAAAGCACCATGATAGAGTGGCTCTCTAGAGTTCATCTAGTTCTCACCTTGGATGCCAACGCTATTCAGCATTCTTGTTACCAAAATAAGCTTCCAGCCATAAACTGGAGAATGAAATTTATACCATTAGTTCAAGATTCTTTGTATTCAACACAAAAGATCTTTGTGGTTCATGAAATACTTTTATCTGCATTAATTGAATTGTCATAACATCTGTGAGGCAGGATGTTTCTCATTCTGGATACAAAGAAACTGAGGTTCAGAAAGATTAAGCAATTCGCTCAAGGTTAGGCATAAAAAAGTGAATCTGGATTTCAAAACCAATTCTCCTGACTTGAAATTTGGAGCTCCACCCTGCGTCCCCTTTAATACTGTTTGCATACCTAAGCCTCCAGATTATTCCCAGTAGGAATTTGGCGAGACTTCTTGGCTCAATTTCACTCATTAAGTCATTCTAGACCTGGCTGCAGTGATCTGAGAAGAGAAATAAAAATCAGCTGGGACAAGGGCTATCAAAGCTTAAGACTGCACAGCAGACATGGCTGGTGACTTAGGAGAGTTAAACAAGGTGTGTGTGTGTGTGTGTGTGTGTGTGTGTGTGTGTGCGCGCATATGCAAGTGTGAACATGTTCATGCAAGCCCATATGTGTGTGGTTCATAGACTGTCATCCCAGGTACTATACAGATGTCCCACTCAGGGCTATGTGTGAGAGTGAATATATATGTGGCTACAAGTGGACACAGGTGCCTCAGACCTGCTCAGAATCAGGGGGTCTCTGTTTGGTGAGCAGAGGGTATAAATGGTATAAACAGGTCTGTTGGGATCTGAAAAGTGGGATAAATGGGGTGGGATGGGTGAGATATGGGGACAGTCATGTGGCAGCATTGTGTTGGAAGGTTCCCTGAGGCCATCTTCTGACCTCCTGCTGTTCCAGTCTCTTCCCTGATCTTTAACTTATTGACTTATTTTTGGTGAGATGCATTTTGTTACTAATTTCTCCACCCTGAAAACTGGACCACTTTGTTTTGGCATTGTGGAAAATCACAGTCCTGTAATTTAATGTTGAGGGTAACAGTCCAACCAATGGGCCTGGGTCTTATGCTCAATGCTTTACATGAACTCTCTCATGACAAAAATTCTCATGGCAATCTACAGATAGTTTCTACTATTGTCCCTATTTTACAGATGGGAACACTGAGACTTAAGAAGTTTAAGTATCTTGTTTCTGGTCACACAACTGAGAAGCAGTTAGCCTGTACTGAACACATGATCTTAATTCTATGCTACACTTTACTCCAAACAATTGTTTAATATGCAGGTTTTCCATATTAGGAACTTTGGCTAGTTCTCTTACCAGTTGCTCTCTTGAGATACTGAAATATTATGCATACTTAATAATATTGCAGAAATGCAAGAACAGCAAAGGAGAGAGCTGGGTTTTCTTCAATGATGTACAGGCCAGGCCTTTGCTGGGGAGAGGACATCCATACAACACACTCCATGAGGGCCCCGTTCTCAGATTTTACAAGCATTCAATGCATCCCTCCACTGTGCCAAGGAGACACATTACAGCCCTTGTTGTTTAATTAGATTTCTGACTCAACAAAAACTCCTTTTGTCAGAACTTCAAAATTTCCTGGCATGTTACCCATACATATTTTCTATGTGGTTAGAAGTTATGTTTCATTGTGTACTACTTGTATATATTTGTGCCTAGAAAGATTCATTTGAAATTAATGACTAAATAAATCTACCTAATTTCAAAAGAGCTCTTTCTTAACCTCTCGGGGAATTGATAATTGCTATTTTCTCTTTTAACCACAGGCAACAGTTTCCTATATATTCAATTGTCCAGTTTTCTCCAAAGCTGTTCATAATAGTTACAGTCTGTTATATTTTGCCAATTTACCTTCCGTATTCCGTGTTTCTTAGAAACCCAGTGAAATGAACTGCACCAGGGACCTACGAAAGCTTCCAGACAGGAGAAGTGAGCACAAGAGACCATTTCAACAAGGTAAGTCAGTCTGGCCTCATGTTTGGACCATAATTAGTCCTCAAAGTAGACAAATGTGGCCAAAAGTTGACTGGAATGTAATTATCTAACTTCTGAGCCTTAATAAACACAGTTTAGGGAAAGACAGACATATATCAAGCAAGTAACACACAATGGGCTAAACGGTCCTAATAGAACAGGCACCGAGGGGGGTTATATATAAGCCCGCCCAGGGGGCTGGCGGGTCCCCCAAAAGGAGTGTCATAGGAGCAGCTCTAGAAGGAGAGATAAAGGGACTGGAGAGCAGGGGCTACATGTCTAAATTTACAATTGTTCCGAGGGAAGAAAACACATCTGTGAAAAGGCAGTCACATCCACAAACAACAGCTGGAAGACACCCCAGGTGCTGCATCTGGTGGTGGTGAGACATGCATATGCATAAATGTGTGGGTGTACACACACACACACACACACACACACACACACACTCACACATCTGGTCATGTTGGTTGGGAATGGAGGGGACAGAGCACGTATTGGACAAGTGGAAATGGAATTGGAGGTTCAGAGGAAAAGTGGAGTAGGACTTGAGTTGGAATTAGGTACATTTAGGCCCCGGGGACTCCTCATATCAGCCAGGTTTCACTTCACCTTTCCTGGAATGTTGTGGCTGCAAGTTATTGCATTGTTGCTCTTCTGGGCACTTCACATGCAGTGTCTCATTCAGTCTTTGCAATAATCCTACAAAGGAGGTGAGTCATTCCCATTTTACAGATGGGGAAAATTTAAGCTGAGATAGAGATAGAGAGAGGGAGAGAGAGAGGGAGGAGGAAGTGATTTGCCCACTTAAAAGCAGTAAGTGACAGTACTAGGGTTTGAACCCAGGCCATTCCATTAGCCATATTTATTCATCATATTTATTAGGATGGTGTCCCACATTTTGCCAGTTGACCTTTTCTTGTAGTGGCTATTGTTGTCAGCTGGCCCATGATTTCCTTTGTGTCCTGTACAAGTGTGCAGCTACCTGATGTTTGGACTTCCAATAATCCTTAGAAATCTCAGGGGAAATTGCTGTGGCAATTGCAATTACATCTGTTTATGTAATGATTTTGATCCAAGTGCCTGAGGAAAGAGCAGTGAATGTGATAGAGGAGACCCCTGGTCTTATGGAACTTACCTTCTCATTGGTTAAGAGAAAATAAACAAAAGAGTAAATCATAAGAAATGTCAAGCAGGAATGGTGCTATGCAGAGAATTAAAATAGGAGACATAGTGGTGACTGGTGGTTACTTTAGGCAGCCATGAAGCCCTCACTGAAGAATTTACATTTAGGCTGAATCCTGACTTCTCAAAAGGAACAACCTATATGAAGATAAGGGAAAAGCACATCCCAGGCAGAGGAGGCAGCTGGAGATGGACCCTACTATGGGAACAGGCTTGGTAATGTTGAGAAGAGGAGAAAGACCGCTATGGCTGGTGCAGTGAGTGATGGGGGAGCTGTGCTAGCTAAGATGGGGGGATAGGCAAGGGCTAGATGAAGGTCAAGGTAAGGGATTTTCATTTTATCATAAATGGAATGGGAAGCCTTGGAGTGTTGGCAGCAGAATGATTTAATCTGACTTATGTTTAAAAACTATCACTCTGGGTACTCTGTGGAGAAGGAATTGTAAGGGAAAGAGTGGAAGCTGGGAGACTACCTAGCAGGTATTCAGTAGTCCAGTGACAAGATGTTGATGTCTTGGATAAGGATGGAGATGTAGAGAAGTTAAATAATGGTAGAGGATGGTGGTGGGAGAATAATGAAATGGATGTGAGAAGTGAAGAAGCAAGAGGAATCAAAGACAACCCTTAGGTTTTTGAATTGGGCAATCTGGCGAATGATGGTGCCTCTCTCTGAGATGGAAAAGACCAGAGAGGGACATATGAGGAGTGAGGTCAAGTGTTCTGTTGGAACCATGAATTTTGATATCTTATTAGATACTATACAGATGAAGATGTACAGGTGGCAGTGGGATATATAAATTTGGACTTTGGGGAAAGGGCCAGGCTAGAATTAAGATTTGTCAAAGATGAGATGTAAAGCCACAGAACTGGCTAATGTCAACTTGGGGGACTGTGGAGATAAAAAAAAGAAGGGAGCTCAGAAATCATTCATGGAGACTGAGAAGAAAGGTGGTGAGTTACACGGGAGGAGAATAGGTCCATGTGGTGTCATGAAAGCCAAATAGGAAAATGTTTCAAGAACATGAGAGTGGTTGACTACATCCAGGGCCATTGCATCTAGGGAGGTGAGAGGGGTGGGCCTGGGATGCAATGGAGAGGTGTTCTTTGATAAGAATAAGGATGCTTCACTCATCGTAGTGGGAGGGGAGGCAGCGTGCACAGGAGCAGTTGATGGGTGTGATGGGGGAGAGACGAGGGAGTTCCTGATAGATTCTTGGAGATTCCCCCAAGGAGGGTGAGGCAACGACGTCAGCTGAGAGTGAGAGGGAGAAGAAGGTGATGAGGAGGTTTGCAATAGTTGTTTGTGGAGTGGGAAAGTGAAAAAACTTGGAAAGGGGGAGAGTAGGGTGGGCTAGTTATGCTGACTGACTGAGGTAGAGGAAGAAGAGTGTGGGATATTAAAAGGATTCTGCAGCCAGACAACCTGAGTGAAAAACCTGGCTTTGTCACTTAACAGTGGTGCTATCTTGGACGTGCTAGTGAACATCCTTATGGGCTTTAGTTTCCTTGCTTGTAAAATGGGGATCATGTAGCATCTAGTACATACAATTTTTATAAGGATGAAATTAGGTAATATAAGTAAGATGCCCAGACTGTACCTAGTACATAGTGCATGGCACAGAAACTTCAGCTATTATTATTTCGTGCGAGACCAGTCAGAACAGTTGTGTTTTTCTCCCACCATGTTTAGTTGCTGAGGTGGCACACCCAGAAAGCCCAACAGTTGGGTGTTACTAGTACTGGGGCTTGGTCATACAAATACGGTTATAGGGAGAGAGGGGTAAGGCAGTTAAGGTCATTTGCAAGAGGTTATAATGAGAAACTATGGGATTTAAACAGGATAAAGCAGGAAGTGAGGGTATGAAGGGGTGACTGAGACAGGGAGGCATAGTGAGTGGATTCAGATAGAGGAATTGCTAGGTGGGGAGCTGCTTGAGGGGCAAGCTGGAAGGACAGAGGAAGAACAGAGTGGGATGCTCATAGTTGAGATTGTGGTTATAGTGTGGTTATTGGTAATGATAAGAAAAATGGACTAACCACAGGGGTAGGTGGCAGGGACTGGGAGGAAGACAAGGTTAATGGAGGTGAGAAGGTCAAGGAAGGTTAGGCTAGAGATTTGCATGGATCATTGATAAGATGATGAAGAAACCATTGATGATGGTAGGAGTAAGGTGGCAAAGGAAGCCAGTGTGCCAGGAACTAAAGTTGTCAGTGACTGAGGGGCAGAGGCCAGGGATCAGAAGCTGGCAACAACCAGGGGGATGGGGTGGTATAGTCTGATGGCATGAGCTTCAAAGAAGCAGGAAGGGAAATGGCTTGAGAATGGCAGTGGGGAGAAAAGGGGAAAAGTATCCACGTCCAGAAACCTGTAGGTCATGACGGGACAAACAGCCCTTCCTTGAGAGACCTGCCAGGGACGTGGTATCAGAAGGGCCAGGAGGGAGGACACTTCCTTTGGTGATGATCTCACAAAACACTCTTGGCAGAAAGTCTCAGGGATACATGGGGGTAGGGGTGTCTACAAATGGCAGCTTTTATCCTCAGCTTTTCAGATTTTGAACACAATTTTATCAGTTTCCTCAAGACTCTGAGTAAACCTTTTGATCCCCAACAATTTTCTCCGTATAATGTGGTGAATGCTACTTGTAATAGGGTCATTTTTGCCTTCCTCCAAGAGCACAGGGGAAGGACAGACTCTCTTTCTGGAAGAGTTAGTGAAGGTTTCCCTGCGTGGCTGAGCTACCCTCTGGGTGTTGGAGGACATTCAGTTCCTTAGAAGTGAGGAAGATAATTCAGGACAACAGGTCATGCCAAGAAGTCAATGCATGAGGGCTTGGCAAGTGTGGGGAATGATGGGGTACTTAGAGTCACTGGAGTGTCAAGTGTATCTGTGTGTGTGGAGGGGGAGAGTCGTAGTGATAGAAGCAAGACAGGGAAGCTTTTCTGGGACTAAATTTTGAAGGATCTTGTGCACTGTGCTAAGGACTTGCATTTGTATCTTGTAGGCCGTAAGTAGTAAATCAGTTTTGAACATAAGTGTGACATGATCAGATCTTTCTCAGTTGGTTTTCTCTGCTTAGAATGACATGCCTGGTGTAGTGCTTGGCACATAATAAGCATTCAGTAAATATTTGTTGAGTGAGCGGATGCATATATTTATAAATGATAATTCTTTCAGTAGCCATGTGGAAGATAAACTAGGGGGTAAGACAATAGAAGTTGGAAAACCTATTTGGAAAATGTACACTGATCCTGGGGTGGAAGAGAGAAGGAGGAATTGAGTTTCTACTTTGAGGGTCAGGAAGGATGGTGATGTCATTGGCAGAAGCAAAACATGAAGACAGAGATGTTTGTAGAAATATGGGGTGACAATCAATACTGAGCTTTGTTGTGAATGGATTTAAAATTGAAGAAAAGGCAACATTTAGAGGAACTTGTTTAATAAGCTGTTGGAAATAAGAATCTCTTAGAAGAGAGATAGGTCCTAGGAACATATTTTGGTTAATTTATCAAGGTCTCAGTGGTACTAAAGACATAGAGTGGTAAGGCTTTGGGAAGTGATTAATTTTGACCAAACTCCAAGAAAAATTATTATAATTTGGGATGCCAATATAATAATTTATAATGGGACATAAACCTATGTATTATTTGATATATCAATTTTCAGAAGATTGCTGAGTGAACAAGAAAAAAAGGGGACACTTTCATCAAGTCATGTAGCCAAGGAATCTCTCTTTTTATTCATTCACTTTTCAGAGAATAAATATTGACATTTCCAAGTCCATGGTACCCTGTCCTTTGCACAGTGCTAGAGGAAACTTGCAAAATTTAGAAGGATCTTTTCCACACTTTCTTGCTTTCTCAATAGGAAATATGGGACACAATTTGACAATTTCTTGATGGGGCAGGGACCTGATTAAGAGCATCTATAATTTTTATTGGGAACACTATTGGAATGGACTCATTATATTCAGGGCTTAGGTGGGGAATTGAGGCTGGAGGCCCCTACACTAAATGGCTCATGCTTTCTGTGCTTTCATAGGAAATTGGTTTGCTTGCCGTGGTTCTTTGGTTTCCTCAACCGTCACCCCATGTCTTGACAATTGGGTGGATTATTTTACACTTCCTTTTTTGGAGAGGGTTGTTGGGTGGCCTTCACTTGGCTCCTACATCTTGAGCTCTAGGCACAATACCTTGAAAGTTTAGAGAGTATTTTTCATTGACCCTATTGCTATGTCCTTGCTATCACATCCAGTTTTAACACAGCATCACAATGCATAGGAATATTTTGGGGGCAGTTTCCCTGTGCATAGCTGGTCTTGGCCACGGGGAGCTGATTCTTTTTAACTTCTTGACCCTCCTATGACTGGAATGGCAGTAGGGGGCTTTGGCTTCAGTTCTCCTGCCTGAAGTCTGCCTCACATCGGCACTGGCAGCAGTCATTCACAGACTCCATTTCAGTTTCTGGCCTCATCATTATGGCCAGTGTGCTCCAATGAATGGTAGACCTTGGAGCTGGTAGGAACCCTAGAGACCAGACCATGGCAGCAAACATCCAGCCTGCTCTTTGTCCATGAAGATAGGGGAGCAGGGAGGACACTGATAGCCTCTCAGCATTGGAGGGGTAGTGGCTTTGGCAATAATGAATTCTTTGGGAGACTAGCAACTATCAGGAGCCAACATTTTCTGAGCACCTTGCTGTACAAAGATTTATAAAAAGTGGAAGTGCACCAATGAGCTTTCATTTTAAAAGACACAGCTCATCACTTACAGTGGCTAAAATTGGAAACACCTTAAAACCCCTAAATGGAGACAGGATTAATACTGGTTCATTTAGTTGATGGATTATTAATCAGTCTCTAAAATAATTATGAGGAATCTTTAAGAACATGAGAAAATGCAATATAATGTTAGCACAAAAATGATGGGCTCAAAAGGATATGTACATTTTGTGACCATAACCATGTGAGAACTTGGTGAGAGCACACAGGTAATAGTTGTGTGATGGTACTGGGATTGTGAGATTACAAAGTAACATTTTCCAAACTTTCTATGATACTGATGTATAATTTCAGTTATGAGAACACATACAAATAAATATAGCAAAATACAACTGGCAATCATCAACATGGCACATGCCTTGAATTGCTCTTTTTTTTTTTTTTAAAGATTTTTATTGGGGAACTAGGGGATGGGAACAGCGCTGGGGAATTGGGGGAAGGGGAACAGCCTAGTTGCTGTCCTTTTGTTCTTCAGTCTAGTTCTGGAGGACGTTGCTTCACTGGCCCAAGTTGGCACCATCATTGCGCTCTTCCTGGGCAAGGCAGATCAGCCACCAGCTTCTGGACGGCCGCTCACTGCGGCTGCTGGCCACTCACGCTGACTGCCGGCTACACACGGTAGCCCATGGCAACCCACTGCAGCAGGGCCTGCAGCCTACGCCATCGCCGGTGACTCATGGCAGCCCAGCTCCAGGTTGAGCTGTTGTTCAGCATCTTAGCTGTAGAGGGCAGTGTTACTGGCCCTCATATGTGGGATCCAAACTGGGGCCCTCTGGCGTCCCAAGCCAGCTTTTAACCAACGTGCCACTTGGTCAGCCCCTGAATTGCTCTTTAGGAAAGGAAATGGTTTGTTCTGCTTCCTCTTCACAATCTGTTAGTGAGTGTGACTGATTCTGGCCACATGTGGGAAGGAGTTTGAGGCTCTGCTCATTGGATAGAGTTGTCTGTGCACAGCATTCACTCCATCTTCCAATGTTAACAGTTCTGGGTACCATCTATTGTGTTGTCGAAAAAGTCATGATGCATTTTTGCAACAAAAAACAGAAAAATACGTCATGATTTTTGCAACAACCCAATACAAAGCTTTTCTTCCTTTGCTTTATCCCCAAATATTGCATTTCCTTTTGCCTAATTTCCATTTTGTAGCTTGTTTTAAGACTAAAATTATTGCTAAGTATGAATAAAGAGATTCAGGGAAAAGTACAGTCAAACTCTTTAAATTTCAGGAGGCGATTTATTTGGATTGTGTTTCAACTGGGGTCTGCTCATCCTCGACCATTGGGAGTTTTGTTTTAAACATAATTTGAGGTTATCTGTGATGCAAGAGTTGGGTGCAACGTGTGGTAGATGGATTTTCTCACATTTGGGCGTGAACTAGGAAAACCATATGATATTGAGGACTTGCCAACAGGCTGATGGAATAATTGAATCCTATACAAGGCAGCCACTTTAGTTCTTTGCTTCTAGGCAAAGTCTCAAATGTAAGTCACCCTTTGCAAAACAAACACTCGCCTGGATTGCTAGTGCTTTGAGCATTTTAAAAAGGGGTGGCTTGGCCCAGTGATTGAGGCCAGTCCTGGGAAATGGCTGTCTGTTTCCCCTATGTGTTCCCTAGGCTCACAATGCCCCCATTGTTCCAGCGGAGCAGGACTTCCGTTTTCTTATTGAGTAGACATTGCGAGGCCACACATTTTCATGGTCCCTTTGCTCATGAGCCAGCTGTCAGGCAGAGAGAGGGTCTCCGAGTGCAAATTCCCTAAAGTCTTTTCATGTTCAGTTTCCTGAATATAAGGTTGCAGGGCTATTTCTTGCTGCCTGTTTTTCCATATCTTTCTTGCTTGTCTGCCTATTAATGTGCAAGTCTACCCCAAAGTGTGCACGGAAGGAAAGGCTGAAAAGCTCTCCTCTGATTATGCCTGTTTGGCATGTTCCGAAAATTTCATTTGAAAACTTGGAACTCGATCTATAGATACTATGGTCACATGTGCTTTGTGCCTAATGGGTCTTCATATTATATCTTAAAATGGTCATTTTTATTTTTATGATTGGATAGTCCTTGGATAAGTAAAAAATTAAATTCATAGTTGTACCTGATGGGTGCGCAATGCCCAGTGCTTCTTCCTGTTGTGAATTTGTAAAGCATTTATTCAGCCAACTCAACACTGTAGTTCGTAGGAAGAAAACATACAACTTGGAAACAACCCATGTGACCTGCACCCTCAGAGAAGAATGTACACCCTGAGCAGAGAAGAACTTCATTCAGAATTTGAAAGCACTGAGTCTGGCATTAAAACAATGCCCACTGCCTATCATCCTCCTTGTCTTTCAAGATTCAGCACAACCACCTTCTCTTCTGGAACCTGTTTCTTGATATCCTTCCCCATTCAGGCTGAGTTAGGAAGCTTACGGTCTGTCTCCTCATGGGCCTGTGAGCTCCTTGAGCCAAGGCTCTGCCTCATTCTGTGGTGTCCCTAGCACCTGCTCAGTGCCTGGTATATGAGACACACAATAACTGTCTGCAGATTGACTGATGGGACTTGTTTTGGCCTATATACAAGATAGCTCTACTTTTTTTCTGATGATGACAAAAATGACATGGAGCATCCTTGTTTGAATTATTATTGACATGGGAAACAAACCTTCTTTGTGAACCCTTGATATTTGAGAAAGTTAGACCCCAAAGCAAGAGGTGAGTGTGGAAAATTCATTGTGTGTTTTAGGTGAGTTCAGGACCTGCACCAATACAGATTTGTTGAAGTAATGCATGCATGAGTGAATGGATGGGTGCTGCATGGCCATAGATACTTGAACTCTATTTCCACTGCTGTGTCTCTCAAGGTATACATGTAATCCTTAGCGAAAATACACAGAGTACAGAAACATGATCAACAAGCAGGGTATCCCCTACCTACCCACCATACATAGTGAATTGATAAAGCCAGATTTGTGTTAGAAGATGGGCACTTCTGAGTTGGCTCCCTCCTCCCCACCCCAGATGAGGTTAGAGATAATGACTTCTGCCAGAAAAAGGCATGGTCTACTATATTAGAACATGTTGATAACTACCAAAGCTGCCTTTCACATGCAACTCGATTTTTTTTTTTAAAGATTTTATTGGGAAATTGGGGGCGGGGAACAGCGTTGAGGAATCAGGGAAGAGGAACAGACAAGTTGCTGTCCTTTTTGTTCTTCAGTCTAGTTGTGGAGGACATCGCTTCACTGACCCATGTTGGTATTGTGATCATTGCGCTCTTCCCGGCTGAGGCAGATCGGTCACCGGACACTGGACGACTGCTCATGGTGGCTATTGGCAGCTCACGCTGTCTGTGGGCCACTCACGCTGGCTGCTGGGCACTCACGGTAGCTCACAGCAGCCCACTGCAGCAGGGGCTGCAGCCTATGCCTTCGACGACGACTCAAAGCAGCCCAACTCCAGGTCGAGCTGTTGTTCACCATCTTAGCTGTGGAGGATGCAGCATCACTGGCCCTCATGCAGGATCTGAACCGGGGCCCTGCTGCTCAGAGCTCGCATCCCAAGACAATTCTTAACCAATGTGCTATTCGGCCAGCCCCGGAACTTGATTTTTTAACAAAGGGCTGTAATAAGCTTGTTTCTCGTCTCCTTGGAGCATGTGTATATTTGGGGGAGGGGCAGTGATGAGGAAGAAAAGGTGGCCAACATAGGAAGAGAGGAGAGAACTCCTCTTATTTCCTGAAAGATCAACTTGCCCCTCACACCCTTATTCCCCTATATCTTAACAGCTCCAGGATTCCAAATGCTCCCAGCATCAGTGCTGCTAAAGTCACATCAAATCACCCCACCTAGAGCCCATCAGGGAGAGGTGAGACTACAGCAAGAGTTTCCATAGCCTCCATGGGATGAGGGGCAGGATAAAGAGGTGGAGAGAGTCATGAAAAGGCAGGGCTAGTGGGAAGTCTGTGGTGTGTACACTGTATTTTCCCAGGTCTGAAATGCAGGGCATTAGAGCATGTACTTGGCCTGTAACATGGAAGGGAGGCAGGGATACACTCGGGATGGAGATCGACACATAAAACACACACTGCACCAGGTTGATTCATGCCCAGGAATGTTTCTCCAGATCTTAGAGATAAGCCTTTCAAGACACTGCTGGCCTAAGTGGCAGCTTCCTCTTCAGCCAAAAATAAATGAGGAGCAGCCAGAGGGCAGACAAGCAAACAGAGGGCAGGGGAGGAAGTGAGAGGCTGAGGAGGATAACATGCAGGGGTGAAATGAAACTGCACCAGCTTCCTGTTTCGGAACTGGTTCTCTTTCTGGGGTCAGACAAGACTCTTGGGCATAGCAGAGGGAGAAAAGGGAGAGATGAGACACAAGCGAGACAAAATACCTGCAGACGAGAGCAGAGAAGAGAGGAAAGAAGCTGAACAGATGGAAATAGGTCTAGTTTCCAGTAGAGCACTAGGCCCTCATGCTGGCTTGTTCTTCTGGGTGTGGACACTTTTGTGGGACCAACCTTTTGAGGCTGATTTCAGAGGGGGTGAGTCATTGAAGACCCAGCTATACCCTGAGTAGGTTCATCCTTCCATCCTCTTATATCATAACATTTTCTGATGCTCACAGTTCCGAAACAAGGGCTGGAGAAGGATTTCAGAAGCCACACATTTTCCTGGTTATTTGTTCTGCGAGATGCCCTACCCAATGAATGAATGAATGATTCCTTGGTCAAATGAGATTAGAGGAAATCAATCTACCTTTTGGAGAGTTACAGAATAAGTTAACATAGTACAGGCTCTGAGAAGTCCTGCATTAAAGGAATTTGTTAAACATGTCAGTTTTCAAACGCCTCACTGAGGACAGTCCTGCTAAATTTACATTGCACAGCACCATGCACTACATCAATAGTGTTCCTTGGATTAAGCAAGCTATGTGGCCATCTAGAGTTATCTTTTATTTATTTTTCCCTTTAAGTAAAGCCTATTAACATTTTGAGAGATTCTTGCATTCTAGGGGACACAGCTTAGGAAACACTGGGTTAAGATAACATCTTGCCTGTCATGAGTGTGCAAACGGCACTACTTTCACAGCGTTATTGGGGCTAAAAGTCTGAGTGGTGCTGACTTGTGCCAGTGCACTCATCTATCGGTCCTGCCTGGAACCCAAAAAATCCTTTTGCAAGATGGTTTCCTGAGATAAGGATGCAGCTTGTGGCTACAGACCCTAGAGGGTGAGATTAGCTTTCATGAGAATCCCATTCATAGCCACAGTTTTCTTAGCTCAGTACTTTAAGGCACTGGTTCTCCTTTGATCTAAGTCAGTCAATTCCGGTATTGGCAGGTGGTGGTGGAAATGACCATTTCCATGGTCATTTTAAACGTTTTAAGGTCACTGATATGCATGCAGTACACAGAATACTTATAACGAAGAATTCTGGAATTAAAATACGTGTCTCAGAACTGCCAAAGGACTGAAATGATCTCCTGTACCTGTTTCCCATCTCTTACATAGTTAATGCCCTATAAATCCTATAAATCTTCAGTGGTTTTTTTTTTTTAAGTTTAAATTCTATAATAGTAGTTCCCAACCTTTGCTGCACATTAGAATCAAGCTTTGAATTCTGATGCCTGTGTCGTTTCTCATTCCAGTTAGATCACAATGTTGGGGGCGGGAGCTGGGCATTTGAATTTTGAAAAGATCCCCAGTGATTCCAATGAGCAGCAAAGTTGAGGGCTTGCTTGTTTAGAGGCACATTTGTTTCCAGACATTTCAATATAACAGCCATGCCTCTGTGAGAGAAGCAAGACAGAAATCCATTCTCATCCTCATCTCATAAGTGAGATAACAGAGGTCCTGAGAAGTTAAGGATCATGATCAAGGTCATACATTTGTGTCAGGTTCCAGGCAAGTATCACTCCTTTGAAATTATTTAGCCTAAACCCAGCATATCAGACTAGATTCTGGAAATGGTGGGATAAGAGATTTGGTAGGAGGGTGGGAGGAGCTGGGCTTGTAAACTCAGTGGATTGAACATGGGCCTTTGTGCCTGTAGGAGAAACAAGAAAACGGTTTCAATGTTATGCCTCCTGCCCCTCCCATCAGTGCTATTCCTGTCTGTAGACTGCTGGTTTGCATTTATAGGGAGACAAAATGGAACCTTTGTGCCAGAGTTGAAGAAAATTATCAAAGCCCACAGCTTGTCTTCAGACTTAATGTCAACTATTTGTCTCCTTTTATTTTCCAACAAACAAGTCATCCCCATGAGTTTTGAGGCTGTTTTAAACATCCCCTCCCTTGGTTTTATAGTTTCCTAGTTCCTGCATCAGCAGGTATGAAAACAACCTGCCCTTCTCGAGAATTGTCCTATCAGCCACAGAGGGCTGTTTGGAGGGGTCCGATGACTATGGAGAGAAGTTTTGAGCAAGATGGTGGGTTACACAATTGCAGGTGCACGTTTAAACAAACAATTCATGAAAACTGGGCTTCTTTGAGGCTTCAGAGATCATTAGCTAGAAGCTTAGAAGAAAGGATAAAAGGAATTATCCAAAATTCTGAAAATACCAGCAGCTCAAAACATTTTCTCACCACCAGACATGATTTAGTAACCCTATTGTACATTCGGGGAGAAGTACAAACACACAGGAAGATAAGTCAAGAATTCTCCTTCATTGTAGGTGGACAGATTGGGCTGGGGAACACTTGGATGGCATGCTCAATTTTATTGGGTACTTGGAATTGATGACCTGAAATTCTGAGATCCCATGGCAGGTCTTAGAAGGAGAAATAAGATGCCTCCACTTCCAATTTTTCTTTTTTACTATTATGTAAAACTGTCTCAAGGTTAGAGGATTATTTGATCATTTTTTTTTCTCCCCCAGGCTCAGAAACATGATATTGTAAATTATCCTAAAAATGTATTGTCAAGATTGTTAGTAAGACTTGATAGTAGGGACTCCTGGATCAGGGGAGGTTTGACAAAAACTAGTGTTTTTTTTTTTTTTAAGAGTATGAATGAATCTCTAAAATGCTATCCTTTGTTAGATGTGTTGTAATGAAATGCTGATATTTGTGAATAATTTACTTTAAATATAGTGAAATTTAAGGTTGTCCCTGCCGACAACACACTTGTATTCCACAACGGTTTCTTGATTAGAGGAAAAAAGGGGTAGAAAACCTGGGAATTGCTTATCTCAGGGAAGTGTTTCACATGGAACTGAAAGAAAGATTTAGATTTGTTATCCAGTCTTTAGACCCACTGCATTATGGGAGAGTTAGTTAGAAACTCAAATTCTCAGGTCCCCAAAGCAGACCTCCAGGATCAGAGTCACAAGGGGTGACACCCAGCTGTCTGTGTTTTAACAAGTAATTCTAATACTCACTAAAGTTTGAGAAGCATTTTCCTAGAGTGATGGTCCTCAAATGTGGTCTCCTGACCAACATCACCAGCATCACCTGGGAACTTGTTAGAAATCATCTAAGGCTCTTTTTTCATAGAAATGCTTCATGACACTTTTAAATAAATATCCAAAGTCCACAGAGATGGCAAAACTGAACATATAAAATAAGGAATTTTCAGGCCGGCCGAGTGGCGCGATGGTTAAGAACTGGCTTGGGACGCCAGAGGGCCCCGGTTCGGATCCCACATATGAGGGCCAGTGACACTGCCCTCTACAGCTAAGATGTACAACAACTCGACCTGGAGCTGGGCTGCCATGAGTCGCCAGCGACGGCGTAGGCTGCAGCCCCTGTGGCAGTGGGTTGCCATGGGCTACCGTGTGTATCCAGCAGCTAGTGTGAGTGGCCAGCAGCCAGCGTGAGCGGCTGTCCAGAAGCCAGCGACTGATCTGCCTCGCCTGGGAAGAGCGCAATGATGGTGCCAACTTGGGCCAGTGAAGCAATGTCCTCCACAACTAGACTGAAGAACAAAAGGACAGCAACTTGTCTGTTCCCCTTCCCCCAATTCCCCAGCACTGTTCCCATCCCCCCAGTCCCCCAATAAAAAATAAATCTAAAAAAAAAATAATAAAAAAAAGGAATTTTCAGGTAAAAATTCTCAGATGTGTCTTTTCCAGTTTTAGAACTGGAAAGGAACTGAAAAGTTCTCCTGGATCTGTTTGATGTCACCACACTAGGTAGTTAACAATACAACCTTACAAATCTTCAGTGTTTCCCTCCCGCCTTTGGTTTAGAACACTCACTGCTGAATCAGCACTTCTGGAGGTGGGCCCAGCAGCCTGAATTATAACAAGCCCTCCAGGGACATGTACCCTCAAGTTCAAGAGCCACGAGACTGCTGTTCCCATCAAATTCCCCTCATGCAAGGCCATGTAGAGCATTAAGACTTCCCTATGTCAGCCTGAGCCTGGGGCCCTGAAGTGGACTCCTGGCAGCTGCCCATCTCGGCTAATGCCAGGCTTGAGAAGTACAGCCTGGAGGGCAGGAACTTGGCCCACTTTCAGTAACATGAGCATACATGAACTCTGGGAGAGAAGATGACATGGTTTGGAAGTGGGGAAGTGGGGGCCTTCCTTCACTTTTTCCATGGTCGAACCTCCACACAGCCCCCAGGCTGTCCAGCACTCAGTCCTTGAAAGCTTGGAGTCCAGAAAGCAGAGGGCCTAGCGACTGACATGACCTCCTTTGCTGGGCTCACCCAGCCTCTTTCCTTTCCATGGAAGGCGTGTCCTCATCTCCAAGAGCAGGATCATACAGAGACCCTTTCTTTTGGGATCCCAGGGTGGTTGCTGATCTTTTTCTTCTCAGGTCATTCCGCGGTGGCTCTGGCTAATGAGTGTATTTTCCCAAAGGTACTTGGACCTGTGATGTGAAGAACCCTGTAAAAATGAACAAGAAGATTGATGCCAGACAGATGAAGACAGGTGAAGGTAGGGTGTGGGGCCGTAACAATGGGAGCTTCTGCTGTGGGGTTGGTTAGAGTTGGAGGATTTGGGGGGAAAGACAAACAGGTGGGGTGCAGGGGTGGCACTCATGTTATACTGATTGAGAGGATATAGCATGTTTGGGAGGTAGAAGAGGGTTGCTGCTCATTTTGCTCTAGACAGTTTCAGTTTTACCTCTGCCAGAGATAAGCAAATGGCCTAATCTGTGAGATCTGTGAATTCTGCATTTGTTCTCAGGAGACAGGATGAGCAGTCAAGCTTTGATGCACATTTTCTAGTGAGACGTTGTATCAGACACCTTGCCTTCCTTGGGCAGAATGATACTGTTGCAGGGAGATGGAACCTTCCACAACATGCTCCTTCCTGACCATTATGTCCCCAGATGAGCTCCAGCTCCTGAACACCCACGAGGCAGCATGAGAATAACTATTTGATCTGCACTGTCTCCTGATTATCCCCATTTATAGTGTCTGTCACTGAATTCAGGCTGGAGGTGGCAAGATGAACCTTTTAATTCCACTGCCTCCCAAACTCCTATTGAAGTGGCCAAAGAAATATAAAATCAAGGGAAGTATGCACCACTTGAGAAAACAGGGGAAGGTAAAAGCTGCAGGAGAGTAATTTTGAGGCATTTTTCTGTTAATGGAGTGACATTTCAAAGGGAAGAAGGAAGGACTGACCTGCCCTTGATTTGGTATCTACAAAAGAATAGGCTGCTTGGTAAACTAATAGATAGAATTTCTAGTAAAGCCCTTTCACTCCAAACACCCAAAACTTCTGGCCAGTGGCTACAATGAAAAGCTTATGAATTTTGGAGTCCATTAGACTTGAGTTCAAACTCACCATTTACTAGTTGTGCAACCTAGTCAGCCTCAGTCTCACCCTCTGTTAAATGGGGATAATATTCATTCTAAGATGCAACAAGGATTAAATAAAATAGTGCAGACAATGAGACATAGCCAAAACATTCACAGTTAGCATTGACTGATCACTACATGCCAGGTACTGTGTTAGAAGCTTTACATAAATTATTTCCTTTAATCTACAAGAAAGCCCTATTAAGTGGATCTTACTGTAATCACTATTTTACACAGAAGGGTTAAGACACTTGCTCAAGGTTCGCAAAAGTTAGTAGAGAAGGAATTTGAACTCAAGCAGTCTCAATGCAGAACCCATGCATTAAAGCCCATACTGTTCCAAACCCTTAAAATATACTACTTTATTTAATCCTTACAATAGGCTTATGGTAACCATTTTTTATTGGTGGAAAAAATAGAAGCTCAGAGCTAAACTTTGATGTTATACAAAGATCTGAAACCAAGCCTACTTGACTCCAAGTTCCCCGCTCTTTAGTATAATATCATGCTGTTCTTTAATTGATAGATTCTATGGCATGTCATTCTGTCTCCCAATTTAGGATTAGATTTTATTCCCACTGAACACAAGGGATGGAAAGGCTATTATGCATGAGGGGGAGACATTCAGAATGTAGTTCTAATACCCTCCAATTCTTTGAAGAATTGAATTATTGTCTGTGAGGGCCTCTAAATTGCCTACCTTCTCTTTACTGGTAGAACGCACAGAAAACATTGGGCTTCCCCTGAAACTGCTTGACAAACATGACCCGTGGCCAGCCTATGTTACGTATACCTCCCCGATGGTGAGAAGACTCATCGAGAAAAGCAAAGCTAGAGAACTGGAATGCATGCAAGCTCTAGAGAAAAGGGGAGGGACACTGAGGCAGAACAAGTCTTCCAGCATCATCCATCTGAGAAGGAGAAAGTCATCCAAGACAACCGGCAACATGGTGTTCATGGACACGGACTCAGAGACCACATTATCAGTGTGGGATGCTTTCTCGGTGCTGGACATGGAGCACACCGTTATCCCAGAACCCGTACACTTTCATACGGATTCCAGAGAATGTCCGACCGCAAACTATAACAAGATCATCTTCTCTCAAAAACCTATGATGAGGACGCTTCCATACAGCTCACTTCTGACCAGCAAGGAAAAACACTCGAATGTTTAGGAAGGAGTCCCTGCAGCTATCCTCTGAGATTGTACAGCAATTAAGCTCCATTTGCCACAAATTTCACTATGTTCTTTAAATTTGAATGTTCCCTTGCTTGTGTCAAGGTTGGCTGTGATAAACCAGATCAGAAAGTGAACTGTGGGTGGGTGGGTGGGGACATCCCCTGCAGCATCTCAGTCAGATGGGGCTGGGAAGCCCCAGGCACCAGTTCCCACCATCAATGCTTAGAGCCTAACTGTGGGTGAATTAGTCCGGGTCCAGGCAGGAGACCGAAGTCATACCAGTTATATTACCAGAGATAATTTAATATCAAGAATTATTAACCAGGTAACTGAAAAGACGGGAAGACAACATGAAGTTATTAATGGAGGTGGCACCTGCAGGAAGCGGTTATCACCTCCACGGCTGGGGACAAGGGGAAGATATTGGATTTACTGAAAGTTAGACCCTTGGAGAAGGGGCGTGTGGGCTGAATCTCAGATTTCTGAGGTGGGGGAGTAGGGACTTTCCTCAGCTGGGGCTGGTGTCTATGAGCTCAGAGGAGAGCCCCTGTGGGGATGGTACCCCTGCCTCTGAGGTGGGGAAGCTGTTTTGGCTGAGGTTGGCTCTATGAGTTCTGGAGAAACCAAAAACTGGACTCAAATGCTTCCGGAAGGAACTTACACTGTCTGAGTGAACAAGAAGCACTGCTAGGGGAAATAGACAGGGACAGGAAGCCAACAGAGAGAAGCAGGAAGCAAACCAGGAACAAGTTCCTTCTTCCTCCTCTAGCCTCGTAGGCTTCCTTTAGCGTTCCCTATGGGCAGAGCCTATCAGGGAGGAAAGCAGGAATGTCTGCAGAATCCCAACCCCAGCATCTCAAAATATAGTATAAAAGATGAACTTGAAGCCAAGAGAAAATCAGCTTAATAACCAGCATGGTAGGGTTCCAAGTGGTCCCACCTTGCTGTTCCACTTGGAATCTGAACCTGGTATTGAGATGTTTTTGCCTTGGAGGTTTTACAGGCGTTAGGGGCCTAGGTGTCCTCTGCTGAGAAATGAAGGATTTTCTCCCCTAACACTCCTTTAAGACTTACCTTGTGGGATAGAGTTGGTGGAGGAGAAGTTCCTGGCTGGTCCCCAGTTATTATTTGTCAGATCACAGCTAGAACTGGTCCACCCATTCTCTGAGCTGTTCCTAATTGGCCCCAAAGCAAGGAATGCTAAACTCACCCAGTCTCAAAGTAACAGGCTTTGTCTTTAGACAGTAGGGGATCTTGTTATGATGGGCATACCCAGCTGGTCTCAGATTTGGGGTTTATCTTCTAAACACAGCTCCATTGGTGGCTTTTCTTTTCTTTGACCTCACCTGAGTTTCTGTGTTTCTATTTCTGAAGCAGTTAATACCCATCCTGCTTCCCTCACAGAGATGTAGAGGATGCAATGTGGTAGTTGCTATAAATGCCATTTGAAAAAGTTGAATTTGCCCTACAAATGCATTCTCTCCATCCCAGAGTGCTGTGGAAACTTTTGCACTCAAGTTTGGCTGCTGTGCATTGTGTTGAGATAGCTGCACAAATTAGGAACTCCAGACCCATTGTTGGGTTCTTAGCTCTTGGCCAGAATAAATTCTTGAAAAATATAGGTGGTTTCCAGTGAATCCAAATGACTGTATTTTGTGTTCACAGAGCATTTATAGATATGGAGGCAGGTGATAAATTCCTCCAACAAGAATTTTTATCTCTTCTATACTTTTATGGGACTTTATAGCCAGAGTAGATTTGGGAAACTATGGATTATAAAGCCTCTTTGAGTGTTAGAGTTTATAGGGATTTGGGATTATTTCTTCCAATCCCTTTGAGGGCAGAGCAATTACACAGTTTTGTAAAAAAAAATTTTCTAGGTGTTTAATAGCTTTTATAAAAGTATGTACTCTCTAAATTTAAATAAAGGTTTTATAAATAGCATTGTTTAGATTAATTTAATTCTCAGTCCGTTATAACAAGACAAACATGAGCCAAAGACATCATTAATACCTTATGCTGTGACGAGAATTGCTTGCATCTGTGACGGCAGTCCAGCTGCATTGCCTCCTGCGGCAATTTTAAGAAAGAAAAAGAGTAATGTCTTTTGAAATGGAAGACTCCATTCAAGCCCAAGCTGGGGTTCACAAGTCTGGCCACATCCTCATGAGGACTGAGGACGCTGCTGGGAAATCATTCTCCCAGGGAAGAGGCAGATGGACAAGACCAGCAAGAACCAGTAATGAAGACCTGATCATTGGGAGAAGAGAGATGACCCTGAATAACCTGTGATGTTTATTGCTTAGATTTGTCTCCTGATCCAGACCACCTTGAGTTCCATGGAGGTGGGGACCCATGAGTCACATTCTTAAAGGGCTCTTTTGTTAAAATTCTGGAAGTCCCTGGAGTATACAAATGAAAAGTTGGAGAGAGAGCTTTTCCTTGATTTCACAACATACCAGCATGCAGGGGCCCACTTCCCTGAGTGTGGACAAGCAGTAGCCAGGTCTGGAGAGCCCAGTGGACACTTGGTGGGTCCTGCTTTGTTCATGAGAAGCTGAGAGACATCGCTGATACTCCAAGAACAGGCATGGAACACTTCCAGGGCCTGAAGTCCATCCAACATGAGCAGGCGGGGCATGGAATGGAATGTGGATTCTTCCTAGTGTAACCTCATCTGCCTGTCCAAGCTGGAGGAGCTTGGGATATCTCAGGTTACTCTAAACATAGTGAACTTCCATTTCTAAGCGGGCACTAGCTTTCTCTGATGTTCCTCAGTACACAGCCTCTTCTTATTTATTTCCTCAGCATCTGGAATTTTCTGTTTGGCAGGACAGTTGCTTCTATTAGACTCCCTGCTGTAGTAGGTTTATGAAACACCAGAATATGTATTTTATTGGCTTGCTTTGTTGCTCTGTAACTAAGGTCCCATACACATACCAAGTAGCTGCTTTTGAACAAATTCTCTGGCTCCCGCGCACAATATGGTATTTACCCATTTGCAAATTCCATGATTGGTTTTTAAACAGTTGATGTTTAACCTCAGCAACATGACTGAGCCTGCTGGTCCTTTTCACTCTGGTAGGGCTATCGGGACATCAAATAGTTTCACATTCTCTCACTGCCCAGCCATGGCTTGGGAGCACGTATTGGAGGAGATTCAGCTGCTGGACAGATAAGAGGCTGCAGAAAAGTCTTCAAGGAGGTAACTGCATAAACAAAGGTGTTGGTGCAGGTGTGTGCAAGCCAGATGCTTGGGGTGGCCTGAGAGCTGCCCACCTGGAGTGGGAAGCTGGGGTAGGGCCAGAGGGGCCTGCAAGAGCTGTGGATTTTATTAGGAGCACAAGTGACCAGGACAGCATGCTTAGCAAACCCTGTTCTTCCTTTTGTTGGCCCAGGTCCTCACATAGAAAGCACAAATGCCTTACAGAGCCCCATAGTATTTTTTTTTTTTTTTTTTTTAGGACGGGGAGGTCAACATGTGTATCTTGAGGTGGGGATTTTGACCCTTGCTTGGATTTTGATGGGGGCCCTCAGAGACAGCCAAGGTGCCTCAAGGAGCAGGAGATACCACACAGGAGTCCCAGCCAAGGACTTAGGGTGTGTCCATGGAGACAGAAAACCAGGAGCAGGAACCCCAGTAGAAGTGCTTTGGGAGATGTGTGTGAGCCAATGCCCACATCTGGACAATGTGGCTCCTTTCAGCTGTGACTGAGTCATTCATTCCGAGAAGCTTTTAGGAATCCCTACCCTTATCAAGCGTAGGGCACATTTTCAGAGCCTGCACTTTATCAGTGCCAGATAAGACAGAATGAGAGACTGGGGAGGGAAGTAAACAGAGACCTGAGATTTACTGACCTGATGTCCTCAGAGCCTTGACTGAGGTAATCAGGAAATTCTCGCTCTTCCTCCTTCACTCCCTGCGCCCTCACCCCCATCTCTTACCAGGGACCCAAAGCCTCAGCTATCTATCAGGTACTTGGAAACCCCACTACGACACCCTAAGCCTGTTAGGCATGGCTGGGCCAGGTCTTTCCCTAGCACTGAGCATGTAAGTGGGCATTGGGGCTAGGGTAGAGCAGCAGGGCCAACAGGGGATTCAGGAACACCTCAAGTTTTGGTGGGGCCCACTGCCACCCCGTATTCTGTACCTTGATCCTGACCATGGCCCAATTTCTGTATAGGACCAGGCAGGATAAACAGTGTCATGAAAAGGACATTGAACTTGGTATAAAGACCCCTGTCTCTTCTCCTAGGCTCTATATTCCAGGGAGAATAAAACCTCCCATCCCACCTGAGGCCTTTCTAGGAAACTTATATTGCTAAGTGCCCAGCAAGACTCATGGTACTACCAATTCACTTACTCTCTAGATTGAATTGTTCAGCCACCCTGAACTTTCCATTATTTTTGGTAAAAAAGGGGTGTGAGAAGCCACAACATTTCAGGCAAGTTAGAAACCCGCCTCTGTGGAACTGTTCCTGTGTGTCTGCCAGTGGGAAGCATTTCGTGGAGAGCAAAATTAGTCCCAGAGAAAGTTGCAGCTGGAAGGAAGCTCATCCTGTGTACAACAGGCCCTCGGCCCACACTTTTGCATGTTTGAGGTCATCCATGTTCATTTTACTGCCCACAGGCTTATATCCTTGCTTACCTAGTTGGCCAGCCAACACTGAGGTAAGCGAGCCCCTTTGGGGCTGGAACTTAGGCTCTCAACTCCAAGTTCAGGCTGCTTTCCCTGTAGCCAGGTTCCCTCCTCTTCCTTCTAGGTTTCACCAGTGGCACCCCTGCTGCTGTATCCTCAAGTGGGGCAGATGTGTTCAGCCTGTGGCTGCTGACCCACAGGCTAAGCTACGCTCCTCCTGTGGTGAAATGGCATTATTAGAAGCCTCCCCTTGTGGGGCACAGTTACACAGAGCCGATTTCCCATGTGCGCAGGACCAGCAGAGCGAGGACAGAGAGTCTGAAAGTGCCACAGACCCAGACAAGGTCAGCCATGTTCACTGTCTTATGCCCATAGCCCTGCTCATGACCTGGCACATAGTTGGTGCTTCGCTATTTATTGAGCAAATGATTTACAATAGTTAAGTCCTAACCCACAAAACAAAATGGATTGGGAAGAGGTGGTTCTTTCATAATGTCCAGAGGCTGGAAAAACCACGCTGTCAGGTTTTGTAGAAAGTGTGAGGCACCGAGCAGGCAGCTTTGTTATAAAGTTCCTTCTAGTCCTGACATTAATAATATGATTCAAATAAAGGATCAGTAGGTACCTTTGATGTGCCCTTCTTTAGAGGATACTGGAGGGGTACAAGGAACATTCTTTTAAAACTCAACACCTAGTTCTTCTGTTTCTTTAAAGGACCAATCTATGTCTATTTGATAAAATTCCAAGTCGATTATATGTTTGTTTTTTTCTGGCCTGCATCAGAAGGGACAATTTCACAGACTTAACATGTTCTCTCATTCCCATGTTTGCAGCCATACTGATAGGCACCTTACAAATATGCACTGACTGCTTCTTGTGCCTAGCACTGTGCCAGGGGCCTAGCCATGAACATGGAAGACACACTCAGCTTCTAGCTGGCAGGGGAGACAGTGGACAATCATGTGTTCAGTTGCGGTTGTGATGCACATTACAAAGAAGCCAGGGTTCTGTGAGAGCGTATTTGCTTTAGGCTCATGACAGGTTCTCTCCAGTCTCATGAAAAAGGGATTATGGAAGGAGGCAGGATTAATATCAGGACAGCTGCTCATAAAAAGGAGTGAGGTCACGGTGAATTTTTGGCCAAGTTGAATTTTAGTCGCCTGGTGAGTTTTTGAAACTTTGCAAAGCTGCCTTACTTAAGTTTACGCTTGGCCCCGGCTTTCGTATTTGTTTCTGTAGCACCATGGAGCTGTCAGCTAGCTCAGGCATGTTTTAGGGCAGAGCCTCTCCCTGGACCCCCTGCAACAATACAGAAGCAATGCCCGCATTTGTCCACTGCTTGTTGTAGGACACTGACTTCCTGCCTGCCTTTCTCTCCTGGAGGACTGGGCTGGGCTGCTTCAAAGGAGGCCACAAGGTCCCTTTATTGTTCCCACCAGACCTTAGATCAGGGTCAGGTCCAAGCCTTCAGCATTGCCCCGGGCCCACCGAACCTCACCTCAAGTTGGCCAGGCCTCCAGAACAAACAGACCAATTCGGGCTTTCCATGTCTTCTCTATGATGGACAGTCCCTGCTTCCTTCCAGCCTTTCCAGGTTTTTGTAGACTGGGGCAAAGGGTGCATTTCAACCTGGGAGAAAGCACTGTGCTGTGCCGTGGTTTCCCCGGCTTGACGTTGCCCTTGCTCCATCTCCTTCTTCCATTGGCTGTATCCACAGAGCTCCCCCCCTCCATTCCTCCCGCCACCTTTTTCCCTCCTTACCTTCCTTTTCATCTTCACTGATATTTATTTTTTTGTCATTGCAAAAATTGAAGTATGGGTGACAAAGATGACCCTGACCAAACAAACTGTGGAAGAAGCACGTCCCTTTAATGCTCAGATCTGAGGCGTCTGAGCCTCTATCATGAGAACAATGGGAAGGTCCCAGGTATTTTCCTGGAAAGCTCTGAGGAATAATTTCATATTTCACAAAACCATTTTTGTGGTCACCTGTCATCCTGGTCATCTGTCTTACTCCAAAAGCAGTTGCTTCATGGTCTCAGGTCAGTGCTGTCTCATTTCTCTTGAACCTAGCCATTAGGTCCCCTTGAAGCTTCCCAAAACACAGTTCTGCCCAGGTTGTAACAGTCAACAAATCTGCCCTCAAGGCTTGGGGATAGTAGAAGTACAACAGAGTAAATTACAATTGCTATCAGAAGTGTCTACTTTGGGAAGTTCACAAGCCGAAATCTGAGTTCTGTTTCTTGGTGAAGACCACTTCCACCTCCAACATGGATCTCAGTGCATCTCCATTAACTCAGAATCCAGGTCCAATTCCCCCTTAACCTTGGAGATATTGGCGTCATCTCTGCCTTTCCCCTGTTAATAGCCTCCCTCTTTTCTTCATTACAGGGAAATATTGTCACTGCTACATCCACAAGATGGGGTTTAGTTCTCCTGGCCCACAAAGACAATCACAATATTCAACAGAACATAGTGTAAATAGGGTTTCGAGAAAGCTCAGCAGAGCAAAGATAGTCCCCTTTAGGGTCCCACTGCCAGAATGTGGGGGAAATTATGCCTCCTGATGTCTAAGAGTGTGTAGCTCTTGGACAAAACACACTCACCACCACCACCATCACCACCGCCACCACCATCACCATCTCTATCTGCAATTCCATCATTATCACCATCATCACCACCATCATCACCACCACCACCTTCAATGTCAACTCCTCCACCTGCAACTCCATCGTTATCACCATTACCACCACATCACCACTGAACAAATTTATGGAAGTGCAACCTTTATTTATTGAAAAATTATTTTCTAAACCAGCCAAAGCACTGTCTCAATGAAAGGCCAATTTTATAAGTCAGGCAGAGAAAGACAAACACTGTATAATATCACTTATATGTGGAATCTAAACAAGCCAAATTCAGAGAAACAGAGAGTAGAGTGGTGTTTGCCAGGGCCTGGGAGGCTGTTGGGGGAAATAGGGAGATGTTGGTCAAAGCTACAAACTATAAGATTCAGCTATAAGAATAACAAGTTTTGGGATCTAATGTCAACCATGGTAATTATAGCTAATAATACTGTACAACATCCTTTACAGTTGCTAAGAGACCAAATCTAAAACATTCTTACCATAAACAAGAAGTAGTAATTATGTGAAGGCTGGAGATGTTTGCTAATGTTATGGTGGCGATCATTTTGCAATTCATAAATGTACCCAGTCAACGCCTTGGACTTACACAATGTTATACGAGTATGTCAATTATGCCTCAATAAAGCTGGAATGAAAAGGCCTCTTTTAGATCAGCTAACAGAACATTTAGTATCGCCACCCAAGGCATCTGCATTTGGCGATTTCACTCTCTCTGGACACCCCAAGAACCCCTACATCTGCACAAATAAACAAACTGTCCAAAATGGTCCCTCTCAGAAGAAAAGGAGGGTGTAATCAAGAGACCAGTGCTGACTTTCTAGAATGTAGAGATCATCAGCATTCTTAACCTGAGTTCCATGGATCCTCAAGGGGCCCACAAATAGAATTCAGGAATCCATGAAGTCAGATGCTAAAAAATTTCCATCTTTGTTTTCGTTAACTTCTCACTGAATTTTAGCATTTCTGTCAGCGAAGTGTTTGCAGTACCCATGACTTTGTCATCAGTGGACATTACAGGTATTTTCATACCATGTGATGGTTGTGGATATCTTGAAATATTGTATCTGCTCATTGTTTCTTTGAAATTCTGCTAGCCATTACACTAGCTGCTACATCTGGTTATTTAATGCATTAATGCAACCCACAGTACACTTAGCATACATCTATTGTTGTAAAATACTTTGATTATTTAGTTTCAAAATAATTGGTTTCCTTTTATTGTCCTGTGTATTTTATTTTAAAAATGTTAGGAACCCTTGGCCTAAGGTCAGTTTTTGTGACTTCTACAGTTTTCAGATCCTGATTCTACTGAGCATCTAAAGTAAATCGTGAAAGCCACCGCTTCGCCACCCCCCACCCCCCGACATCTATCCCAGTTTGGCATATACCCTCTCAGATCCTTCCCCCCCCTCCTCCCCGCCAATGCAATTAGATGTATTTAATGTATGTATACAAGGTCGGACAATTAAGTTCGCAAACTCATTCTACAAAAAGTCCGACATACCTCATTGCTGAATATCACTATGGTCACCTTTGAAGTACTCCCCTTGTGAAGCTATGCACTGACGCCAGTGCCTACTCCACCCTACTCCACCCTTCAAAGCAATTTTGGAACTCTTTTTCTGGAATGGTCATCAGAGCTGTCATCATATTACCCTTGATGTCCTGAATGTCATCAAAATGTCTTCCTTTCAATGTTTCCTTTATCTTTGGGTAAAGAAAGAAGTCATTGGGGGTCAGATCAGGTGAGTAGGGAGGGTGTACCAATACAGTTATTTGTTTACTGGCTAAAAACTCCCTCACAGTGCCGTGTGAGCTGGTGCATTGTTATGATGCAAGAGCCATGAATTGTTGGCGAAAAGTTTACGTCGTCTAAGTTTTACATGCAGCCTTTTAAGCACTTCCAAATAGTAAACTTGGTTAACTGTTTGTCCAGTTGGTACAAGTTCATAATGAATAATCCCTCTGATATCAAAAAAGGTTAGTGACATTATTGCAAAAAGCTCGCGAACTTAATTGTCAGGCTTCGTACACACAATACATACATATTATAATACACACAATTATTTTTAATGGGATACATATTTTGCAACTTGCTATTTTTCACTTAACGTCTTTCCCTGTAGGTGTATGTAAATTGCCTTCTTTCTTTTGGATTGCTGTGCCAGAATTCATTTATCTATTCTCTCCCCTGATGGATATTCAGGTTGAATCCAATTCTTATTACAACTGTTGTTGCTGTGGGTCTTGAAGTTGTTCCTGAGCGTCTCATCTCCTCCCCTTCTCATGCCCACTTCCTTCAGTGTCAGCTGCTTCTAAGGCCTGGTCCTGAGGAAACTGAGGTCAGTCAGCTGTGATGTAAGAGTGTGGTATGGGAATCCATATTTAAGCTTCTTTTCCTGTAGACTCTTGAGAAACCTATGTGCTTGGAGGTGGGAAAGTTCTGGCTTCTAGAATGCTCCAACAAGATGATCAGGGATCCTGGTGCTCAAGTGACCTTAAAACAGGATAATTATGAAACAAAGCAAAGGTAGTGACTACCTCACCCTTTTTATATCCTCCAGGTCCCTGCACAATGTCATATTATAGGGTTCTTTCTATAGTTGCACATTCTGAGAACTGCACAAGCTCAGAATGATGGAGTAGGGACACAAATTCACATAGACTATAATGGAAATGAAACTCCCTGAAGTAATGTAACATGACAACCTTACAGGTATAATTGACTAAATAAGCATTTTCATTATTTAACAAAAATCATTGTTTTGCAAATATGAGATCTTACAAAATACATTTTTTTTTTGCTTTTCTCACTTAACAATACATGGCTACCTGTGAAGCCAACAGGAAGAGATCCAATTCACTCTTTTAAATAGCTGGGTAACACTCCATGGTAATCAATATTTCCTGATTTGATTTCAGAAAAGTCTTAGAGCTCTACAGTGACTTTCTCCCTAACTTGCCCTCAGACTTGGTTTGGTGTAATAATGCCTTATATTTGTATGGAATTTATAAATTTTCAGTGTGTTCTTTTACCTTACTTAATGCTCTGGACTCTGAGATGGGGAAGACCCAGGTTAAGAGAATGTCCCAAGCTCACACCAGCAGAGAAACGGAACCTGATTGCAAGGCTTCAGCTTTTCTCACCAGACAGGGTGGTCTCTGCACACAGGCATCTGTGGGCCCTGCCCATTCCCAGTACCTGCTCTGGATCATCCTGGAGTTGGCAGCTCACAGCTCCTCCAATGAAGACATGGTATAGCCATCCACCTCAGGACACATGTGCCTGGCAAATAGCCATGGGATTCTGCCCTGATTAGACCCAAAGCTCACACTTATTGGTGCTGTCAACTGCCTGGAAGCTATCACACAGTCTGGAGCTCAGCCGGCATGTTGGATGTAGGCTCAAGGCCTGTGTGTGTGTGTGTGTGTGTGTGTGTGTGTGTGTGTGTGTGTGTGTGTGCATGCTAGGAGCTCTGCTTGAGTCCAGGGCTGACAGTGGGCCATGCAAGGTGGGGTTATGGGGTCCCTGAGGTGGCCAGTTGGGACAGATATCTGAGATTACACGCCTCTCATTTTCAGTCGCCTGCTGAAAAATTATCTTAATAAACACAGATCTACGATGATGACCAGGTGATAGCACCAACTGGAGCTGTGTGATTGGACCATCTCCCTGTGACCATACAAGGTAGCCCTGGAAAGAAGTGATGCCTGATTGACACTTGAAGAGCAAGTAAGATTTAGCATGGTGTGTGTGTGTGTGTCTGTGTGTGTGTGTGTCTGTGTCTGTGTGTGTGCGCGCGCACGTGCGTATGTGCTGGCAGTGGGATGTGGGGGATTTCACGTAGAAAAACCTGCATTGGTGAAGGTGTTGGGGTGGAGTAGAGTTTTTAAAAATATGTCCACAAATTCTTTGATATTCCTCCCTTCAAGAAGTAGAGCTTGATTTCACTCTTCTTGAGGGCTGAGCTCGTCTTACTGACCTACTTCTGATGAGTAGAATATGGGAGAAGTGATGGTATTTAATCTCCAAGACTAGGTTATAAAAAGACTGTGCCTTTAGTCTTGGGGGCCCACTCTCTGCCTCAGATCGCTTGCTCTGGGGAAATGCACTGCCACCTCATGTGAATAGCCCTGTGGAGGGCACATGAAACAAAAGTGGTCGTTAAAAAAAGAAAGCAATACGTGCATGGTAGAACAAAGAAACAAAACAGCCTGGAATATAATGTAAAGTAATTCTCTCCCTCCCACCTCCCTTCCTGCCCATTGTTCTCACTAGAGGAGACCAACCATTAAATGGGTTGATGGGCATCCCTTGGAAAGCTTCTCTGTTCTTAAAACCTGAAGTCAGATCATGTCACATCTCCTCTCGGTAAAAAGCCAGAATCCTTCAAACAGCCTACAGGCTCTCTGAGTTCCCTCCTCTGAACCTCATCTCCCAGCTCTCACTGCTGCAGCCTCTGTGGCCTACTCACTCTCCCTCCATCATGCCATCAGGCTCCCTTCTCCGGGCTTCTGCGCCTGCTGTCCCTTCCCTGTCAGTGTGCATACGTCCTACAGTGGACTTTTCTCTGAGAACCTTACTTGAAGTTGCAGCCCTTCCCCTGCACTCCTCACATGAGTCTTTTAAAAAAACTTTTTATTTAAATATAGTTGGTATATAATATTATATTAGTTTCAGGTGTGCAATATAGGGATTTGACATTTATATACCTTAAAATGTGATCACCCCACTAATTCTAGTAACCATCTGTCACCATGTAAACTTATCAAAATATTATTGACTATATTCCCTTTCACCTTTTTCACCATCCCCTTTTTCATTTTTCTCCATATCACTTACCACCATGTGCTCAACACACTAGCTACTTGTCGCTTATTGTTGTCCTTTTATGAAAATACAAGCTCAGGAATGCAGAGAGTTTGTTTGTTTTGTTCACTTCCATCACCTCAGGACTTAGAACTTTCTGGCACACAATAGTTACCTGTAAAGCTTTGTTGAATGAATGCACAAATGTGTTCATATGCACAAACACACACACTCATGTCACAGGACACACTTGTTGTTCTGCCCCTTGCTTTTTCCACTCAGCAACCTTGGAAGTTGTCCTCTTAGAACATATAGAATCATGGCATCCTTTTAGAGTGTGTTATAGTGTGAATGTTCATAACGTATTCAGCCAGTATCCTCTTGCTGAGCATTTCGATCGTTTCCAGTCTTTAGCCATCACAAACAATGCTGCAGAGTGTGCCATGTCATTGCTCATATGAGGGGCACATCTGCAAGATGGGTTTCTAGAAGTGCACTTAGTACATATGTGCATCCTTGTTGAGACAGATGCCGCACAACTGCCCTTGGAAAAGGTCACGGCTATTTACACTTCCCACCATAGTTATTTCCCCATATCTTAATTGATACCATGCATGATTAAACTTTTTACCTTTATCAACCTAATTGGTAATAAGTTTTATAGATTTTAAGTTGCTTTTTGTTTTTTCTTTGCATTTTACAGCCCATTTTTTAATTTCTCTTGCCCGCTCTCACTCTCTCTTTGTGAACTACTTGTTTATATGTTTTGCTCATTAAAAGAAAATTGAGGGCCAGTTGAGTGGCTCAGTTGTTTAAGAGTTAGCTTAAGGGTGCAAACTCTGAGCAACAGGACCACCAGTTTGATTCACACATAGGCCAGTGACGCTGCGCCTGAGCTGAGCTGCCGCCAACAGGTGGCAGGATGGCTCAGCTGGTGAGCGCATGTGCTTCCATGGTGGGCTATGCCCGCCCGCAACTAAGACTGAGCTCGGCACCTTGAGCTGAGCTGCAGCTCAGTGGATAGAGCGTGCGCTCTTAACAACAAGGCTGCTGGTTCGACTCCCACATGGGATGGTGGCTATGCCCACCGGCTACTAAGATTGTAACACAGCACCTTGAACTTAGAGGCCACGAGCTGCCGACGGGCATCCAGATGGCGACTGGAGTCTTCCGCAACTAAGATTGAAGAACAACAACTTGGCTGGTCCCCCTCCCCAATTCCCCAATTTAAAAAAAAAATAAGAAAAAAGAAAATTGAGTTGTTGGCCATTTACTTGTGGTTCGCAAGTCCTATTTTCATATTAAGCCTCTATATATTAGTACTTTGTTCCTAACCTGTCTTTCATATATTTCCCCTACTTTTTCTTTTATATTTTAACATAATTTTAGTATTTTTGGTATGTATGAAATTTTAAATATTTATACAGTCAACCTTATCAATATTTTAATTTATGCCTTCTGAGTTTTCTGTTAATTAGAAAGGCTTTTTCCTCTCTCAAGATTATATGAAAAAATTACTTCGTGTTTCTTTCTGGCACTTTTATAGCTTTTGTCCTTTTCAAATATATAATTTTACCTGTAATTTATTTTAGTATAAGGACATGAAAGAGGATTCAGTTTAACGTTTCCCCCATAGTTTGCCAGTTTTTCCAACAATATTTATCCATGTTTTCCTCGACGATTGGAAATTTGCCTTTCTTGAATTATTCTGTCTTCTAGTCTCTAGTGGGACTCTTTATCTTGGCTCATTGATCTGTCTGTTCATTTATGTGCCAGAATCCAATTGGTTTCATTAATGTAGCTTCAAAAATCTCTTTTGCTATCTGATAAGAGTAAGCCCAGAGGCCTTTTCTGAAATTTTTCCTGATTGTCCCTGTGTCTTTTGGCAAGACTGAAAGAGATTTTTAGGTAGTAAAATTGCCCTCTTTTCTCTTGACCTTTCTCTTAGTGATAGAATGGGAGCTTGTTAATTAACAAGCTCCACTTTCCTGCTGAAAGGTCAAACTTTACAAGAGGTGATAGTAACATAAAAGCTAGTTGCACTCCATCACTTCCTCGAAGTTACAGCCCTGCCTGCAGCCCTAACATGTTGAAGTTGTGCTGTGCGGTGGGTTACCTCTAGCAGGTGAGCTAGGAAGCGTCAAAACTTGAATTTACCAAGTAATGTAGCAGTTTGAAGGTATTATCTTTCCACTTAAATAATACCAAAATAGAAGGAAAATACAATTCAGAAAAAAATTTCCAAATGGCCTTCTTGGAAATGACTGGTGTGAATGATTCTATCAAATAGTTAAGGAAAACTGAAAGCATGAAGCATGAAGCCAAGGCTGTGGGGCTGACACGCAGCCAGAGCGAGCGTAGAAATGGCTTTCCTCCGCCCCTTCCTGACCTGCCTGGGGGCTGCCTCAAGTCCCTGGACACTGACTCAGTGGGAGCTTGGTATGAAGTTAATGTTTTGAGTGGGTGAGGCGTGGGAAGCAAAAACAGATATTTAAACATTTTTTTCTTCTCGTTTTTTTTCTCATGGAATATTCCTGGCTTCTAAAGGAACAGGCCCCCATTGTGCACCCCTGCCTTGGGCAGCTTGGCAAGGGTGCAGTCTGCAGCCTCATCCATCTTTGAGGGTGTGTGGGGAGCCCAGGTTGCAGGGCTCAGTTCCTCAGAGAAGCAGCTATTAGCCCCAGGCTCACCCCAACCCTGGGGTGAGCAGGAACGAATGGTCAGCTGGATGCCTCCTGCTCCTTTCCTCCCTATTGCTACAGAATTACTCAAACCTCATGAACTGAAAATAAAGGTGTCCAGAGTTTGGCACTTGTACGCCAAGATGAGCCCACCCCATCTGTACACACACGCCAGGGAACACCATTTAGCCTGGACACCCTCTCATTCATTTCTCGAAGATCACATTGATATGTGTCTGAAATGGAGAAGGGCAAGTTAGGCAAGAGTGGATGTTCTGATTGGAATGAAAAACTCTGAGTACTGGTCAGGCGAGAAGGAGGTCACCTGCTTTCAGCCCAGGGCAACCTCAGAGGCCTCCTGGAAAGTTCAGTGTCCAGTTCACCTGACAGGTGTTTTGCAGGACCTGGCCCAGGGATGGGGCAAGATGGGCCAACACACCTGTAAGTGGCCTGGCCTGTGGGATGTCCTCATGGGTGCTGGTGCTGAAGCTGCCCTAGGGCTCCAGCTGACCATCGAGTTGGCTCCAGTTAGCCATCTGGGCTCACTCCTGCCTGATTCTCTCACTCAGTCTGTGCTGTTCTTTTCAGTTAAAATGCTCTTCTCTGTTGCAAAACCTTCCCATATGTGCCTCTACTCTCTTCCTAGAGTTCTCCACTTTGTCATTGTATTAAGGTTCTCCAGAGAAACAGAACCAGTAGGGTATACATAGAGATATATAGGAGGATTTATCATAGGAATTGGCTTGTGCAGTGACAGAGACCAAGAAGAACCACAATCTGCCTTCTGCAAGCTGAAGAATTAGGAGTGCTAGTGGTATAATTCAGTCTGAGATTTGGGGGACTGATGGTGTAAGTCCTGATTGGAGTCCGAGAACCAGGAGCACCAGTGTCCGAGAGCAGAAGAAGATAAATGTCTCAGCTCAAGCAGGGAGAGAGAGAATTAGCCCTCCCTTCACCTTTTTTGTTCTAGTCAGGCCCTCAACGTATTAAATGGTGCCCACCCACATTGGCGAGGACAGTCTTCTCTACTCAGTCCGCCGACTCAAATGCTAATCTCTGCCAGAAACACTCTCACAGGCACACCCAGAAATATGTTTTACTAGCTATCTGGGCATCTCTTAGCTTAGTCAAGTTGACATAAAATTAACCCTTGCAGTCATCCTCAGGGAGGTCTGGTAATTGGGAGATGGAGTCCAAAATGAATGTGCAGCATTGCCTCCCCAGTAGACCAGCAGATAAGGCATGATGTTCTTAGCTGTAACCACACACAGGCGCACCAAGCAGGCGCTCCTGTCAGCTGTCCAGTGGGCATCTGCTTCGTATGGCTGTTAAATGAGGTAATGTATGTAGAAATAATGACAATCATGATTGTTTGTTTATTGAGTGTTTACTATGTGCCAGGCACACTTTAAGTTACTTTCTATCACATCATTTAATCCTCACAAAACCTGTGAGGTAGGTATTTCTATTATTTCTACTTTTATAGATAAATCACAGTGAAGTGCTAGGGTTTCATGAGCCTGAAAAGGTGCCTCACTCATAGAAAATTCTCAGTCAATGGGATGGCTGCAGCAGCCACTTGTACTGGCTCATTTAAAACCAAATGTGCTCACCTCTTTCCAACACCATGTACACTTGGCAGCTTGCCAAGTCCATGACATTACGTTGGCAACTTGAAATTGACGTAGGAGTATTTACACCATAGAAATCAGCAAATACTACAAATCAGGTTTGTTTTTTTCTTTTTCTTTTTTTCTGAAAAGCCCATTTCACCACCAGGACTACTAATATTATGTTCCTATTGACATAGACATAATCTTAGAATTGGCTCGTACTAAAATCAATACACCCCAAAAGTGAGCCCTCCCAAATTTCTTAAATAAAGATTTCTTAAATCTTCACCAGAAGGACAATAATATCTATTTAGGGAAGAGTTTGACTCCTGTGGGCGTCAACTGTGGGAGCAGGAGAAAACCTCACAGGGGGTCTGTGATCAGGGCCAAATGGTTTGGAGAACCTCCAGGTCCAGGTTAGAAAGCCACGTGTAATTTGTCATTACTAGATAAGTTGGGCCTCACTGTGTCCTGCCACAGCATTTTTCTAAAAGCAAAGATCTTGCCCAATAGATGGTTTGAGGGGAGCTGTAAAGAGAGCGTCATTCCAGGAGACGCTGGGGAGGGAGAGGCAGCTGGGCAGAGTGGGTTTAGCACAGGGTAGTGTGGAGCTCCAGTTCCATGTCCACCTCCCTGCAAAAACTCAGGAAAGTCACTGGAACCTTGGATCTTTTCCATAAAACATGAGGATTTGGTTTAGAAAGAGCTGCAGAAGTCATCTAGCCCATCACTGGCATATACAAATGCTTTGTTCACAGAATGTTCTGAAGACTATAAATCATCGCACCAATGCAATTGCCACGACTTTCATGGTAACATTTCTCCTTATTTTAGCATAAAACCAAGATATGCGTTGTAAGGAAAGAAAGCTGACTTGGTGTTTGGATGCAATGGCTAACAGGCAGAGAAAGAAGAAACCGATTGTGTGCATATCTTGTTTATCAAGCAATCAAATGTTTACTGAGGACCCACAGTTATCAACTCTGAGTGGCTTGTGTCTCTTGCACATTCTACTTGTGTTCGTTGGCAATGATTTGTAATCATTTCCCTGCCCCTCCCCCCATAGATTATGAGACTTTTTTGAGGGTGGAGCTCATATTGTATGCATTTCTTCACTGAATTTTATCTACTATGTGCTTCAAAGAAGATCAGAGGCAGATGAGATGAAATTCTTCAGATAGGGGCTTACTGGGAGGAGGATGGCGGAGAGGAAAGTGGTGGGTACTAGCAGAAGGTAGGATGTGATGGAGTCCTCCCTGGTAAGGTGCGGACTGAAAGTGTCATTGAAGTTGAGAGGGTGACTTGGGACTGAAGGTGACAGTAATTTGGATAATGTGACTTTACAGGGAAAAAGCTCAATAGAAACACAGCCCCTGTGCTTACAAGAACTTTTGATGTATTTGGAATAATGAACTGAGGCCCCGGAGCCATGGCAGAAGTAGGAAGAGGTGAGATTAGAACTCCCCAAAGCAAGGTGAGCAGAGCGTCTAAATAAAGCACCATGCACAAGCTGAGCTGAGTTGCCTGCTGGGCAGCCCTGCGTGTCAAAGCTCAGGTTACTGCAGGCCCCATGGCTGAGGAGGGGAACGGACCATGGAAAGCACCGTGTGCTCTGTCCTGGCCTTCTAGGCTGCCCTGGCTGCCCTGAGGTGCTGCATGTGTTCAGAGTGACCACTGGCAGCTGGCCGCTGGGTTACACCCCTTGAGATGCAACCTGAGACCCTGGAATCCCCATGCTTGGGGCCCTGGGCATGCCGAACAAACCAGACACTCAGAGAACAGCATCCCTCAGCCTTCATGTGCCCTAAAGCTGGAAGCAGGCTCTACAACCCAGGCGCCTCTCAGTGGGTGCCCAGGTAGTGCCTCAAAAAATGGCATTCCATGGGGGTGGGGGGGCTTCCAGCCTCACAGCAGTGCTGGGGTTAATGGATTTGAAGGTTGCTTCTAATGCTGAAATTCTACCCTCTGAGAAAGTGCATTTGTGAAGGCTAGAGGTATTTATAGATCAGGAATCCATAAAGAAAGTCCTGTAATGGACGCACACGAATTTGCCAGGTGCTCCAGAAAGTCTCCGGTGCTTGCAGACTGGACCCTGCCTCATGGTGCCCCTAGGACTAGAGTGGTGCACGTTTAGGCTGGCACTTCCTACAGGACATTTGAACATCTGTGCACAGGACTCTTCCCCAAACTGCACTGGAAGCCCCTCAAAAGCAAAGGCCGCTCCTTTCTCCTCTTGGTACCTCCAGCACTTAGCAAAGTGCTTCCTATACAGGAGGTGCCCCACTAAGATTGGGGAACAGAATTAAAGCGGGGCATAGAGCAGGCAGCCACCTGATGTCTCTCCTTCCAGCCACTCTGCTTACTGCACCCCATGCCCAAATGTAAGAACTTTCAGTCCCCCAGGATGGGAATGACAGGAAAATGGTCCCCAGGACCTGCTTCCAGAGGAAGCACAGCCTTTGAAGCAGAAACAGGCATCTGTGGGAAGATGAACGGCCCTGCCAGCTTGGATCTTCCTTTCCAGAAGGCGGCTTCCCACCAAGGAAGCCAGATCTGTAGAACATTTCGGATCTTGTGACCTCTTTGGGGGAAGAAGAGCCAGTCCTTTCAGTTGGCTTAATTTTGAAATGCTAATTAGGTACACACAGGACCTCCCAAGAGCATTCAAGGGAGAGGTTGGCCTACCCTTGAAATTGTCTTGTTTTTGATGCAAGAGTATCTTCCCTGGAGACAGAGCTTCCAGTTATAATAGATTATTCCTTGCTGTGTTGTAGATGATCTTTTTCATTAGGAATGAGTTATAGACATCCATGTCGACTTCACATAGAAGATATGATCCTGAAAAGAGGTCATAGGTAAGTTGAATATTTATATATTAAATGATTTTTTAAAAATTATTTTTTATTGTGAAATACACATTTTTTAGAATTAGTTTCAGCTGTACAACACAGTGCAATAGTTATACTTTTTACCCCTCGAGGTGACA
>NW_017731411.1:2733102-2784593 GCF_001890085.2 Hipposideros armiger | reverse complement strand
CGCTGATCCGATCCTCTGCTTCATCTAATCTACTGGTGATTCCTTCCAGTGTGTTCTTCATTTCAGTTATTGTATTCTTTAGTTCTACCTGGTTGCTTTTTATAATTTCTGTATCCTTCTTTATGTCCTCCCTAAGTTCCTTAAACATTCTTATCATCAGTGTTCTAAACTCTGTCTCTGAAAGGTTGGCTATCTCTGTTTCATTTAGTTCCATTTCTTGAGGTTTCTTCTGATGTTTTACTTGGGACATGTTTCTTTGTTTCTTCATTCTGGCTGTCACTCTGATTGCTTTGATGTATTAGATCACCTAGAAAGAAAAAAAAAGAGAGAAAAGGAAAAAAGAGAAAAAGAGGAAAGAAAAAGGAAAAAAAATAAAATAAAATAAAGGAGGGGAGGGGCTCTCTACCCACTTTAATCTGTAGTCCACTTGCTCAACAATAGAGAGACTCGGCGAGACTCAGCACCCGTTGTTGGGGGAAGGGCTCAGTGCATCATGCGCTGACCTCCCTCTAGACTTGAAGTGAGCTTCCCACAATTAGTTGCTGTGTGCTCTGGAACCATGCTCACCACCAAAGATCCTCACAAGTTGTTGAGGGCTGTCTGCTGCTGCACAAAACCACCCTTGGTCTGCAGAGGTAGGGAGCAGGGTCCAGGGGCTCAGGGTGCCCCTTACAACACAGCTCTAGGTCGGCGGGGCATGCCCCCAAGGTACCACAGGATGTGATCAGTGGCCCCCACCAAGTCAGAGCAGCATGCACTTCTGTATCGGCAGCTAGCCCGCACAAACTCGCCTGGAAAGTCCCGGCCGAATCACAAAGGCGCCCAGCTCACAGCCGTACACTCCCAGGAAAACTCCCAGGAAAACTCCCAGTCTGAGCCTGTCCCAGTCATCCCCTCGAAGATCAGGCTAAATAGCCTGACAGCCAATCGCCACCCAGGCAACTCTGCATGTGTAGTGCGGAAATCGGTGACCTAATGCGAGTCACGCACTCCCGGATCTCAATAAGCAGTCTGTGGGAGTCGGAGCGCACCTTCCAGGTATTTCCCCGTCTACTCAGCACAGGCAGTGTGGAGGGTGGGGATCCAAGGCCACATGCGCATGCATGCAAGCATGCACGCATGCACGCACTCCTGTGGCAATTCCAGCAGACCAACGCAGTCCCAGACCTGAGTCTCTGTGGAAGGGCCCAGCCCTGATAAAACTGGCGCCCTCCTGTGCACTACTCATGTGCAAGCTTCACACCAGGGGTACAATGGTCCCCAAAACCTCCAGCTCCCATGCCAAAAGCACTCAGTTCAGTCCTTCCCCAATGCTCCTGGGCCCTGCTCACAAAGCTACTCCCTCCACCAGGAACCGGGTGAGTGCTCACCAGCGAGCGAGTTGGTTTGCCAGCTCCACTGGTTCTCCAGCTGCCCTCAGCCTCACCAAGTTGAGCAAAGGGAGTCCTCACTATTTTCTACTTCCAGCTATTGTAGAACTCCTCTTCCCAGCAAAGTAACTCTGGGCTGGTGAGCACGGTGTGGGGCCAGAGGGTCTCGTCCCCAACCAGAGAAGCCTCCCCTCTGCTGAGGTGTCCCTCACAGGATTCGCCCTCCTTCATCTGCGCTCCTCCTACCAGACTCCACGTGGCCTCCTCTTTAAGTCCTTCATTTAGAGCAGCGGTTCTCAACCTTCCTAATGCCACAACCCCTTAATACAATTCCTCATGTTGTGGTGACCCCCAACCATAAAATTATTTTCATTGCTACTCTATAACTGTAATTTTGCTACTGTTATGAATCGTAATGTAAGTATCTTTTTGTTTTCCGATGGTCTTAGGCGACCCCTGTGAAAAGGTTGTTCAACCCCCAAAGGGGTCGCAACCCATAGATTGAGAACCGCTGGTTTAGAGGTTCTGCTCATCTAGTGTCCAGGGAACTTCCGAGGTTGAATATCTTATAAATTATTTGTAATTTTGGTGTGATTCTGGGAGGTAGTTGACACAGTATCTGTCTATTCCGCCATCTTACTGGAAGTCCCCGATTTATTATTTTTTTTTTAACTGAGCCATCCTGCCACCTGCTGGCAGCTCAGTGGCAGCTCAGCAAGGGCTGGGACTCAAACCGCTGTTGCTCAGAGCTCACACTCTTGAGTGAGCTCTTAACCAACTGAGCCGCTCGGCTGGCCCTTGAATGATTTTTATATGCATGCAAAACTCATTAGTTCCTTCAGTGTTGTATGTGTGTGCGTGTGTGCATGTGTGTGTAAACTTTTGTAATTATGGAGCCCTTCCTCCCAAAGAAATCATGTGGGGTAGCCTGCTTGGAGCCAGGAGGAAGCTGGGGTGGAACGTGAGGGAGGGCTTTGAAGTTGGTCTGTCCCTCTTTCCTTTCCCTGGAGAAGGCCACAGGAGCCACAGGAGCCTGTGCATGAAAGCTTACTTGCCTGGGACCTCAGTAGGAAAAGTACCAGTTTTAAGAAGCCCTACAATGATGAATCCTTAAGACATGATTTAAAACATTTTTCAAATGTAAATTGCTATTCTCATGAGCCACACTCCCCCCAATATTCCTTGCCAGGAACCTGGGTTTTAATGCAAAGGTTTTGCTACATCTACATAACCAGAAGAGGCTCCCTCGTACCTCTCCAAACAACAGAACCCTCGCCTCCATCCAGCCCTTCCTCTCAACTTTCCTTAAGCCAAAGCTCTCTGTGCCCCTTTGTCCAGTTGTCCACTTTGACCCCAGCGTTTAACCAAGTGACTCTGCATGACCTGAACATGCTCTTTGTTCTCCAGTCCCTTCAGCTGCAGATCCTCCCTGGCATGTATATCAGAAGACCCAGGCTTTGAGGAGCAGACCCATCCCCACAAGGCCCCGAGGAACCCCTAGAAATGAAGCCAAGGTCAAAGTATGTCCCAGGCAATGACAGGGCAGGAGCAGGGAGCTGTCCATCCAGCCCATTCCAGACCCCACCCCCCACCCTGCAGGATGAATCTGTAGCCAGTGAGCATCAAAACATGAGAAGAGCTTCAGTCTCAATGAGGGGATTTGAGTTCATCTGTGAGGTTCTCCTCTCTCCTCAATCTCCACTGAATTCATCAGAGAAACAGAAGCATAGGGAAGAACCTTGGCTGAAAACAGGGAAGGTGAGGCCACCAAGCCAGAGTTCTGAGGAATTTCTGCAAGACACTTTGAGGACAGGAAGAAAGGTACAGTTTGGGAATGAGCACATGTGAAGGAAAAAGGAGGGATTACCCCACAGTGATCTCCAAGGTGGGGGCTTCAGGGACCATGTGTGCATAGGCCATGAGACTGTCAGCAGGTGTTAGAGGCTGAATTGTGTTCCCCTCACCTCCAAATTTAGATGTTGAAGTCCTAAACCCCTGCACCTCAGAATGTGACTTCGTTTGGAAATAGGGTCTTCATAGAGGTAATCAAGTTAAGATAAGGCCATTATGGTAGGTCCTAATCCAATATGACTAATGCCCTAATAACAGGGAATATTTGGACAGGGACACACACAGAAGGAGAATGCTATGCGAAGAATAAGACAGCCATCTACAAGCTAAGGAGAGAGGCACGGAATCGATGCTTCCCTCACAGTCCTCAGAAGGTATCAACCCTGATGACACCTTGATTTGGACTTCGGGCCTCCAGAACTGCGAGGTGGTAAATTTCTGTTATTAAAGGCACCCAGTTTGTGGCACTTTGTTACAGCATCCTCTGGTGCCAGCCATGTTGAAATGCTAATACTGTGGCTCATGCTGGAGGGTGTGGGACAATCAGGTGTGGGGCTGGGCCCCTGCAGCTGCTTCAGGCTGCTCAGCAGTCAGTGTGGCTGTTTCGCGTGCGCTCCAGGGCTTCCCCTTATTTGCTCAGCTGATTAGATTTCCAGTCTAGCAAGACAGAGTGATTCCTGATCTGACAACCGTACTTCCCAAAGAGACACAAACTTGAGCCCCAAACCTAGAAGAGTAGCACAGCTCTTTACTGAAGGTTTTCCTGAAGGGGAAGCAAATTATGTTTGGCAGCACAGTTTCTTGTAATTAAAGCTCCCTACCCTTCCATCCACTTCCCTTCTCTTCCAAAGTCCCACATGACATAGCAGCTGCTTAAATCTCTTCTCTCCTCTCATTTTCTGTTTCTAAAAAAAATCCCAGCTGCACTGGTTCTTCCTTACTTCCCCCTTCCTTCTCTGTTCAAGCTCTTTTAACTTCCTTTCCCGTTTCATGTATTCTCACCCCCACCTCCTGGTTTTGGTAGAGTTATGCCTTTTTCTTATGTAGATCAAATTAGCTTCTCTTAGCTTTTCCCTATTCTCTTCTCCAGGCTTTGACCCAAACAGGACAACAAAGGCAGGGCCAGAGAAGATTCCTGCCTCATTTTCCAGGAGGAGGTGGCAAAGATAGCATTTAATTGTGAAGATATCTAATACATATGATTAATAGTACTGATAATAGAATAATTGCTAAAGTTACTTAAAATGGAATTACTTGTGCGACTGCTCAGAGTGCACCAATTAAGGCATATTTTGAATCTGAAGGTCTTCCTGATCAGAAAATAGAATAAACAGCTGAGCTTGATACAACTAGTATAAATAATACACCTAAATTTATGCTGATTAATGGATATGGTACATGTAGCAGAATTCATATTGTTAAGGCCAGTATAAGGGCTAAGATTGGTTCAATAATAGATATAAACATTGACAATGTTAGTGGTCATAAAGGCTCNATATATATATATATATATATATATATATATATATATATATATGAAATATATATATTTCAGAGGGTGCCAAAAAACGTATACACATTTTAAGAAAGGAAAAAAACTGTGTTAAAACTGTAATACTCAATATATACTGATAACAAAAGATGAGTACAAGTCACGTTTGTCTTCTGCAATTACAAGAGGTGCTCAAAGTGGTTACCATCAGCATCCAGACACTTCTGATTGTGGCAAACTACTGCTTGAGCAAATTGACCAAAGTGTCCACTTGTATTGCTGCCCATGCCATTTCAATTTCTTCCTGAAGTACCACTAGTGTAGCCAGTTTTCTACAGCACACCACATCCTTTCAGGTCCCCCATAGGTAGAAGTCAAGGAATGTTAAGTCAGGAGAACATTCTCGAATTTCAAATACCACTTCATAATGGTCTAGCATTCCTCCAACAACAACCATTCTTTCATCATTTTTTACTGTCCTGCCTGTCACATGGTGACGCTAGCATTCATTTGATTAACGCCATCTTTTGAGCGAACGTCATACTACACATTGTTACCATAATTCATTTCAACTTCACAAAGTAATACATAGATAACATCTCTTAAAATGTGTATACATTTTTTGGCACCCCCACACACACACACACACATACACAGTTGATCCTTGAACAACATGGGGGTCAGGGACACCTACCTCTCACACAGTTGAAAATCAATGTATAACTTTTGATTCCCCCAAAACTTAGCTACTAATAGCCTACTCTTGACTGAAAACCTTACCGTTAACATAAACATTTGATTAACACACATTTTGTATGTTATATGTATTATATACTGTATTCTTGCAGTAAAGTAAGATAGAGAAAAAATGTTATTAAGAAAATCATAAGGAAGAGAAAATACATTTATAGTGTTTATTGAAAAACATTCACATAAGTGGACCTATGCAGTTCAAGCTGACATTGTTCAAGGGTCAACTATATATAATTTTAATCCCAGTCACTTAGAAAAAATACAAAATTTACCTTTTTCTTTGTCTCAGCCTAAAATGTTTATGCAGAGATATCCATAATATCAACCAAGACTCTGAACTCCCCAGACTACACAGATATAAACCCCTTTCAATGGCTACCACATCTACTACCATCTCCCAATGCTAATATATACAGAGAAGCTAAAAGAAAAGAAAATTAATTCTACTACTTTGAGATCGCTATGAACTGCTTTTGTGTATAACCTTCTGGGTTTGTTTAATTGAAATATACACATGAATATCTATCTATCATCTATCTATCAATATACACTTACAAATATACATTTACAAAAGTGGTATTAAACACATACTATTTATATATTTACAAAAATGGTATTAAATGCATACTGTGAGTATTTTATAAGCCCTTCTGTCTTTCCACATCAACACTATTTGCACCTTCATTTTCAGTGGCTGCATTGGTTATTGTGGAAGGGTCCTAGGCAAGTAATTTTCCTCATAAGGTGGAGGAATTAGAGTCAGTGGCATTGCTACATTCTCCTACACAGGCACCTATGAAATAATTATTGATGGATTGAGTAAAACCTCAAAGAAAGATTTCTCAAAGAGAACAGCTAATTTATCTGGGACACATTACAATGACTTTATCAAGGGATTTTGGATCATAGGAGGGTTGTCCTTAACTGAGTTGAAACCATATTCTCCAGCAACTTCGATAACTCAGGATTGTAGACTTGTTTTAATTCTGAGTTTAAAAGTGCTACATCAAACAATAAGCTGCCAAAACCTGCTAACGAGGGCATTTGTGAGTCCAGAGGGCCTCCTGAGGAGTGTTCCAGTGAAACTTTCAGGCCTGTTTTATGGACACAGGATATTTAGTAAATCTGGCCAAACTTGAGGAACCACCCACACTTTAGAGAACTTTTAAAATCAAACTTTCTGGGATTTATGCATCACCACACAAAAATTTCCCTTGACTTAGATGACCAAGAGGGAAAACAATACTGTTTTTCATAAACAGTTGAATATCTTGGCTCAGGGAGCAGTGGCCGAGGAGACACCATAAACAGCAGAATCACATAGATGTCTACAAGTCTTTGTCAAGGTCAGAGGCAGACCTACCGAAGCTGCTGTCTGGCACAGGTTCTGTGTGATGGCCATGGTGGAGGTTAAGAGTAGGGTGGTACAGGCACTGCATGTCTTAATAAATGCCCCAGTGGCTTAAAATTGTTGCTAAGATATCTGGCATTCTTAAACATTCCAGAGGGTTCAGGGGCTTCTGACCAGTCTATGTGACTTTAAGAGGAAATACATAATTACATTCTGGAGTGTCCCATAACCAAAATTGGACCCTTGTTATCTGTGTTCTCTGATGATTGGAGAAGGGAGACACTCCCAGCTTGGCAGCTCTCTCCTCCCCACTTATTTATGACTCAGAGTGACTCAGTGGAGGTGCATGGGTGTCCTCTCCTTTGGGTGGCTGATTTCTTGTGGCGCAGATAGGCCCCCTCCCCTGCCCCACTCAGTGTGTTATTTTTTATCCTTCCTGCCAATTAGGAAACTCAGGGCTGCTTCAACTCTACAACTGGGGTGGCTCATAAAGTCAACCCCTCTTAGTTTATACAGGGAAAACCTTGTAACTTTAGTGACATGGTACTGAGAACTATGTTTTCAAATGCCAATCCCCCTTCACACATCAAAGTAGATCCAATGTGCCAATGTTAGAATCATCAGTCTTTGCCTGCTTGTGAGCTCTAGGCATTCATTTCCAGCTAGGTTTTCAGCACCCTGACCTCTACAGTTGCTAATATTTTTGATCAAGGCTAACACTCTACTAATGGGTTTGGTTCCACCTTAGGGTGGCATAAGAGATTTGCCTGGGTGTACGATGTGCTTGAGGTGACACGTGGATGCTGGTGTGGTTACTGTGGCTCATGCCTTCCCCAACACCCAGCCTTTTTGCCAAGGACACACCCTGCTCCTTTTTCTCTTACAGGTTAATCACCCAGAAGCTGGAAGTCTGGTTCCTACTAATATGCACAATATCTTTTTGGTTCTACCTCCTTGAACAGGGTGAATTGTAAAAGGGAGTCATTGATCTCTAAGTCAAAAGGCCCTGATTTTTACATTTTCTAAAATTGTGATAAAATATATGACATAAAATTTACTACTCTAGCCAATTTTAAGTGTACAGTTCAATGGCATTAAACACATTTACATTATTGTGCAAACATCACCACCATCCATCTCCAAATCTCTTTTCATTTTGCATAACTGCAAATCCATACCCATTAAACAATAACTCCTCATTCTTCCTTCCCTTCAGTGCCTGGCAACCACCATTATGCCTTCTGTCTCTATGAAATTGACAATTCTAGGTACCTCATGTAAGTGGAATCATACAATATTTTTCCTCTTGTGACTGGTTTATTTCTCTTGGTATAATGTCTTCAATGTTCACCCATGTTGTCAGAATTTAATTCCTTTTTATGGCTGAATAATATTCCACTGTGTGTGTCTTCCACATTTTGTTTGCTCATTCAGTTGTCCATGGACACTTGTGTTTCTTCCACCTTTTGATTATTGCAAGTAATGCTGCTATGAACATGGATGTACAAATATGGCCCTGATTTTTAAATTCAACTTTTTTACTTTGAGATCATTGTTGATTCACATAGAGCTGTAAGAAATAATACATGTGTGTGTATTTAGTTCTATGTAATTTTATTACTTGTTCATCCTTCCACCACCAAAATCAAGATACAGATCATTTTCATCATCACAAAGGTCCCTTGTGTTGAAAGGCCTCAGTGTTCAGCTCTAGATTTTAGGTTCCATTTCTAAAGGATGAGAAGCAATCACATAGCTCAGCCTTCACCTGGCGATGTCCTGATCCAGGTTTCCCACTGGCACTGTAAGTGGAGCCCCTGAGAGACGTGGGTCTAAGTGATAGTTCTTCAGCTGAAGTTTAAGACACAGCCTCAAGGATGGTGAATAAGGCAAGGGACAGGGTGGTGGCCCCTGGTGCTCAACAGCACCTCAGCCAGTGCTCTCATTTCACATCCCTTGTCCTGGTCATCAACCACCATGCTTATGCCATTGAGCACGGCACTGCTAGTCAAATCCCAACAAATTGCATTGGAATTAAATCCCTGGGAGTGGCCTCTCAAATGCAATGCTTCACTAGAACAGTGTTGTCTAGTTGGAATGAAATGGGAACTACTTATGTCATTTTAAATTTAAAATAGTCACATTGAAAGTAAAAAGAAATGCATGAAATTAATTTTAATAATGCATTGCATTTAATCCAGTACATGTGAAGTATTATTTTAACATGGACTCAATGTAAACATTTTCATTAATGTATTTTACATCTTTTTTTCTCATACCAAGTCTTTGATATCTGGTGCATAGTTGACACTTACAGCACATCTCCATTTGGACTAGCCACATTTCAAAGGCTTAAAGCCACATGTGTTGGACAGTGTACATTTAGAAGCAAACTCTGTGCAATGAAGCTCTGTGACTACCTGTTGTCCAAAGAACTTGATAATCCCATTGATCTGAGCATCTGCTTTGATCAGCACTCGGGTAGCCACACCTCTGGCCAGCTGTTGGTGGGGGAATATACCAGCCTTGCTCTTAAGATTCTGTTACCTTGGGAACCTGTCGTTTATCAGCAGTTGTAGTTAGTCCACTTGTTTAGTGGCCTCAACATCAGAACTTGTCTCAAGGACCAGAGAAGAAGGACTTGGCCCTGACATGTATGTTGATGCCTTGTGACAAAGTGGTGACAAAGCCAGTTGTCAGTAGCTTTTAAAGGGATTAGAGTAGAATTCCAGACTGTTAGAAAGAAGTGGAATTCTGGAACTTGGTACAGTTCTAGATGGAACTCTGGAAGTTGGCATAGTTCCTGGGACCCAAGGGGCTTAGGAATTTCACATTAGTCATCGGGGCTGACCTCACATGGGCTGCAGCATGAAGGGCAGTCCTTCTAACTCCCCAGGCACTCTGTCCCAGCATTCTTTCCAAGAGTTGGCACTGCCACCCACTTCCAGCCACCTCAGGAGATAGCTGGAATACCAGCAGCCCACAGGCGTCCTTTGTCAGCTAAAAGCACCATGGAAATGGGTGGCTGGATAAAAAGTCCTCTGTGTGTTGTAGGCTGGGACAATGTCTGCCGCAGCCTACACTTTCATTATGGGGATATTTCTCTATATGCTTAATGCTCCTGAGAGAAGTGCAGATTTTCTGCAAAATGCGTGGCTTAGTGGGCTTGCACATTGATTGCTTTTCTTGGAGAAGCTGTTATTCAGAGTCTGATCCCCACTTCCCACTCTCATCCCCACCAAGCCCAAGCAGATGCACAGCACACGTGAGCTCCTGGGATAAGAGGTATGTCCAGAGGGTGTCTGTATATTTTACATAAACTTGATAAAATATATTATTAAAGTAAATTTCACCTGTTTCATTTTATTTTTTTAATGTGGCTACTTGAAAGCTACACCTGTAGTTTGCATTGTGTTTCTTTTGGGCAGCACTTCTCCAATGGGTACTGGCACGCTGGACTGCGGAGTCCTGACACCCGCATTCTAGTATTATCCACTGCAATAATGAACCAAAGACTTTGAGCAAATCCCTTCTCTGGGCCTCAGTTTCCTCATCTGTGAAATAGGAGAGTTAAACTGGATTAATATCCAAGTCACCTACAACTTTCAACTTCTCTGCTACCTAAATAATGTGGGTAACTGAGAAAGAAATGATGGTTTGGCACAGCCTGTCTCCATTCCTGCAGAAAGACAAGGTTCACACTCACACCGTTCTGATAAAAAGTTAAACAGCACAGAGTATTGGTAAGTGGATGGGGCATTGTGAGCACTCTTTTATTTATTCATTAGCCACCTCCCAGCTGAATTCCCTAAGGACTCTTTTCTCTTTGGAAACCTGAGCTCCTGAGTCTAATCACAGCCCAAGAGATGCCTTGAACCCGAGAAATCATCTTTGTAGCCTGCTCGCAAATGCAGGGTCCTGCTTCTCAGAAATCAATTTCAGGGCAAGGGAGCAAAGGCATTAACTGTCTATTCCAGGAACACTTTTACAGAAATCCTTTAAGAGCTGCAGGAGGTGAATGCATCTGGGCTCTTGCATTGTTTATGCATGCAAACATTGAAATAAATATTTAAGATGGGCAAACAGAAGAGCCAAAATTACTCACTGGACTCTCTTTTGCATCACAGAAGCCTGCAACTGGTTTCTATTTTGCCTTCCTCTATGTGGACCCTTTTACCATTAGCTGGCCAGCATTCCCTTTCTCGCTTGTCACTTCCTTGCCCTACAAGCCTTGAACAGATTTCTCTTTCTTGGGGACAAAATGTAGTCTGGTATTCTAGTGTTCCCCTTGTTCTCTCCCCATTCCCCTGCCCTGTCTCTCCTCCCCCACTCTCCCCACTTTTCCAGGTGACTTCCCTTTTCTCAGGTCAGTCTAGCCCAACTCCCAGCCCTGGCTCACAGGGTCCTCTCTTCTGGGAAGGCCCTTTCTTCCAGTTGAAGCCCTTTTGTGTTCATATCACTGTCCAATGTCAGCTTATATGATGCAGGATTTTTCTACACTAGCTAACGAAGCCAGCTACCCTTTACTGTGGGCTTACTCTGTGATCTGTACTGTACCTGCTTTATCTCACTTCACCCTCCCAACACCCATACCTGGTAGGGACTGTCACCCAAGAATGGCCGATTGGGGTGTTTGAACCCAGCCCGACCACTCTGCAACCCACGCAAGTAGCCTGATGCTGACTCCTTCCTTGTCAGGATTGATTCATCTTTCCTCTGCATTCCTGGAGCACATTTTCTTATTTCTATCATAACACTATGAGTCTGCTCAGCTGCCATAACAGGTACCACAGACTGGGGGTGGGGGTAGGGATGGAAAAGTTTGAAACAACAGAAATGCATTTCTCACAGTTCTGGAGGCTGGAAGCCCAAGATCAAGGTGTCAGCAGGGTTGGTTTCTCCTGAGGCCTCTCTCCTTGACTTGTAGATGAACGTCCTCTCCCTCTGTCATCATGAGGTTTTCCCTCTGTATGTGTGTCCTAATCTCCTCTTCTCATAAGGATACCAGTAGATTGGATTAGGGTCTACTCATTTTAACTTAATTACCTCTTTAAAGGCCCTATCTCCAAATACAGTCACATTCTGAGGTGCTGAGGATTAGGGCTTCAACATATGAAGTCTGTTTACCTGAATGCTTCATTTGTGTAATGAAACAGAGAAATAGAGTCTTGTGCTTTGCCTCTAGGTAGAAAGGGTCTTAGAAGGTTTGGGGATCTGGTGGGCTTTAGGTGAGGTCCTGGGGTTCAGGGGAGGGTGGGCTGGGGGCTGAGCTCCAGATGGAGGAGCCAGTTGCACTCATGTATCAGGGCGGGTTTGCAGGCTGCTATGTTGCCTGGGATGTACTTGCATATAAGTACAGGCCAGTGAGGGGGCCAGAGAGTGACAGTCACCAAGTATAGCTGGGGCTAGCCTGTGGGTGCTATGGAAGTCAGCCCCAAACTGGGGTTTCTTGGCTCTTCGTTGCACACAAAGTCCAATTAGAAGGTTAAGATGAGAAGTTGGGCAGTGAACTAGCAGTGGGAGGTGCTGAGAGAGGGCTGATGAGCTCAGGGTATACCTGGCCCCTTCTTCAGGTTTGTGAAGTTTCTGGGAAGGGATATCTTCAGTCCTCATTGTTGTTGTTTTGTTTTGTTTTTGTTTTTTGGGGTTTTTTTTTTTAGTAAGAAAGATACAGCAAATCCTGCTGAACTGCTCCCAGGGTTCCCTGTCTTGGTAAATGTCATCATACAGATGCCCAAGTCAGAAAAATGATTTCTATCCAGGCTTTTCTCTGAGCTAATCCATCTCCAGTTCCAGAGATTCTACTTCCTGATGACCTCAGGAGTCCAGCTCTTCTGCACTACCATATGCAAGACACCAGTCTCTCACTGACACCCACTGCCGGGGTCTGGTCTTCCTGCCACAGCCTAGACCCCTCCCCTGCAATTCTTTTTATGCTCAGCAATCAGAGAGGTCTTTCCAAAACGTGAATCGCTCCCCTGCTTGGCTCTTTCCACTGGTGCTCCGTTGTTCTTCGGCTTAAGTCCAAACTCTTTATGTGACCTCCAAGCTTGTGCAAGCTCCAGGCCCCTGTCACCTGCCCCTGTGCCACCTCAACCCTCCTGTGGGCCACATAGAACATTGTTAGAGTTCTGCACCCAGCACGAACCTCCTCCTGCCTTCCATCTTGCCTCAGTCTCACTCATCATTTGCATCAGATGCCACCTTTCATGGAAGTCATCCTTAATCCTTAGTTTGGGATCACACACTACTCTCTACAACCCCTGGCACAACACTCACCATGTGGAAGGCACCCATTTACCTGGTTGCATCTTCCATAGATTCTTGCTTTCCTTGTACCCCCAGGGCCTAACACAGGCTTTGCCCAGAGAAGGGACCAATATACCTTTATCAATTGTGCGAGCAGCTCATACATTCCTATGTGAGACCAGTCTTCCTGTTTTTGCTTTAACAGCTCTGACTTCTAAGATGCTGCCTTCCTTCTGACAGATCTCATTCAAGTTGGGGTCTGCAGTCCCGGTTATTTGTATTGAGGCCCAAACTCTCCACCAATATAAATAACTCCAACAATACAGGTAGGAGGGAAGGAATAACCCACCAACCTGGGTCAGTTCTTCCTTTTCTCTCCAGGGTGCCTGGCCGGTTAGAGTGCTGTGAAGGATGGGGGCATGTGGGATGGGTGAAACCCAGAACAGAAGTGAAGTTTGGCATGTCCTCTGTTGTTCAGAAATAGCTCCGGTCCAGGGTGTTATTGGTCAGGGTAGGTCCAGGGCATACTTTTCTTTTTTCTTTTAAGTTGTGTGTCTGCTTTAACCTGAGGCATCTTGATTCCCCGGGGGAAATAAGAACATGCAGGCTGAGGGCTACATTTGCCTTGATGCTACTGTGTCTTCATCTCCCAACAGGGGCCTCAGGCACAGGGGGAAACCCATGACCTTACAGAGAACACAGCCCGATTAACCCCATAATTTGCCAATTGGCAAATGGTGAAAGTGCACTGTGCCCTCCCCAGGGCTTCAACTGGCATGACCACCTAGAATCAGATGCTAGAGGAAATTCAGATTCATAGGACATGGGACAACTCACATGTGACCAACTCCACATCCCAAAGTCAACAATGGCTACTCAGGTCATCAGTGAAAAACCATTTTTGTGTTTGTCTGAAGAAGGGCCTTCCACAGTGGCAGCCAAGGTGACCAGGGTCTGTAATGTAGTGGGAGGCCAGATATAGTCAGAGCAGAAAGAATTTAGCAAGAAGGACAAATTACCACTTGGGATTTCCAGTTAAAGAAGACATGTTGGATCATGTTTATGAAATTCAACATTATAGTAGGGGGGTTGAAAAAAAGACAGAAGACTGTAAGGATAAAGGAAACGAGGCAGGACTCAGTTGCAGCAACATTTTGGAAGGTATAAAACATAAGGACAAACAGTAACTGATTTAGCAGATGTGGGAAGCTCATTGCTATCTCTGAGTGAGGAAAGATGAAAAGTGGTCCCATTTACACCCCATCATGCTCCAAAGGCTCAGGAATGGCAGCACCACGTGCCTCCAGAAGTGGAGGTCCAAAGAGAGTATCCCTTGAAAGCTATTTAAGACATTAGATTACCCTCCTCCCATTTCCTCTTGTTCTGCACTGCCAGGGGACTACCTGGCTCACATGCTGAGGAAAACCAGAATTTTTTTCCTCTGAGGATGTTTAAACTGAAAGTCTCTGGGGCCGGCTGAGTGGTGCGGTGGTTAAGAGCTGGCTTGGGATGCCAGAGGGCCCCGGTTCGGATCCCACATATGAGGGCCAGTGACACTGCCCTCTACAGCTAAGATGCTGAACAACAGCTCAACTTGGAGCCGGGCTGCCATGAGTTGCCGGCGACGGCGTAGGCTGCAGCCCCTGCTGCAGTGGGTTGCCACGGGCTACCGTGTGTAGCCAGCAGTCAGCGTGAGCGGCCAGCAGCCGCAGTGAGTGGCCGTCCAGAAGCCGGCGACTGAAGTGCCTCGCCCGGGAAGAGCACAATGATGGTGCCAACTTGGGCCAGTGAAGCAACATCCTCCACAACTAGACTGAAGAACAAAATGACAGCAACTTCTCTGTTTCCCTTCCCCCAATTCCCCAACGCTGTTCCCATCTCCCAATTCCCCAATAAAAATCTTTAAAAAAAACAAACAAACTGAAAGTCTCTGGCCTGGAGGACACTGGGCACAATAAACCAATACCCAAATGGCCATTTTGAAATGCTTCCTAAAGGTGGTGAGTTGGGTCCTGTAAGAGGTAGTGGCCCTGAATTGATAAGGAGGGAGGAGTTTTTATGATGGATGATGACTCATGACAAAGCACAGAGGCAAGAAAGGGCCGGTTGTTAAGGAGACGGGCTTGGCCGGAGCTAATGGGAGATGGTACGGGGTGGACAGGAAATGAGAGAGGAGGTGAAGTGGGCTCTAAGGACCTGGATGATGCCAAACTGGAAGTTCAGATTCAGGAAGAAAGATACTCACTAGGTTCATAAGCAAGGACATAAAATCATGGGAACAGGATTTCAGGAAGACTTTTCTGCAAGTGCATGTCTAGTTTGGGGTCTGGAGAAGCTGTGCAGGAAACCCAGGAAAAGCCTTTGACTACAACCAGGGCTAGGGGAGTTGGGGCTAGGCCAGGGGTGGGATGAAAGCAGGAAAAATCCACAAACCCAAGAGCCCTTTCCCAGCCAAGGCGAATGCTCTGTATTCCTGTAACTCTGCTCATTGGCTTTCCTAGGACACTGCTAACTCTTCATAAATGCAAACGTTTTTGGCAGGTGAGAACACTAGATTGATGAAAGCAAAGTCCCACTTCTTTGAATTATTTGAAGGAATCCTAGCCAAAAAAATGTACTTGACATTTTAAACAGAATAAAACATATTCTCTTAAGAGATTGCTCTCTTATCAATCTTTGGCCACCCACACAGCTGTTCACGCAGAGAGACCATTCAGAAAGGCAGTGGAGCCATGCTCACTGACAATCAGGCTGGAAGCTACCCCCAGGTCCTCTCCACTCCACCCCTTCCCACTCTCCTTTCCTTGTGGGTCCAGCTCTCTTTTTTTTCTAATGCTGATCCTGAGCACCTCAATTCAAACAAGGTAAACACAAGGTAGCTTGCAGGTGGGAAGTGCTCAGTAAAGCCAGCTGTTGTTTTCAGTCATTACAACCAAACCTCACCGATCCTTCCCACAGCTCTGATGGATCAACCTTTGGCCTGCAAGGGAAGTGGGACTCCGAGTGACTTGACATCACACAGCTGGTTTCATGAGCACAGAGGGTGGGCAAACAATGTTATTGACTCATTTTACGTCACCCTTCTTTATTCAAATTCCAAGACATGTTCAGTCTTGTAGTAGAGATGCTTCTTTTGCCTGGAGTCTAAAGGGCGAAGTCAAATGTTCTTCCCTTTGATAATATTGGAAATCTGTGTTTGGGTGTTTTGTTTAGTCTAGACATGGGTTTGTCACTGTTTTTGTCTTCTACTGACTTTTAAAAATTGTTTGTAAGGTATTCACAATGTAAATTTTACCATTTTAACCATTTTTAATGTACATTTCAGCAGCATTAAATACATTCACATTGAGGGCAATCTTCTTCTGACGTTTTAAGGCCCATCTCCTGCCCACATTCTTCATGAACAGCCTGCTCTCTCTTGCTCCCTGATGAAGCATATTCTAGTGGCAATCTTGGAGTCAGTAGAGCCTTAGAAATCATGTTGTTCAAACCCCCAGTCAAACGCAACCCTCTCTGCAGCTTCCTGCTGTCTGGTCCCCAGACCTTTGCTCAAACCTGCCCCTGAGTTCACCACTCAGTGAGCTAGACCATTTCACTCCTGGGCCACATTTATGCTGCCCAGCCCCATGGGCCTGTCTGTATGATTGCTCCCCGGCCCTTGCTCAGCCTCCTTGAACATATTCCATGTTCTGCAGGAGGGTTCATCAGATATCCAAAAAGCCATGCAGGAACACCAGCAGAAACACCACTGGCTTTTGCAGTCATATCTGAGTTCAAATGTAAAATCTACTGATGTGCCCCAGGGAAAATCTGTTATGTTCTCTATGCCTCAGTTTCCTCCTCTGTGAAATGGGGGTCCTACCTTCAAGTTGCTGTGTGGCTAAGAAATATTACACTAGAAGCATCTAATATCATTCATGGAACGTAAGAGCCTCTGGAAATCATTTTTGTTTAAAGACAGAAAAGACCTCACTGACTGCACATCACCAGTAGCCCTCACTTTCTCTCACTTGATAAGGTTTCTATTTATTCATAATTGATCCTCTCCACTATCATTATATGCACATTCAATTGAGATTCTATGGTTTCCATTTGCATTTCAAAAACTGTTCTGCACTTAAGTCTGATTAAATGATCTGGAGAGACAGTAAATAATAATCAGCCACCCATCAAATGTTTATAACACTGTGTATTTGCACAGAACTAGAGGCTTTGGCTATTGTTTATATAACAGTCTATGATTATTTATGTAACAGCTTATGATTATGTAACTGCTTACAAGCCTGAGATGGAATCCAGACACGTCTGAAGAAAAGGGATGGGGTGGACCTTAGCAAGTGTGTTTTCACGAGAATCCTGGGAGGGTGCCCATCCTAAGGCATGAGAAGCCAGGTAAGATAAGGCTCTTTCCAATCATTGCAAGGGAAGAGTGATTCTGTGTGGGTGTCACTCAAATCCACCCCCAGTACAGCACATGTAACATATCTGGGTTCAAGTAAAGGAGAGGATCTGAAAGTAAGAATGAAGCTGTGCTATTGAGAATGCTCATAGACAATGCATCAGAATGAGGAGGTTGGCCAAGAGCCAAAGCACTGTGGTAAATATTGCCCCATCTGTGCCCACTGGTGGTGAGGACAGGAGAAATTCAAGTGACTTCAGTGCAGAGTACTGCCCTTGGGGTGACCAGGGTAGTCAGGGGTTAAAAGAAAAGAATGTAAATGGCCATAAGAGGCCACACTCAAGTGTTAGGAGGCAGGGAGGGTCAGATAAACTAATCTAGGAGTTCAGAAAATGGAAAGATAGGGTGGGGAGGAGGTAGGGGTGAGAGCAAATGTTGGGTAGGACAGGTCACTCTGATCAACGACATAGATGACATTGATAGTTGTCCCTCAATATCAATTCTCCCCACTTAAAAAAAATCTTTAAAAAAATAATTTTTTTCCAACTACAGCTGACATACAATATTTATTAATTTCAGGTGTACACAGTGTTTAGACATTTATATACCTTATGTAGTGATCACCATGCTAACTCTAGTACCCATCTGACGCTGGACCTAGTTATTACCACATTATTGACTATATTCTCTGTGCTTTACTTTACATCCTCATGACTATTTTTATGACTGGCAATTTGTACTTCTTAATTTTTTTCACCTTTTTTTGTCCATTCTCCCAACCCCCCTCCCATCTGGTGACCATCAGTTTATTCTATGTATCTATGAGTTTGTTTCTGTTTTGTTTGTTCATTTTTTAAAAATTAGTTTCAGGTGTACAAAACAACATAGTGATTAGACATTTATATACTGCATAAGGTGATAACCCCCATAAGTCTATTACCCATCTGACATTGCACATAGTTATTACAATATTATTGACTATATTCCCTATGCTATACTTTATAGCCCTGTGACTATTTTTTAAAAAATATTACTGTTGACATTTAATATTATTTTATATTAGTTTCAGGTACACAGTGTAGTGGTTAGACATTTATATAATTTATGAAATGATTCTCCCCGATAAGTCTAGCACTCATCTGACAACATACATAGATTTTACAATATTATTGACCATATTCCCTATACTCTATATCCCGTGACTATTTTGTAACCACCAATTTGTACTTCTTAATCCCTTCACCTTTCTCACCCAGTTCCCCAACCCCCTTCCCATCTAGCAACCATCAGTTTGTTCTCTGTATCTACGAGTCTGTTTCTGTTGTTTGTTCATTTATTCTGTTCTTTAGATTCCACATATAGATGAAATCATGTGGCATTTGTATTTCTCAGTCTGACTTATTTCACTTAGCATAATACCCTCTAGATCCATCCTTGTTGTCACAAATGGTAAGATTTCAATCTTTTTTTATGGCACAGCAATATTCCATTGTATATATATACCACAATTTCTTTATCCAGTTGTCTATTGATGGACATTTTGGTTGTTTAAATCTTCCCACTTATTATAGTGATGAAACTTCAATTTTTATTTGGGAATATGGTCACCCACACTAAAGACATTTCCTTATAGCTTGATGTGACTGTGTGACTAATTTCAAAGAGAGGTAAGCCAAAGTGTTATGTGGCAGTTTCCAGAAATACTCCCTAAAAGGCATCTTTTATGCATCCTTTTCCCTCTTTTTTTTTTTTTGTCCCTTCCTGCACTCTGGTTCATGGGATGCGAATATGATGACTGGAGCTCTAGGCTCCACCTGGGACCATGTGAATAATGGAGCAATGAACTGGAGGGAGCCTGGGTCTCCAAACTCCTGTATGAGCAGAAATGAACTCCATTCTTGTTTAAGCCTGTTATTTTTGGTCTCTGTTGTTCCTAACTAATTCTAACTGATAAAGATGGGAAAGACTGAGATAAATGGGAATGAGGGTTGGATAAGGACTATTCCATGCAGAGTGATGGCATTAAGCCAATAAATTGAAGGATGTGTAGGGAAAAACTGGAAGAACTGTGAGTTAAGGCCAGTGAAGGAGGAGAAAGAGACATGATTGGAAAAAACTCATTGGGTCTAGGTTGTGTAAGACTTTGAATGAGGGATGAAGGAGTCTGGACCCTATCCTGTGCACAATGGGGAGCCACTGCATATATTTGGGTGAGGAAGTGTTCTGATAAGAACATACCCTTAGGAAGATGAATCAGAGAGCAGTGAAGGTCGTGGAACTGGTTGCAGGGCTGTTGGTAATATCTGGGCAGGAGAAGGGTGGCCTAAACAACGGCAGCAGCAGAGGGAATAGAGAGGGGAGGTAAGATTCACAGATATTGCCCTCCAAACATTCTTCAGGAAATTCTTTCTGAGAATTTTATTAGGAAAGGGAGACTAAGAAAACATATTGGAGGGCCGGCCTAGTGGCACGATGGTTAAGAACTGGCTTGGGACGCCAGAGGGCCCCGGTTCGGATCTCACATATGAGGGCTAGTGACACTGCCCTCCACAGCTAAGATTCTGAACAACAGCTCAACCTGGAGCTGGGCTGCTATGAGTCACCGGTGACGGTGGCGTAGGCTGTAGCCCCTGTGGCAGTGGGTTGCCATGGGCTACCATATGTAGCCAGCAACCAGCGTGAGCAGCCAGCAGCCACAGTGAGCGGCCGCCAGAAGCCGGCGACTGATCTGCCTTGCCTGGGAAGAGCACAATGATGGTGCCAACTTGGGCCAGTGAAGCAACGTCCTCCACAACTAGACTGAAGAACAAAAGGACAGCAACTTGTCTGTTCCCCTTCCCCCAATAATTCCCCAGCGCTGTTCCCATCCCCCCAATTCCCCAATTAAAAAAAATTTTAAAAAAAAAAAAGAAAACATATTGGAACCTTGAGCACAGGAAGAAGAGGTGAAGGGGGGAACACTTAGGAGAAGGCAGGGCACAGAATGGAGAGATGGGGGCATCTGGTGACAAACTACATTTTGTATAAACAATAGGATTCTATTATCAGACTCCTTATATGTGATCAATCTTCATGTTTCATTTCCAGGAGGCATGAAAACACACTCGCTACTTCAAAATTTTGAGACAATATTAACCATAATCACCTAACCTTCATCAGGTGAGAGAAGCTGATGCTTGTTGTTACCAAGAAGTAACAGTGAGGAGGTCTAATTGGCTCCTCCACTCAGTGTCTGGGGTCACCCTTGCAGGAGAATGGAAACAGGGATCGTTACACTGAAGGGAAAGTGATGTTACCAAACCCCCAAGTGCCTGAAATGCCAGTGCATATGGGGTTATAATGGGAGACCTGCCTTTGGGTACTCGTATTTTTCTCCAAAGAACTTTTGTTCTGATATCTGGGTACCTTTATTGGGATTTATTGGCAAAGAGTGTTTTGTGAACCCAAATTCAGAGCAATGAGAATGAATTTTAGAGATTGCCCGGCATTGGCTGGGGGGTTCTTCCACAGGCTACACCAGTGTAGAATTTGGGGCACTTGCATTTGTCAGATGCATCCCCTCCCTGCCTCCTTCCACGGTACAGGGCTGGATACATACAGACTCTTTCTAGACTCTATTTGAATCACCCATCTTTGGCCATGGCAGCTTGACTTGGCAGGGCATAGTTCTTAGCTCAGAGTCACGTCACTTCTCTGAGTTGTAGGTTCCTTTTTTATACAGTAAAGGGCCCAGCTAATGAGGCACAAAAAACTTAATAAAAGTGCACCCAAAGGGGGACTTCCCAGGCCTGCATCCCATCCCCAGGAACTGCCCAGGTTCATCCCCTAGAAATAAATCAAGATGTCCAAACACTCTTAGAAAGAGGAGATAAGACCATAACCGGAGTAAGATCGTTCCTGACACATGCACAAGCTGCTGAAACCTGTCCGTTATTTGAACTCTAGCCTCATTATAATACAATTAAAATAAAATGAACATTAAGGCTTGCCGCCCCTCCTCCCCCATGGATTTTTCTGTATGCATTCTGGGTAAGAGCATGGGCAGAAAGAAACTAGTTATATAACCAACATATGTCAATCAAATTACCTCAGCCTATACGTCACATCTCCTGCTATAAGGAAATTTACCTAAACTTTCCTATATAAGAAAAAGCTAACCTAAATTTGGGTGCAGTTGTCTGCCCTGGCAACTTCTATGCCGGCATATTTCTTCCTGAATAAACTTTCCTTGCTCTCCTCATTTCAGGCTGAGTCTGTGAATTCCTTCACATTTTCAAACAACCAGTGGTTAATTCCAATGACACAACACCAGCCACATCATGATGAAGTTAACTCCAGCTTCTACACTCCAGCATGTTGTGAACACATCTTACAACCTTGGAAACATCAGGTTGTTTCTAAGCATGAAACCCAGTCTTAAATCTGAGGGAGTGCCCAAGGGCAATAAAAGACTGAGTCAGGAACCAGAGTCAGAGACTTAACACACCCGTTCTCGCTGGAGCTTGGAGACACAACAGCTGGGAGACATCCTTGGCAGCAGGTGCTTCGACAGTTTCCTGGGAGTGATGATGGTGTTTTAGCCACAGTAGTCTTGCATGCTCCTATTCAGCTTGACTCTGGGTAATCAAACCAATCTGCTGAAGGGCCCCACGGGTTTCTGATCAGGCTCCTTTGACCAGAACTTTGCATAAATGGATGAAAAGAGAGGCTGAAAGTAGTCTTAGACATCAAACACCTGGACTCCTCACTACATTTTCATGAAGCAAGAGTCCAACTTATGTTAGTATGAAAATGTATTCTTTCTATTATTTGCTAATAGGGACTCAATTTGCTCCCAAATTCTCTTTTCTCCCCCAGGCAGTATCACTATTTCCTCTCACCACTGGGGCATATTAGGAGAGACTGTGTAGAGATTGCGCTGGTGGGAGCATGGGCCTGGCCCAGGCAACTCTCTTTGTTGCCCAGTTCCCAAGGCCAGTGGTTGACACCCCACACAGCTTGTCACACACAAGAGTAGGCCACTTCCCTGTGCTCCTCCATGTCACTAGTGTGATATATTTTTCTTGCTTCTTCTCATGGGCTGGTGTTCAAACCAGGTAGGACCTTCTCTGGTATTCAATGAGTGCTGGCCAGCGTGTATTGGGCTTGTTCAGCACGGCTGGAGGAGTGAGTCACGGGAGACCAAAATTGTTCTATTATAATTTATTTGGCATATTTGAGTTGCGGGAGGTCCAGCTAGAAAAGACCATAACCTCCCCGAGTAAAAAGGGGTATGGGGTTTTATAGGAGGGGATTTTTTTTCATTGCATTGTCTCTCACAAGAAAGGGTTTTGGGACATGACCAAGCCCTCCAGTTCCAGTCCTGGCCCCCAGGTCACCATCTGGACCACCCAGGCCTGCTGATCATAAGCCCCTAAGAGACAAACACAAGCCAGCAGGTACAAAGTATAAAGCGAGACAAGATGGCTTTTAGGATAAGATGGTTTCTACATTCCAGGCGGCTTCTCCAGGTCTAAGGCAAATGCAAGCCAGCAGGTACAAGGTACAGAACAAGACAAGATGGCTTTTAAGATAAGAAAGTTTCTGCTCCTGGCCTAAATATGGCCAGTAAAGAGGTAAGTGCCTAATCCCCTCACTCAGAGGTGCTCACGTGATGCAGACAACGCATCACCTGCCATGTGTTCTACTCTAAAAATGAGAGCTATTGGAAGTTAGAGGTTCGGATGGCATGGGCAACAGAAGCCGGGGAGCTGAGGACTGTGGAGATCAGCGTGGAGCAGCATAATGTTGGGAGGGCCAGGGGTCGGGTTGGGCAGTGTAAAATGAAGGGTCAGCATTTTCCCCAGGCTCAGCCTCTGCTGAGTGGTGCACGTGCCTTGGGAGAACACTCCCTCCACCATAACCTCTTCTTTCAGGAAGGATAATATCAAAGGAAAGTAGTAATAATGAGGTGTCTTCCATCTCAAATTTGTCAACTCTGTATTGTCACAAAGTCAAAACTGTCACTCCACATTCAGTGGGCAGGTCCTGTTGTTTCCAAGGCCTTAATCTCGCTCAAATCTACCCTTCTCCAATTCCTGTCCAATCACCTTTCTCATGGAGAGTATTGCAATGGCTGCCTGCTCAGGGCCTCACTTCTAGCACAATCTGCCTCATTCACCACAAGCCCCAGGCTCTCCAGGATATTTCTCACTTGACTACTGTTTGCATAAAATATGTGCTCCCTCCCCTCTTCTCCTGCTGAAGTGCTGCTTGTCCTTTCAAGGATCTGCCTAAACACCGTTGTCTCTGTAAAGCCTCTTCCAGCTGTCCTGGAAAAACTTAGGTGGTGCTTTTCCAAGGCTACCATTGCATCTGGCACATACTTCTATTACAGCATCTGCCAAATTGTGTTTCGTTTTTTTACACCTGGTGGAGAAACCCAACTTGTAATCACTTTTCTACCTTCACATTCTCAGCACCTTGCATAGTGTTCATTCAGCATTTATGGGGTGCCCAATAAATATTTCTTAAAAATTATTTTATTTTCAGAGAAAAAGAGAGTAGTAAATAAAGAGGTAGGAGTGTTGGGATGTACCACTCGTAGAAGGATAGATGGTGGATTCAGTAACAGGTGGAAATCTGAGAGAGAGAAAAATATATTGAAAAGTGTTTGGATATTTTAAACAAATGTTGGCTTGGATATGTAAGGAATAGTAGTAAAGTGAGGACTTGCTGTTTTTCTCCATTCCAGGAGTTTTGGGGTCTTAGCAGTCAGAAATATAACACTGCACTTTGTGTAAACAAAGCCTCAGTTTCATCATGGTTGGGGGGGGCAAGGGAAAAGTCCGGGGGAGGGGGAGGGAGCCCACAGTGGCTTTTTTACACCTGTATTTCTGGTCCCCAGCTAGATGAGTTTGCCAGCTTCCTCACCTTGGGCCCAGACATCATGAGTCATCTATAGAGGAGCAAGAGTGACACCAGGGGTAAAAATAGGGCATTCCAACTCCAGACAGCTTTTGAATTTTATCTTGGAAATTCATTTTTTAAAATATTTAAAAATATTGAACAGGTACCTGCTGTGTGCTAAGCAGGAAGGTACTAGGCATCTGTAGACTACTGAAATATGGTCCCCACATGTACCAAATTTAGTCTAGTGGAGATATGTGAATCTAGAGAAATAATCCCGACAGAGTGCAATAAGCCCCCAAAGTGCTGTAGGAGCAACGAGAAGACCGACTGCATTCGTTAAGATCAGGATCAGATGTATAAAACATAAGCCCTCAAAGTAACAGTGGCTTACATAAGATTTAAGTTTGTTTCTCTTGCACATAAAAAATATCTAGAAATGGGCAATTCTGGGCTAGTATGATGGCTCATGGGCATCAGGATTCCAGACTTTTGTCTTCTGTTCCACCGTCTTCAGTGTGTGAGAAAGACAAGCCTCCTCCCATCTCAGGTAGCTCTTTTAAGCAGCCTTCCTTCCAGAAAGTCCCACACAGCATTCCTGCTCATGTTTCAGTGGCCAGAACTTAGTCTCCTGGCCATTACTAACAGTAAGGGTGGCTGAAAATTTTTTTCATTCAACAATGTTCCCAACTAAAAATTGAGGTTCTGTTACCAAGGAGGGAATGGGACATGGATGTTAATGTGGTCAACTGTCAGTTTTGGTCACAGTAACCCCATTTGAGGGGTTCTGGGAGTCCATCTGGATCATAAAATGAACACTGCTTGAGATCCTATGTACCTCCCGCATAAGGGAAGGAGAGCACGAGCTATAGGTGTCGCGACTGGGCTTCTGAGAAGGTGGGCTATGGCAGCGTGTCGGAGATGTACAGTTAGGGATTTGCACTCTGGTTTTGGTGCTTGAATTCTGATGCAGACCCTGTCTCCCCTCTGAGAGGGAGAAACACACAAGAACATGCTGGATACTCCCCACTCCCCAGGCAGAGCTCTCTGATAAAACTGAATGGGTGAAGGTAGCTTTGGTCAGAAGGTCTCATGGACTCCTGACTCCCAGAATCTAGGGTGGTCAGTGCAGAGCCACTGAGACTGGGCTCCCTCATCCTCATCCAGACTGCGGTGCAGAAGATTGGAAACTGTGAGAGCCTGTGCATGGATCTCCTCCACCTTTCATGCAGTGACCCTACTCCCTTGTCAAACTTGACCCTGTGAATTTCTCAGACTCTCACCAATCAGATTATTAACCGTTCTTCCCTTGGAGGTCATCCAGTTCTAAGATGGAAGTTTCAATAATTTCTTGACCGCTGGGCTGAGGCTGAAGTGTGTGGACAAAGAGAAAAGTATTTTCCCTTATTCCCAGAATCCAACTAAGAGGGTGGATGGCATGAGGTGTAGTAGAAATGGTGTTGGACCAGAATCTTATGCAGATGGTTGAATTGCTCTAAACTTGTTTCCTTCCTCATGACAGGAGACAGTAGCTTCTCTTCTCCATGCCTTGAGTTTGTTGGGATGATCTTACTATTATTTCCAGAGTTTTTGTTGTTGTTGTTCAAATTCCTAAGAAAGAGAAACTAATAGGAAGATATAGGAACATGAAGAAAATTCATGCAGTGAATATTTAAGAAATAAAGAAGCACAAACAACAACAATAAAAAAAAATGGAGGCCCCAAGAATTAGGGTAGAAGATACTAGAAATAACGGGATAATGTGAGGTAGATTGGTGTGTCAGGGAAAACTTCAAGGCAAGCTATGTTGTTGTTTAACAGCATATGGAGGTATGATTGACATAAATAAATAATATTTAAGTTTTTACATATATATGTCCATGGAACAATGAAACAATCACCACAATCAAGATAATGAACATATTCATCACCCACTAGTATTTTCTTGTCCCATATTTATCATCCTTCCCTTTCACTTCTCCATCCCTTATCCTGTCTCCAGGGAACTACTGATCTGCTTTTTGTCACTATTGATTGGTTTGCATTATCTAGAATTCTATACAAAGGGAATTATACAGTATATGAGTAGTCTGTAGTGTTTTTTGGTCTGCTATAATTAGTTTAAGCTTCGTCTATGTTGTTGCATATAGCAATAGTTTATTCCTTTTTATTGTTAAGTAATATTCCATGATATTAATATACCACATTTTATTTATTCATTCACCTTTTGATGGACATTTGGGTTGTTTTCAATTTTTGGTTATTAGAAATAAAACTGTTACAAAATTTAGGTATAAGATTTTGTGTAGACATATGCTTTCATTAGTCTGGGATAAATACCTAGACATGGAATGGCTGGGTCATATGGCAAGTGTATGTTTAACTTTTTAAAATTAAACTTTTAATTTTGAGAAAATTATAAGTTTGTATGCAGTTGCAAGAAGTCATATCCTTACTCAACTGCCCCCAGCAGTGACATATGGCAAAATTAGAGTACAATATCACAACCAGGATATTGACTTTGATATAATCTATTGATCTTGTTCAAATTTCCCCAGTTTTATTTGTACTCACTTTTGTATGTTCATGTGTATTTAGTCCTATGCCATTTTATCAAATGTGTATGTTTGCGTACCTACCACTTCAGTCAAATACAAAATAGTTGCATCACTACAGCCATCTTTCGTGTTGCCCATTTATATGCACACTCACTCCCCTTCTCCCCATTCCACCCCTGTCCTTAGTCCCTGGCAACCACTAATCTGTTCTCTGTAACAAGAAAGTTATGTAATTGGAATCATACAGTATGTAACCTTTGGTGGTTGGCTTTTTCACTCAGCATAATTCCTTTGAGATTCCATGGTATGAATGTCTTGCAGTTTGTTTAACCATTTGCCTGTTGAGGGACATTTTGGTTGTTTCCAGTTTTCATCTATTGTGAATTAGGCTGTTGTGAACATTTGTGCTCAGGTTTTTATGTAACTGTATGTTTTCATTTTTCAGGGATAAGCACCTATGAGTGTAATTCCTGGCTTGTATGGTAGTTGTAGGTTTAGTTTTATAAGAAACTGCCAAACTGTTTCCCAGAATGGCTGTACCATTTTCTATTCCCACCTGCAATGTGTAAGTAATACAGTTTCTCCACATTCTTGCCAGCTCTGGCTGTTGACAATAGTTTTTATTTTAGCTATTCTGATAGGTGTTTGGTGATAGCTCATTGTGGTTTTAATTTACATTTCTGTAATGGCTAATGATTTTGAATATCTATCCATTTGCTTATTTGCCATCTGTATATCCTTTTCAGTGAAATGTCTGTTCACGTCTTTTGCCCATTTTCTAATTGGATTGTTTATTTTCTTAATTTTCAGTTCTGAGAGTTTTAAAAAATATATATTCTAGATAGTAGTCCTTGGTCAGATATGTGGTTTGCAAATATTTTCTCCCAGCCTCTAGCATGTCTTTTCATCCTCTAAACATTTATTTAACTTCTTAAGTGCCAAAGTGGTTGTACCATTTCATGTTCCTATCAGTAATATGTGAGAGTTCCAGTTCTCTATGTCTTTGCCAACACTTGGTATAGTCATTCTTCTTAACTGTAAATATTATAGTGGATGTGTATGACATCTCATCATAGTTTTAATTAACATTTCCCCAATGGCTAGTGATGGTGAACATCTTTTGTTTATGTGCTATCTGTATATCTTCTTTTGTCAAGTGTTTGTCCAAATATTTTGCCAGTTTTATTGGGGGTGGGGTTGTCGTCTTCTTATTAAGTTGTAAAAGGCCTTTATATATCTTGGCATAAATCATTTGTTAGATTTATGTGTTGCAAATGTTTTCTCCTAATCTGTGGCTAGGCAAACTATGTTTTATGTGACCCCTTTTCTCTATGAGATAACTGGATCTTATTTTATTTCTCAGGAGAAAAATAAAACATTTTATTCATTTGACTAGAATTAAACTAGGGAGATTAAATTGTTCAATAAATATAGCAAATAATGGAACATTTTCTTCCATATTGATGAAATGTCAGAGAAAGAGAAGCCAAAGACTGATAAATGTTTTTTAAACATTTGCTAATTTTATTTGAAATGAGATACCATTGTTTTATTTCTCATTACTTTTTTTTGTTATTTAATCTTTGAATAATTGCTGTTACTCTGCTTTGACTGTAATTGTGACTGAGATTTAACATCTTTTAAGTGGATTGACCGTTTGTATTTCTTTTTCTCTGAAATGCCTGTTCATCTCCATTTGCCAGTCATCTGTGGGATTGTTTGTCTTTTTTGCTGTTATTGATTTGTATGATCTGTGTATTAATTAATATTTGCATATATATTTACATATGACTTGCAATTTTTTTTTTGCCAGTTTGTTATTTTGTTTTGTTGGTGTTTTTTTTCATACAGGAGTTTTTAAGTTTATGAGCAGGATTGTGAAGGGTGAGAGATGGAGATAAAGATTTCAGATACTTGAGAGGGACAACACTTTCCTTTGGCACTGGTGGGCCACTGGAATGAGGAAAGCGTTCTGGATATTGGGGGAAAGAATCAAGAACCATCTGGACTTGTTCAGAAAAGGTTTATGGCCAGAATGCAGGCCTGCCAGCTAAGGAGCCCTGGGCTCTAATTCCTGCGCTGCTATTGCTCAGCGCCCTGACATGGCACCAGGCAGCCATTCATTCCTTCAGGGCCTCTGCTTTGACAGTGTTAAAATAAAAGGTTTGGTCCAGATGATCTCTGCTGGAGTCTCGTCCCATTTCAACATTATTTGCAACTGGAGTATATAGCCATCACCTTGACATGTTTCTGCTGCTGGGTTTCCTTAGACAGACAGCATCAGGATATCCATGACACTCAAGTCAGCATAGAGGCTCGGGAAGTATCACCCCATTTTCAACTTTCTCTTCAGTCAGCAATTCTGCATGTTTCCCTTTAATGGTCTTTGCTCAAAATATGCTGCTTGTGGGGAAGGGACAGGAAATTGCACAAAAGCCCTCAGATGATCCTTGGTGCCTGGGGTTGGCAGAGTGGTAGAAAGGCAAGAACATTGCCTTTGAGCCTGATGGGTTTGGCCCTGATCCTAGCTCTGTCCCTCCCCAGCTGCACTTCCTTGGATGGATGCCTAAGGCTCACTGGGTGTCCACTTCCCTCCCATAGAATTTCCTTATCTGCCTTTCTCCTGGATTAGTGTGAGGATCCATAGTAAACAAATACATACTTTCCTACCTATTATGACAGTAAATTCCAATGATTATAAATGCAGTGTGCTTAATAAATAACTTGCATCTAAAATTTGCTTGGTAAGTATTTGTTGCTTAAAGGAATATATGGTGTGGAAGAGGGAAATGAATACTCTCATTGATTGCTTGTGAGGGTTTAAATGGTACAGTATTTTTAGAGGCTGATCAGCTCTACTTATCAGTAGCCTTAAAATGTGCAAGCCCTTTAATCCAGCAATTCTAGTTCTAAGATTATTTTTTTCCCCTAGGAAAATAACTAGACAGCGACTATGTAAGGATATTTGGTGCCAAAGTATTCATAGTAATGAAAAAACTGACACCATTCTGAATGCACAATACTGGGGTCTTGGCTCAATAAAGTATGGTTCACTCTCAGGGGACACATGCAGCCTCTGCTTATGCTGGAAGTATAACATTTGGTTTAGAGAACAGACCTTGGTACCTGCTGTGAAGTCTGGCTCTGACACTTGCTAGTCCTGTGGACTGTGGCAAGTTTACTTAAGCTCTCGAAACATTAATTGTCCCATTTGTAAAGTGGTTATAATGATGCCAACCTCATTGGATCAGGAAAAATCTGACAAGTGCTTAGGACAGCTGCTGGCAGGCTGCCAGGTCCCCCAAAGGCAGGAATGATACATTCGCATGAAAATATGGAATACATCAAATAAAATAACGTAAACTAAGAAACCATACAATTATATTTTTTTGAAAAACAAATACATAGGTAGATAGGTATAGAAAAATGTCTGGAAGGATGTATGTATGCACACATTGACAGCAGTTATCTTAGAGGAGATCCTGTGGATGGTTTTTAGATTCTTTTTTTGTTCATTTGCATTTTCTGTTTTCTACTATGTAATATAATCATTTCTGCAATAAAAACACATTCAAATTATATATATATGGTAATTTTTAGGGTATTTGGAAAAGGATTTTTGTGCTATTGAGTATAGTTTGATGATTTTCCATAAAGATGTATTACCTGATGGGTAATTTTACTTAATCTGATTAAAGTTTATCTGATAAGAGCACCAGTCCTTTTGGACAAACCTATATTATTTTCCCATCAGTGGAATTTGGATCCTAACTCTTTGGGCAGGGCTAGAAATATAGCATCAGCGTCACTACCTAGAGTGGGCCCTGGGAGGTCAATAAGCAATAATAATAACTAACAGTTTTTTGAGCACTTATTGTCTTCCAGGCACTGTGCTGTTCCATGCACTGTCCCTGTCATAACAACCCTGTAATATGGAAATATTATTACTTTTATTATGTGGATTAGGAAATGGAGGCATAGAGAAGTTAAAAAAAATGCCTAAGGTCCATGGCTACTAAGTGTTATAACCAGTACCTACTATATTCAAATGCATTGCCTCCCAGCTAGAGGGTTCGGACCAGTGAAACACCTGGTTGATACCCAAGGACATTACTAGCAGCCAGCTTTGGTTGTCGATGTGATCTTGTGCAAGTTTCCTCATCAATAAAAGGGAAGTATTCATGGTGCTCAAGGTGAGGAACCCATGAGCCAATGCCTAGAAAGCACTAGTCACAGAACCCAGATGAAGTGACAGTTTAGTTATATATGTACATATGTTTCATAGATATGTTTTAGTACATATGTTTTGGTATGTTTTCTACTGAGCTCCATCGCAGAACCCTTCCCAACAGGGCCCCAAGTGACTGCCCCAGTAAACCAGAGCTGATAGGGCAGATTCACAGAAAACTATTCCTGCGCCATCATTTCCTAGATATTCTCATGATGTCATTTCAAACAGTAAAAATGCAAGCTCTGGTTGTATATGGCCATTCTCACACACTCCTGCCATCTCTCAAACTTCCACCATAACCCTTGTGCCATCTTTCAAGCTGTTTTGCCCCCTTACTTCCTCAGGAACAGCCCAGATGTTAATAAAGATGATGATGATGATGGTCATAATCATTATTTAGATATTTTTAATAATCCTGTGTTCTAGATTAAGTTAAAATTAGCATGATTTTTTACTAATTACACTTGAGATTATTATCCATGGTGTTATTTGTATTTTTCTTATCTCCTCTTTCACAGCTGCTACCTTGCCATACATTTCATAATTATAATTTTTTTTCTTGTGATGAGATACAGCATTATTAACTATAGTCACCATGCACCACACATAGTTACAATTTTTTTGTCATACATTTCAGTTTGCAAATTCAACTATAAAAAGAAGTTTATTTACTCTCTAAGAATATGGAATTATGACATGGATGAGCTGTCATCTGATGGTAGTTCTTTGGCTACATGATCCAAACTGTAAAGTTTATCTAGAGATTAAACAGCTATGTATGACACAGTGAATCATACCTTTTGACTCTGGGCCATATGAGTATTGGCATATGCTGTGTAAACATCAGCCTCATTCTCATTTCTTACCTTTCCAGTGGGCAGAATATTAAGCTTAATAAAAAGAAAATTATATGTCAAAGTCCAGTGGAAATTAGTTGTATAATAGTGAAGAAGAGCAGTATTTTCAGAAACATCTAGAAACTCACAAGTATGTGGGTTTATTATCCTAATGAATATAGCAATGTTTTATTCAATTTTCCTTTGTCAGATGGCAAATGGTGGAATTGCTTCTACTTTTTCAAGTATGGTAAGCCCAGAATGAGGTCCTCTCAGCTTGGAGTTACTACCCATTCTCTACTTCCCTCAAAGAAGACGGGGCAGGGGAAGAAGGGTGAGAAAGATTAGGTATCATTTTCCAAGCACTTATTTCCTGTTAGGCACTGTTTTGACAACTTTATGTATTTTAACTCTTTATTCGTTACACCAACCCAGTGTAGTAAATACTTTTATTTGTCAGATTTCACAGATGATAAAGCTAAGATACGAAGGAGAATTTGCCTACTTCGTATGTGGTGGGGCCAGAGCTTGAACATATGTGGTTTAATTCTAAAACTTGGCTCTTAACCTGTGTATTATTCTGCCTCCTTATTAGCATCCCTAGTTTTTAAACTACAGTCAGTCTTCATTATTTGTGGATTCTGCATTTCTGGATCCTCATTATTTGTGAATTTGTCTACATGCTAATATGTATTTGTAACTCCCACATCAGCATTCACCCGCTGTCCTGGTTCTTCTTAGATATGCTCAGGCAAAGTATCAATAAATGTGAGATGTCTAATATGAGAACAAGGCCATTGGGATAAATGAGTAAGAAGATTTATAGAGTAGGCATTAAACCCACACCTTGCTACCTTTCTTCCGCTAATAAAAAGTTCAGGCTTCATAAAGAATAAGTTATATGCCAAAGTCCAGTGGAAATGAATCATTTGAGGTGAAACTCTCAAGTCCAGAACAAGATCTCTGGAATATAAGCAAGAGTTGTTTTTGCAGTATATTTAGTGCCACATTTGTCACATTTTTTTTTTGCCTTTTGGTGATTTTGCTGTTTAAAATGGTTCCTAAGTGTACTGTTCAAATGCTGTCTAGAGTTTCTAAGTGCAAAAGGCTGTGATGTGCCTTATGGATAAGTTATATGGTTCTGTATTGTATACATGTGCTTTGTCGGGTATGAGTTATAGTGCTGCTGTTGGCCATGAAGCCAATGTATGTGAATCAACTATATATATATATATATATATATACACACACACACACACACACACACACACACACACACACACACACACACACACACACACACTAAATGGTGCTGGGATAATTGGAAAACCATGTGCAAAAGAATGAGATTAGACTGCTCTCTGTCACCACATACCAAAATTAACTAAAAATGGATTAAAGACCTAAACAGAAGACCTGAAACAATAAATTGCATAGAAGAAACATAGGTACTAAACATATGGACCTTGGGTTTAGAGAGGGTTCTATGAATTTGATCTCAAAAACAAGGGAAGTAAAAGCAAAAATATGAAGGGAACTATTGGGTTGTCGAAAAAGTCATGACGCATTTTTGCAACGAAAAACATAGAAAAAATACATCATGACTTTTCCAACAACCTAATATATCAAACTAAAAGCTTCTGCACAGCAAAAGAAACTATCAACAAAACAAAGAGGCAACCAACAGAATGGGAGAAGATATTTTCAAACAACGCCTCTGATGAGGGGCTAATATCCAAAATATATAAAGAACTTGTACAACTCAACAACAAAAAAACCCCAAACAATCCCATTAAAAAATGGACAGAGGACCTGAACAGATACTTCTCCCAAGAAGATATACAAATGGCCAACAGATATATGAAAAAATGTTCAACTTCAGTAGCTATTAGGAAAATGCAAATCAAAACCACAATGAGATATCACCTCATACCTGTTAGAATGGCTATCATCAACAAGACAAGTAATAGCAAAAGCTGGAGTGGCTATGGAGAAAAAGGAGCCCTCATACACTGTTGGTGGGAATGTAAATTGGTACAGCTGCTATGGAAAACAGTATGGAGGTTCCTCATAAAATTAAGAATAGAATTACCATATAGCCCAGCAATCCCCTTTCTGGACATCTACCCCCAAAATCTAAAAACATTGATCTGTAAAAGTATATGTAACCCTATGTTCATTGCAGCATTATTTATGGTGGGCAAGACATGGAAACAACTGAAGCGTCCTTCAATAGGTGATTGGATGAAGAAATGTGGTACATATACACAATGGACTATTACTCAACCATAATAAAAGATGAAATACTGCCATTTGCAACAACATGGCTGGATCTTGAGATTATCATGCTATATGAAATAAATCAGACAGAAAAGGTCAAGAACCATATGACTTCACTCATATGTGGGATATAAAACTGAAAGCAACAAAGGAACAAGACAAAGAAAGAAACAAAAACTCACAGACACAGACAACAGTTTAGTGGTTACCAGAGTTTAAGGGGTGAGAGGGGTGGTAGAAGAGGGAAAGGGGTAGAAAGGGGAAAAGGTAGAAGAGGGTAGAAGAGGTCAAATATATGATGATCAAAGGATAACTGACTCTGGGTGGTGAACATACAATGCAGTGTATAGATGATATATTATAGAAATGTACAGTTGAAACCTATATAAATTTTACTAGCCAATGTCATCCCAATAAATTTAATAAATAAATTTAAAAAAGAAAACTATTAAATAAAGTGACTTTAAACAGAAACACACATAAAATAAGGTCATATATTGATGAGTTAACAAAAATGTTGTGACTGAAGGCTCACAGGAACCTAACAGTGCTTCTCCCAGGAGCAATGATTCAGTATTTGTTAATTCAGTGTTCTCCATGACTTCATAGACTATAAATACTATGAATAATGACAATCAACTGTATATACCTATATTATCTATATATCTATCAAAATAATTAAATTGCAACAGTATTAAAATATTTCATTATACTGAAGACTCTACAGCAGGATGGGAAAGTGACTCCTCAATTAGAACTAACTTGGAACCCCTCTCTCTTGCTGAGCTGTGCGTTGTGTAAGGACATTGTAAGCTCCTGGGACACAGTAACCAATGAAGGGCAGCTATTATTATGATGATGATGGCATTCTGAATCATTCAGGTGGGTTGGGATGAGTAAGATGATTTTCAGAGTAAGCAGTAAACCCATACCTTGTTACCACCCTTTCACTAACATAAAGTTCAAACTTCATTAAAATTAAATTATATGCCAAAGTCCAGTGGAAATAAATCATTAGAGGTGAAACTCTCAAACAACATCCTATGTGAGTCAAGAAAGTGAATTCACCACCTAATAAGGGCTCACATATGTCATTATTATTATTATTGTTGTTATTTTGCAAAGGATTTGTTCCTGCTATTTCAAGTTTGACAGCTCAGAGTTGGTTCAATTTAATTGGGATTACCATGCATCATTCAAAGATTTGGATTTGTTCATTTTTTTGGTGGTTGGTTAGATTCTGGCCTTGAGACAAACCACAGTTAATTTTCATAAAGAAACAAAGCTACAAAATTATGTATTTCTAGACCTATGAGAAAACTTAGATGTGAATTCATTTACTCTTATTTTTGTGCACATGAAGAAATTAAGATCTCCCTCTGCCTGCCGCCAGTTAGTGAATGAGGCAGCTTCAGGCCTAGACCCCATGACTTCCATTAGGGTTCTTGTTAGCACACTCTTTCCCTATAGTCAGTGGAACAAATCCAATCTTCTTGGAAAAAAGGAAAGCTAGGGTGTCCTAGCTATGGTGGACAGTAAGACACTAGGCTGTCCCCTGTGTATCTTCTCCACACTACCAAGTGGTGGTTTGTCCTTAAGATATCTGAGCTCAGTTAATGTCTGAGTCATCAAAAAGGGTACCATTAATCTGTCCAGCCACCTCCTGAATGCATATGATTAGCCTCAAATGAGATTAAAAAATGTGTGCACCAGTACAAATCCCTCCAAAATGGAAAAATCTTTCAAATCACATCCTACTAATTCTGGATAGGCTTTTTTTCTATGGTTCTTGAAATAATTGAAATAGGCTCATTTACTGCTTACTAAGTACCAGGTACTATTTTAAGCATTCCACACTTCCCATCATTCAGTGCTCCTGAAATTCTATAATAGAGGCACTATCAGATAAAGTAGAGGAAAGCAAAGCACAGAGATGTGCTCATCTTATAGCTTATGGATGGATGAGGCAAGATTTGGATTCAGGTAGTCTTACTACTATGCCAATATTTCCTCTCAGGAGCAGGGGCTCCTGTGTGGTAAGATCATATTGTATATTCAGGTAATGCAGGTGGACTGATCTGGATTAAAATTTCAGCTCTGCCAGTTGTCTTTCCTCTAGCTACTTAATTTCTTGGGTCTTCAGTACTCCTAATTCTAAAGTGGATATCATAATACCTACCTATATAATGAGCAAGTTTTACTATGTATGCTTACAATTAGAAAGATGTAACACGGCCTTAATATTATTTAGCTGTGAATCAAAATGATGAAACACATATTTCTGTGTGTGCATGAAGGACCTGAGGGTGGGTGTGGGGGAGAGTGAAGAAGGAAAGATGTCTTTCTGTGGCTCTATCTATGTGCTATGAGCAAAACAACCCACCCAGCTTTCTAGAGACCAAGTTCTTAAGACAAAAGTCCTCCACCATAAAATCAACTCTTTAGAAAGTGGTACCTTTTCTTGAGGAGGTATTTGCTTTCCTCCTCCTTTCATAGACCACGGTCCATGAATTCCTGGAATAGTAAAAGCCAAGATCCGGGACATCTACAATCGACTCTCTGGACTAAATGTCTGTGTTCACTCCCACTGGCTGGAATTTTTTATGGGAGTTCAGACAAAGGCCATTTTGTGGCGACTCCCTCTGCCCCTTCCCCAGAACTGGCTCTACTGGAATGCACTAATTGCCGCTGAACAAAAGGACGCCTTATGTTCCTCTCTATCCCATGGCTGTGCATTGGTTCTTTATGGTGTTGGTATCAAAACTGCCAGTGTTTTCTTTTAACCTCTTCTCACAGTGGCAGAACATCGCACCTCGGTCTCCCCGCACTCCCAGGGAAGTGCTTGTGCGACTGTGGTATGCATGAAATGACAGGCTCCATTAACCTAGCAGCCTGGGGAGAAAAGCACCTTCAGCTGATCGTAAGGGTTCCCTTTGTCTGTTTAGGAGTGTGTCGCTAGTGTATTTGAGACTGTATGGGTCCAGCCCTCATATGGAGACCCATTCAAGAAGATTAAATCCACCAGCTGAATGTTAAGCTAAGAAACATGGCCCCACCCAGGGAGGCTTTTAAAGAGAAGAGAAATGAAGGACATGACAAGGGGGTGAACGGAGCACCTCTATGAAAGTTTCTTGAAATATTAAGTCCATAATAGCAGGAAAATGGTACATATACCATTAGACAATAAGGATTGAGGGTAGCTTTTGAGGATTGGTGGTGGTGGGGGGGTGGGGGCAAGCCAAAAAGTAGCAAAGCCAAGTCTGAAGACATAACAGTGCAAGGCTGCTATGCAGATGCACTGATGTGAGGAGGCCCAGCATCAGTCTTCATATGAAACACAGGCACAGGTAGGACTCTTGGGTTTTCTTCAGGGACACTAATTGGAGAGCTGCATTTGGAAGGCCAGCGAGTCTAGGCAACCCGTCCCCAACTCCTACTTTAAGAAACAACGACTTTTCACACTGATTCAGGCAGCGGGAGAGAGCGCTTGGGGCTGAGAGGGAAGTGCTCCCAAAGGCTACAGATCCCAAGAGGGATGGAGACCTGCCCACACCTAGAACGCCCCTTCTTACTGCCACCTAGAACAAGGTATGGTGAGAAGAAACCATGTCCACAGACAGAAAAAGAAGGCATCTCCAATACAAATGGAAATTTCAGAAAAGCAAAAATCATGAAAGGGAAACACCAAGCTTAACGAGGGGGAAAAAAAATCATCCTCCAAGGAAATAGTGAAAACAGAAAAATACTTTAAAATGTAGATAATCAATGTCTTATGATGGGTTAATTGGGGATTACAACAAAATAAGAATAGCTGATGTAAAAAAAGAACCAAGTAGAAATTTGATAAAGTTACCATAAGATAATTAAATAAAACTTCAAAGGATGGAATGAATAACTCAATGTGAAAAAAAATCAATGAGCAAAAGGTCAAATCAAGAAATTCTTGATCTTTTATAAAATGTATATCACAAAAAATTTTAATTGTGGGGCCGGCTGAGTGGCTCAGTTGGTTAAGGGCACGAGCTCTGAGCAACAGGGCCCCTGGTTCCATTCCCACATGGGCCAGTGAGCTGCGCCCGAGCTGAGCTGCCAACAGGTGGCAGGATGGCTCAGCTGGTGAGAGCACGTGCTCCTAACAATAAGGTTACCGGTTCGACTCCCGCATGGGATGTTGGGCTATGCCCACCCACAACTAAGATTGAACACGGAACCTTGAGCTGAGTGGCTGCAAACTGCCAAGGGACGGCCAGATGGCGACTGGACTTGGAGCTGAGTTAGCTGCACCTTCCACAACTAAGACTGAAGGACAACAACTTGGCTGTTCCCCTTCCCCAATTCCCCTACACTGTTCCCCTTCCCCAATTCCCCAATTAAATCTTTTTAAAAATTAATTGTGGTAAAATACATATAACATAAAATTTATCATCTTAATCATTTTAAGTGTACAATTCAGTGTCATTAAGTACATTCACATTGATATGCAACCATCTACACCATCCATACACAGAACTCTTTTCATCTTGCAAAACTGAAACTCTGTACCCATTAAACACTAACTTCCCATTGCTCTTTCTTTCAGTCCCTGGGAGCCACCATTCTATTGTCTGTCTATGAATCTGACTATTCTAGGTACCTCATATAAATGGAATCACACAGTATTTGCCCTTTTGTGACTGGCTTATTTCACTTAGATGGTGTCCATAAGATTCATCCATGTTGTAGCATGTGCCAGAGTTTCCTTCTTAAATCAGGCTGAATGTATTCCTTTGCATGAATATATACACCACATTTTGTTACCCATTTGTTCACTGTTGGACACTTGGGTTGCTTCCACCTTTTGGATATTGTGAATAATGCTGCTATGTTCTGAATTTTTATACTGTAGGACAAATAGATGAAAGAATGAGACAGATGAAAGAATTGGAGATTTTGGAGATCCAAATGCCAAACACCAAATTTTGAGAGGTTTGAGAAGAGGTAGAAAACCTAAGTAAACCAAAAACCATGGAAAAATTGAAAAGGCAGTAAAAAAATCTAACCCTTAAAAGGATACAAGGCCGAGATTGTTTTCCTGGACAAGCTCTACCAAGAAATATATTAACTCTTCTAGAACATAAAAAAAGATGTAAACTGCTCCAATTCATGCTCTGAGCTTAACTTTGAAATTGGACAAGAATAGAAGATAAAGACCTGGTAAGAGATGGCAGATAAAATATATGTGTGTATCTTTCCTCTCTCCCCATCATCCCACCCAAGACTACTCTAAAATAATGTGATTTATTTTAGACAAAAGGTACAAGTTCATAGGGCTAAGAAGGCAAGATAGGAGCCACCAGTGGACAAGATATTTAAACAAATTTCTGGGAGAAGAAAAACAGATGGGAGAGAGCAACTGTCTCAGTAAAGAAAAAGAAACTGCATTCTCATGTTATTTAAGCAGGAACTACTGAAGGAAAACAAGCTAATTAATACCATTAAACTTCTTGAAGACTCTGACTCAAGAGCATCAGGTACCACAGAAAGTTGCAGGTTGATGTTCTGGACAGATTAAATAGAAGGAGCTCTGGTCTTGGACATTTCAGGCACAGTGGGGTAAGGGGTGTGATATAGGGATAAAAGTGTGTATGAAATGAAAGTCTGCATCTTCTACCCCCATCCTGGCTCCCTTCCCTTGCTCTGCTCACAGAGTGCCAGCAGCTATGCCCAGGGTTGAGGGTTTGGGGATTCTTCCCCAGAGAAAACATCTCCACACTCTGAAGTCTGGAGATGCCCAAATGTGGAGGCCACTGGCTGACAAGCCTTGTTCACATACTGAGAGCTTCCAGTCATCTTCTTAATGCCTCACTCTGAATCATAAATGAGCAGTTAAGAATCACCAGACCTTGGAGGCAAGTATCCAAGACAAACACAAAGAAAGAAAGAAATTATGCAGGGCAGAGAAGAAAACTGAAAATACTCTTAAAACTAATGTTTCCCAGGAGGTGTGAGATGACGTTGCATCTACACAAGAACACTGTCCCAGGGAGAAAAAAATCATATAACAATAATTTAAAATATCATTAAAATAAATATAACAGATGGGCTGGAAAATACAGCTAAGGAAATCTCCCACAATGTAAAAATTAAATGGCAAAGTAATGGAAAATAGGAGAGGAATGATAAGAACATTAGAGGGTTTATTCAGGGGAAAAAATAGCCATCTAATATCAGTTCCAGAGGAAAGAAAGGAGCGGACATTATCAAGGAAATAATACAAGAAGATTTTTTTAAAACTAAAGGACATTATTCAAACAGTAGGGACCCACCAAGTATCCAGCACCATGACAAATAAAACAAACAAAAAACAATCACATAACCAGACTATCTTAATGACATTTTAAAACAATCAGGATTAAGAAATGACCCTGAAAGTTAAAAGAGGGAAACCATGTCACATTGGATTAGGAATCAAAAAGGTATCACACAACCCTGGAAGTGACAAAATGGCAAAATTCTGAGGGAAAATTATTTTCAACCTAGAATTTAATACTGAGACAAACTGTTAATCAGATGTGAGGGAAGAATAATGACATTTCAAATATACAGGGAATCACAAATTTAACTATCTGTGAAAGCTATAAGGACTTATTCCATTGAAGTGAGAGAGAAAACCAGAAATGAAGAAAACAAAGGAACCAGAAGCAGAGTATTTAATAGAGAAAAAAAGGTTATTTAATAGAGAAAAAAAAAGGTAAGTGGAAGGGTCAGGATGTCAGCTGTGTGAAGTGATGCTCGCATGTGCTCTATGAAAGCCACAATGAATTGGGCTTTGAAATGTTCCACCCCGGGATCAGAGCACCCAAGCTCTGGCCCAGATTCTTCCAATGATGGGACTTTGGGCAACTTGCTGAACCTCCTTGGCCTTTACTTTGGTTTCCTTGTTTGTAAAGAAATGAGATTGAACTGGATAATTTTTGAGTTCCCTTAGATTACTAATATTCTTCGCTCTGCAGAACAAGAGGAAAAGATCAGTGAATAACTTTCCCAAGAAAAAAAAAGTGCAAGTATATGTATTTTTCACTTCTTGTGGAACAAAACATTGATACCAGAATAAGATAAAAATAAAAATAAAGCCACTTGACATCCTTTCTAGTTCAAAAGCCCACTATTCATTCCTTTGTGTGAGTAATCATTGAAGTTAAATTTGGGGTGGTCTATATATGTGGGGCTGTTGTGAAACACAAGTCAAGTAAAAACGCATTAATTGTTATCTTTCTTGAGGTCTTGAAGTGGCTATCTTGCACCGGCCTGAATCCCTTTCGTTAGATCTAGTAGAGGCTGAGGTATCTCTACCATCCATTAAATCTAGTTAATATTTAAATTCAAAAAACATGTTCTTAAATCTTACAGGTATTTTTGGTCGAACAAACACCTGACTGAGGAAATAGGTGAAGCCCCCACTATAGCCAAGCTCCATGCCTGTGGTATCTCATAACACGTGCCAATCCTTTGGCTGGTGTTGCCACTTGGAACCCCATGTAAAAAAGGGTCCCACAGTTATTCAGTGCTGTCTACTCTGGGGTCTAGCTAAGGGATGATGGCATGCCTGATAGATTGCACCAAGATTCAAAAGCTAAGCATCCCCAGGCACTTTAAGTAACAATTAAGTTTCTTATGAGGAAACAAACAGTGAAAGAGCCAGAGAGATGTGGATTCAAATTCCAGCAATAATTGTTTAACTCTGGGCAAACTAAGTTAGCTTTCTAAATCTCAGTTTTCTCATCTGTAAAATGGGGTTAATAATATAACCCCTTTGTAGAGGGTTGTTGAGTTTCAATGACATAAGCATGTGAGGTACAGTGCTCTGTCTGGGACACAATGAGCACTCTGCCTACACTTACTATGATACAGCACTTCTCGTAAGCAAATGCAAGTTTCTTAACGTACTCTAGAAGTTAATAGGTGTGGGAAATTTGGCAAATGTATGCAGACAAAGTAATTTGGTGCATGGATAAAAACAATGAATCAGCAAATACTGCAGGGAAAAAACTTTTGTTTTGTAGCTTGTTATTTGTGATACTGTGTGGATTTTTGATACATACCTTCACATTATTTCAGAGTACTATATAAAAATATATAAAATCATATAATCATATAGGGGTTTTATAACAATTCTCTTGTTCTCTTTACATAGACACATATTTAAAGTGTTTTATTAAGATAAAATTCACATAAGGTAAAATTAACCCTTTTAAAGTGAACCAATCAGTGGCACTTAGTACATTCACAATGTTGTGCAACCATCACCTCTATCTAGTTGCAAGTTATTTTCATTATCTCAAAGGAAAGCCCCATATATTAAGCAGTTTTTCACCGTTCTCCTTTACTCTCAGCCACTGACAACCACCATCTTCTTTCTGTCTCTGTGGATTTGCCTGTTATGGATATTTCATATAACTAGCATCATATGATACGTGATCTTTTGTGCCTCTTTCACTTAGCATAATGTTTTTAAGGTTCATGCACATTGTAGCGTGTATCATACTTCATTCCTTTTTGTGGCTAATTTCCCATTGTATGTATATACCACAATTTGTTTCTCTATTAACCTTTTCACAGACATATGGGTTGTTTCCACCTTTTGGCTATTGTGAATGGTACTGCTATAAATATGCCTGTACATACATTTGTTTGAGCACCTGTTTTCAGTTTTTTTGAGCATGCATGTATCTAAAAGCAGAATTGCTGGGTCATAAGGTACTTAACTTTTTGAGGGACCATCATGCTCTGTTTTCCATAGTGACTGTACCATTTTACATCCCCATCACCAATGCACCATTTCTCCATATCTCCACTAAAACTTATTATTATTTTTAAATTATAGGCATGCTAATAGGTGGGAAATTGTACCTCATCATGGTTTTGGTTTGCATTTCCCGGAAGGCTAATGATATTGGGCATCTTCTTATGTGCTTGTTGGCCATTTGTATGTCTTCTTTGGAGAACTGTCTATTCAAAGTCTTTGTCCATTATTAAATTGGATTGTTTTTTTATTATTGCATTTTAAGAATTGTTTATATTATCTGGACAGTTGACCCTTATCAGATATACTATTTACACATATTTTCTCCCATTCTTTAAGTTTTCCTTTCACTTTCTTGATAATGTTCTTGATGCACAAACATTTTTAATTTCGATAAAGTCTAATTTTTTCTCTTGTTGCTTGTGTTTTTTGTGTCAGATCTAACAATCCATTGCCATATCCAAGGTCATGAAAATGTATCACTATGTTTTCTTCTAAGAGTTTCATGAAACTAGCTAATATTTAGGTCATTAAGGCATTTTGGTTAACTTATGTATATGGTATAAAGTAGGGATTCAACTACATTCTTTTGCATGTGGATACCTAGTTGTTTCAAAACAATTTCTTGAAGGGACTTTTCTTTTCCCATTGGCACCCTAGTTGAAAATCAATTGACCATAATATACAGGTTTATTTCTGGATTCTCGATTTTATTGCATTGATCTGATCTCTATCCTTACGACTGTACCACACTGTCTTGGTTACTGTTGCTTTGTAATAAGTTTTGAACTTGAAAAGTATGAGTCTTTTTTTTTTATTAAAGATTTTATTAGGGAATTGAGGGAGAGGAACAGTGTTGGGGAATCGGGGAAGAGGAACAGACAAGTTGCTGTCCTTTGGTTCTTCAGTCTAGTTGTGGAGGATGTTGCTTCACTGGCCCATGTTGGTATTGTGATCATTGAGCTCTTCCCAGGTGAGGCAGTCGCTCGCCGGCCATTGGATAGCTGCTCACGGTGGCTCACGGCAGCTCACGAAAGTGCACACCAGCTGCAGGCCAGCCCCATTGCAGCCTAGGCTGCTGCCAGCGACTCATGGAAGCCCAGCTCCAGGTAGAGTAAAATGTTCACCATCTTAGCTGTAGAGGTGCAGCGTCACTGGCCCTCATGCGGGATCCAAACTGGAGCCTTGCTGCTCAGAGTTGGCATCCCAAGCCAACTCCTAACAAATGCGCCACTTGGACGGCCTGAGAAATATGAGTTTTTTTAACTTTCTTCTCCATTTTCAGAATTGTTTTGGCTATTCAAGGTTCCTTGCAATTCCATATGAATTTAAGGACTGGCTTTTTCATTTCTGCAAACAATACCACCACCAACAAAAAAAAAGCCATTGGAATTTTGAAAGGGGTTGCATCGAATCTGTAGTTTATGTTGGGTAGTATTGCCATCTTAGCAATATTAAGTCTTCTATTTCATGAACATGGGTTGCTTCCCATTTATTTATGTTTTGTTTAATTTCCTTCAGCAATGTTTTGTGGTTTCCAGAGAAGAAGACTTTCACCTCCTTAGTTAAATTTATTCCTAGGTATTTTATTTTTTGGATGTTCTTGTAAATTAAATTTTTTTTCTTAATTTCCATTTCAGATTGTCCATTGCTGGTGTATAAAAACATAACTGATTCTTGTGTGTTCATCTTGTACCCTGCAGCTTTTCTTTGAACTCCTGGGAGGTTTCTATACAGGGATCATGCCACTTTCTTCCTTTCCTATTTGCATGCCTTTTTATCTCTTTTTGTTGTCTAATTGCTCTGGCTAAAACTTCCAGTACAATGTTGAGTAACAGTGGTGAAAACAGGCATTCTTGTCTTATTCCTGATACTATTAATAGGAAGGAAACTTGCCGTCTTTCACTATTGAGTATGATGTTAACTATGGGTTTTTCACAGATGCCCTTTACCTTGGTGAGGAAGTTATCTTTTCTTCCTAGTCTTCTGAGTTGTTTTGTTTTTTTTAATCAATAAAGGGTGTTTCACTTTGTCAAATGCTTTCATGCATTAAATTGAGAAAGTAGTGTGGGTTTTTTCCTTTGCTTGGTTAATATGATTACAGTAATTGCTTTTTAAAATGTTCAACCTCTTTTGAATTCCTGGGATAAATCCCTCTTGGTCTGGGTGTATGATCTTTTTAATATTCTGTTATATTTGGTTTGCTAGTGTTTTGTTGAGATTTTGGCATCTATATCCAATAGGGACATTGAGCTGTAGTTTTCTTGTGGTGTGCACATATATTTTATGCTATGTGTGTTTGTGCACATATATGAGGTCTGACAATTAAGTTCACAAACTCATTGCAATGATGTTTCTAATGTTTTTTGATACCTAAGGGATTATTCATTAAGAATTTGTACCAACTGGACAAACAGTTAACCAAGTTTACTACTTGGAAATGCTGAAAAGGCTGGGTGAAAAAGTTAGACGACCTGAACTTTTCACCAACAATTCATGGCTCTTGCATCACAACAATGCACCAGCTCACATGGCACTGTCTGTGAGGGAGTTTTTAGCCAGTAAACAAATAACTGTATTGGAATACCCTCCTTATTCACCTCATCTGGCCCCTAATGACTTCTTTCTTTGTCCAAAGATAAAGGAAATATTGAAAGGAAGACATTTTGATGGTATTTAAGACATCAAGGGTAATATGATGACAGCTCTGATGGTCATTCCAAAAAAGAGTTCCAAAATTGCTTTGTAGGGTGGACTAGGCACTGGAATTAGTGCATAGCTTCCCAAGGAGAGTACTTCGAAGGTGACCATAGTGATATTCAGCAATGAGGTATGTAGCACTTTTTCTAGGATGAGTTTGCAAACTTATTTGTCTCACCTCATATACTTACACAATTTATGATTTACTAAAAATCCAAGCTGCTTCAGATACTTGAAACAGATTCTTTGTCCAAATAAATACATTATTATAAACACCCCAGGAAGGATGGCAACCAAGAATGTGATTTAACTTCTCTTACTATTGTTGTTTTTCAGTTAAGATTCTCAAGAAAGATTCTGGTCAATGCAATTTGCATCAGTCAACTATCCACCCCTTATCTTATGAGCTATATCCAGAGTACTAGTACCAAGTTATCAAGTGCTTCTCAAATTTTAGTTTTGAGCATACAGCTCACCTTGATGTGTTAAACTTCTGTTTAACTTCTGACTCTATGGAGCTGTCATAAAGGAAGAATCTCAGGTTCTGCATTTTGTATAAGTTCCCAAGGGATGCTGTTGCTGCTGGCGTATGGACAGCACGATGAGCAGCAAATTTGTGGCCATGAGTTAGGTGGGGGTGGGCCCATTCTTACTTTGATTACTGAATTACCTGTGGATAAATCTCTCTAATCGTGAAGGCAGCCACGTTAAAACAAAAGTTTTTCAGAAGCTGCGTAAGGAATACGAATGTGCCTGTGTAAGAAAAGCAGATTTTGTAATGCAGTGTGCTTGTGTCACTGCACATGATCTAAGATATCAGTCTGTACAATTTTGCTTCTACCCAGTTGAAAGCAACACTGTGCAGCTGATGAAGTTTTCCTCCAGTGTGTTCAGCGTCTGCTTTTGGTGGCTTATTTTGGAAAATAAAGGCCCGTCCCTGACCTCGTGGGGCTCAGTGCCTCCTGCCTCCTGCTTCCTGCTCCTTTTTTGACATTGGGATAAATGTGCTGCCTGTCAGTTGCATTAACTCCAATATCTGCTTTTTGGCAGGGTTGTCCAACTTTGTGGCACACCTCTGCCAAATTTCAGGTACAGAGTTTCATTCAGGGTCCATCCTCCTGTTTTCCTGTCAGGATGGATAAAGCTATTACGGCGGTAGCCATATATTTGTCCTCACCGATAAGAGGGTTGACTAATGGTGACACTGAGTAGAGGGCTGGTTCGTTTGCAGGTGCTGTGGACCTTGAGCTTGGGTGGGGGAGGGACACACTGGTTTTAAAATTAGGATCTGTCCTGGCATGTCCCCTCCACATCTTTTCTCTGCTCCCTCCCCTTTAGCTCCTGCCCAAGCACAGGTGAGGGCCACCCTGCTTTCTCCCTCTGCCAGAGTGATCTTTTCTTCAGCCCAGATGCAGTGCATGTTCCCCAGGGATGGCTCTCATTTTAGCTAGCATTGAAAGACATTTTTTTGTTATCTCTTTTACCTTAAGGTTATGCCCTGAAAAGAGTCCCGCAAACTTTCATATTATTTCTACTCTTTGTAGAAATATATTGACTAAAAAGTATAATATTAGAATGTGTCTTCCTGAATAAATCATTCCAGGGCTATCCTTGCATGCCAGGACCCTGATCAGCATCCCTGGGAGAGAAAGCTAGAAAGTGGACAAAAGTTCCTCCGGAGTCAGGGATGGGAGTTGCCAAATCACCACATCTGGGCACACTAGAGCCACAGACTTCAAAACTTGGGGGTCATGTAACTTTAACAGAATTTTGAAAAATTTTGTAGTCTCTTGCACTTTTAAAAGTCGATGAGTTAAAAAAAGATTATTTTAAGTTTAAGTACTCGCAAAGGAATATTCTTCCTTGTACTGCAAATATTGATATTTAAAAGTAAATGCTACAGACTCCTTTTGTATATATTCAGTTAAATATCATAATGCACAATACCCACCACCATCCATTTAAAAATAAATGAACAAGCTTTTCTTAACCATCAGAAATTTTACATCATTTTTTGAACTAATTTTCCCATCCACTTCCCCACAGAATTTTATTTTAATGTAATATACATTTAGGCTTGAAAAATCACCCATTGACCACTCAATCATATTTCTCTGCTGCAAAAATATGCATATAAATTAAATATTTAAAATTTTAAATTCTTTATAACCCATTAAAGAGGCTACAAATGTAAAAAATTTCAAACTTTTAATATTCAGTATACTCGTGATCTAAATAACATACATTTATTTTATCATTAAACTCCCACAGCAAAATTTTATGGGAAATGCACTTCTCCATGAGATGGATGGAACATTACTTATTTTACTATTCATACACATATCACTGCTAAACAGAGCTGGGTTTTGGTAGCAGTTCTGTGCCAATGTCTCACTTTTATAGATGTTTATGTTGAGAAATGTTGTTCATACAGATTAGATAGGACTGCAAATCTTTTATCAGTTTAACTCAATTTAAAATATAACTTTTTCTGAGTTATATGCTGAAATAACAAGACCATTTATCATAAAAAATTATTTGGTGAATACACAACTGTTAGGTCTCCCTTCAATCTGGAAGTAAACATGCTGGAAACTACTTGATTGGCAAACGAATTCATTGCCTAATTATTAGTGTGATACACATTCCGATCCCATTACCAGGTCTTTGAATTGTCTCTTTGGCACCCCAGGATGTTTTACACCCGAGGGCAACCCACTACTGAAAGGAAGAAGAATCTTTGTGACAGGGACCAAAAGCCAGGAGGACGCCCTGCCTTGACCCTGCTCCCCTCCAGGCAGATCAGTTGTAGAAATGAATATATAGCTGAAGACAGGAAATTGATGCCTTAAAACCACTGAGTGACCATGTGCCCCTTGGAAAGTGTTTCAGTACCTCCAGTAGGCTAGTCCAATTGTCCAGTAATCTCCACTGGGCTGGAGAAAGGAGCTGTGCTGCATCTCGGATGATGTCCCAGACCCAGCTGAGGCTTTCCTGTGCTCACTATTCTGTTTCTAAGGATAACTCAGAACCATGGTAGGCCCACGGAGCCCCTTTCCATTGCAGCCTCCTCCCGGCTCTCAGATACTCCAGAGAAAAGTGCAGCACTAGATCAATTATTTAAACTTCCTCAGTGTGTGTCAGGTAATATGTATCAAGTAATTAATGTAAGTATAAATATGAATCAAATAATGTGTTTCCATTATTATTCCTAAGTTGTGTGGTTGGACATGCATATGAACTCCAGGGATATAGAAGCAGGGGAAGGAAAATCAGCCACAGGACTCACAACAAACCCTGATCTAAACTAGGCATTGGGCCAATCTGCCTTATGCTGAGAGGAGAGAGACGAAAACACTTTTTAAAAAAAGTCTAGTCATTTAAAAATAGTTGTCACTTTTCAAGAAGCCCTTGGTCATTTTCTGTAAGAACTGATGAGCTCACCCAGTGTTGTGGCTAGCTTGCAGCCACATATAATTAAGTTCGGTCTTGCTGAGCTCTGCTGCAAGATAATGCAATGCTTCCCTTCCCCGCTAAGCTGCCGTGGGAGGCAGAGGCCAGGAGAAAATAGCTGCCTCATGGCCCTGAAGGCTCACAGACCTTCCCTCTTGTTCTATAGGAAAAACAATATGCTCTACGGTGAGGAAGGGAGTTATTATTGGGTTGTCGGAAAAGTTATGATGTATATTTTTTGTTTTTCATTGCAAAAATGCGTCATGACTTTTCTGACAACCCAATATTTCTCCTGTACACTTACATAATTTACATAACAACTTGTGACATTAGTATGGATTATCCCAACATTACAAATAAGGAAACCGAGTCTCATAGAGGTCAATGATTTGTTCATTGTCTTGGACCAGTAGGGGTCAATACCAAGACGACTGGTTCAGGTCAGCCTTCTTAGAAGTAGGAGCCCATGTTCCTAGGTCGAGGAATGCCTCTCATTGCTCTTCTCCTGGTCGGAACACACAGTTCCCTACCTGTGGCCGGTACCTATGGTCTGGGCATGGGTGGAAATGACTGTGGTCTTTAAAAATGCTAGCAGAGACTTCTGGTAAGATGGCAGAATAGATAGATGCTGTGCCAACTGCCTCCCAGGATCACACCAAAATTAGAAATAATTTATAAGATATTCAACCTCGGAAGTTCCCTGGACACTAGATGAGCAGAACCTCTAAACTACAGAAGGACCTAAAGAGGAGGCCATTTCGAGTCTGGTAGGAGGAGTGGAGACGAGAGAGGGCGAACCCCGTGAGGGACACCTCAGCAGTGGGGAGGCTTCTCTGGTTGGGGGAGAGACCCTCTGGCCCAACACCGCGCTCACAAGCCCAGTTACTTTGCTGGGAAGAGGAGTTCTACGATAACTTGAAGTAGAAATTAGTAAGGACTCTCTTTGCTCAACTTGGTGAGGCTGAGGGCAGCTGGAGAATCAGTGGAGCCGGCAAACCAACTCGCTCGCTGGTGAGCACTCACCCGGTTTCTGGTGGAGGGAGTAGCTTTGTGAGCGGGGCCCAGGAGCTTGCGAGAAGGACTGAACTGAGTGCCTTTGGTGTGGGAGCTGGAGATTTTGAGGACCATTGTTCCCATGGTGTGGAGCTTGCACATGAGTAGTGCACAGGAGGGCGCCATTTTTTCAGGGCTGGGCCCTCCCACAGAGGCTCAGGTCTGGGAATGCATTGGTCTGCTGGAATTGGCACAGGAGTGCGTGTGTGCGTGCGTGTGTCCTTGCGTGCGCGCGTATGGGGCCTTGGGTCCCCAGCCTCCACACTGCTTTCGCTGCATAGCCAGGGAAATGCCTGGCAGGCGCGCTCCGACTCCAACAGACTGCTTATTGAGACCCAGGAGTGTGTGACTTGCCTTAGGTCCCTGATTTCCACATTGCACATGCAGAGTTGCCTGGGGGGCGATTGGCTGTCAGGCTGCTCGGCCTAAGCTGCTGACTGGGACAGGCTCAGACTGGGAGTTTTCCTGGGAGTGTAGGGCTGTGAGCTGTGTGCCAGTGTGATTCTGCAGGGGCTTTCCAGGAGAGTTTGTGTGGGCTGGCTGCCGATGCAGGAGTGCATGCTGCTTTGACTTGGTGGGGGCCACTGACCACATCTTGTGGTGCCTTGGGGGCCTGCCCCACCCACCTAGAGCTGTGTTGCCAGCGGCACCCTGAGCCGCTGGTCCCTGGCCCCTATCTCCGCAGGCCACAGAGGGTTTTTTGCAGCAGCAGACAGCCCACAAAAACCTATGAGGATTTTTGGTGGTGAACACAGTTCCAGAGCACACAGCAACTAATTGTGGGAAGCTTACTTCAAGTCTAGAAGGAGGTTGGTGCATGACGCACTGAGCCCTTCCCCCTAACAGCTGGTGCTGAGTTGCCCAGAGTCTCTCTATTGCTGCGCAAGTGGTCTGCAGATTAAAGCAGGTGGAGAGCCCCTCCCACCCCTTTTTTTCTTCTTCCTTTTTTATTTTCCGCTTTTTTCTTTTTATTTCTTTTTTTTTTCTTTCTAGGTGATCTAATACATCGAAACAGTCAGAGTGACAGCCAGAATGAAGAAACAAAGAAACATGTCCCAAGTAAATGATCAAAAGAAAGCTCAAGAAATGGAACTAAATGAAACAGAGATAGCCAACCTTTCAGAGACAGAGTTTAGAACACTGATGATAAGAATGTTTAAGGAACTTAGGGAGGACATAAAGAAGGATACAGAAATCATAAAAAGCAACCAGGTAGAACTAAAGAATACAATAACTGAAATGAAG
>NW_017731411.1:2417418-2727667 GCF_001890085.2 Hipposideros armiger | reverse complement strand
CTAAAAAAATGTGTATTTCACAGTAAAAAATAATTAAAGAAAAAAAAAAGAGAAAGAAATGCTAGCAGATTTGTGTCTAGATCAGAGCTTCCCAACCCTTTCCACATCGCAGCCCATGGAGAGAAGGAAAACATGAAGTTGGCAGTTTGTGTTATACAGAAGGCTAGAGGCAAAGGGCGCAATCTCGACCTGGCTGCTGTAATCTATTCAAAGCATGGGTGCTGGGTGCTCTGATACACAGTGCACAGGTGCAAACCAAACACAGTCTTAACAGAACATCCACTGTTGCAGCTGGGCCTCTGCAGAACTGTATCCCTTCATGGGGTAAGCAATAGCTGATCCCATTTCAAATTCACAGTGACTTCACGCTTAATATCCTGGGGTCATGAGTGACTTTGAATGATGGAATGGAAGAATGTAAAAGGACACTGGTTTGTGGACAACTATGAGTAACATCTCTTATCCTGGGAAGAGGGGAGATTGCCTACAGATCATAATATTATTCAGTGTGTTTTCTCCTTTTTACCGGATGATAATCCAAAGTTTGTGATGAATGAGTTAAGAAGAAATAAAGAAATAATACAGTGCGGAGTTTATGACTGTTACTTTGGACTCATAAATCATTTTTAGGGAAGCAGAGTATATATAGATGTACATGCACACACATACATACCGTATATCTGTGTGTATACATATATGTGTATGAATGTATGTATATAGAGAGTGAATATATACATACATATTCTCAGCAGGTGTGTGTAAGAAGGCTCTGGGAATTTTGGTAAATGAGAAGACGTTAGAGTGTCTTGAGGAATAATGAAAATTTCTTTTTGTTTAATTAATTTTTTTTTCCCTTAGGGAAGCCTCAATGCAGTCAGTGATGGATGGAACCTGTGTAGCTAGGGGATCAAGCAGAGGGGAAATGGAACTGCCTAGGTGGGGCGACTTCAGAGATAGTACACCCACCCCTGCTCTATGTGGCGGGGAGTGCTGTTTGCAGAACAAGACTAGAAATTAAGCACCAACAAGAATACTCACACCAGGCCTCCCAGGTGTAGGGGAGACCTCAAAGGATGTTGGTGACAGGCCTCCCAAACCACTTGGGTGACATAGGGCAAGTTAATCAAATTCATTGGCTTCAGTTTTCTCATCTAATAAAGGGGGCTGGACTGGGGAGCTATTCAGGTCCTCCTGGATTTCACTTTTTGTGATTTAACTTCAATTCAGTTACCTAAAACCTCTTTCCAAAGACAGTGTGTGCTTCAACGAACAGCTGAAGGAGAAACAGAAGAAATTTAAAGATTTCTCCTGGATACTTAAAAATATTTTTTTAACTTAATTTAAATTAGAATTATAAGTAACTATGTTAAAAATCTCACTCACAAGCAAAATTTGGCAACTTGTTTACAATGTCGGTTATGTAAGTTCCAAACAAAGGAAATCAGAATATTTGCCTTTAAAAATCCCCAAGATTGAAGTAAGGAGCACCTAAACAAAATGTAAGATCTGGTATTATTGCTCAAATCCAAGTAAATTCCTCCTTAGTATGGATTCCCAGACTCCAACCTTACTGAATCAGGTCTTCTTGGGTTATAACCCTGAAATCTGTATGTCAAAAGCTCTCTGGGCAATTCTGATGAGTCATGCTCTGGGAATGTTCCAGCAGAGCAAAGATATCTGTGTTGTGAATCTGATGAGCTAAGTATTGGCCTAAGAGGAGCCCTTAGTATTTTTATGAGTATTCTAGAGGAGTGTGGGGTGGGGTGGGGGAGGTAATGTTGATTCAAGGCAAGCAGGAATTCTATTTGTGTCTGTAAAATTCTGGCTTTCCATTTTCACTATGGAAGGTTGTAGTGTTGATATCGCTCATCTCCACACCCTACCTGGTCTGATACCACAGATAATTCGACCTCTATTTCTGAACAAAGATGTTTGCCCTGAGCTCCTGTCTCTTCCTGGGCCCTGGTGAGCTGGGCAAGATCAGAGCAAACCTGGAGCAAGCCTCGGTTTCCATTCTTATCTGGCCCTTTCATCACTAGAACTAAAGTGCTTTCTTGAGCAAAAAGAATCCAAAGACTCCAAAGGCCAACGGGCTCAACATTCATGGCTTATACACTCCTGGTTTATAGTCTTTTCAACTTTTTCTTTCTACTCTCAATCTCCTCCCCAGTTCGAAAGCCTCATCTTGGCTGTGGCAAGAGAGAGAAGGGGTATGGAAGGCACAAGGGGATCAGCTGCCTTTTCTGTCTCAAGCAAGAGCACTAGTCTGCCTCTTTTCAGCTTTTGAGTATCTCAAACAGGTTTCCTTACATCTTCATTGCTCAACTTATTTAAATACTAATTTGGCTTTATGTTTCTTCTACTCAAATCATTGTGGCCTCCTTGATAATTTTCAGGAACCTGTCCCTGAAACATTTGTCAATGAGTGGGTCCACTGAGGAGGTGATTTCAGGCTCTTTGAGAAACAGAGATATTCAATGATTGTGAGCAATGAGGATTATAGAAATGAGACATGTAGAAATAAGAAAACCTTATGGACATGGGAAAATGTCTGGAAACTGGAAAGTCATTGAGGGTGCAGTAGTGTTCCAACGACAGGGTTATGTCACTGCTCCCCGGCTCTCCAAGTTTATGAATCTCAGAGTTTTGCAACATCAGATATGATGACTCATCTACTCTCTGTATGACTCAAGATCAAACTTCCCCAGAGAGAATCTGCCTACGTTGGCTCTTGTGCGAGACCATCTCAGTCTGCTGGCAGCCTACAGACGGGCTGCCTTTGAGCAAGGTGCCCACTCTTGGTCCAGTCAGCTATGGCCAGGGCATGCTGGATGGAGGCGAGGAGCACATCATATGAAACATGGCCACTGTCTTAGGTTGGATTCCCTAGAAGTGGACCCTGAGAAGCAGTGTGAAACTGATTTATCAGAAAATGTTCCCTGGAAAAAACTAGTAGAGAAATGAAGAAGTGGGATGTAAAAGGGAAAGCAGGAGAAACAAACTCCCCAGGAAGGTAACTGGTTCAGTGCCATAGGCAGAGCTCTGGAGACAGGGTATGTCACATCTCAGAGTTGTCCCAGTCAGGGCCAGGGAACTGGGGTATACACACCCCTGAACTCATTGGTATTTGGTTAAACATTGGCCTGAGGCACAAATTCCCAGCCACTTGGAGTTTTTCTTGTGCAGGTAAAGTAGATTCTGGCAGTCTGAAGGCAACACTTCAAGGAGATATGCCGTCCACTGTTGGGAGTGAAAGCACTCTGGAAGTCTGTACTCAAGAAATGGTCAAAGGATCTGAGGTGATGTGGATTGGAGCACTAACAGCTCCGGCTACAGCTACCTAAAGAATTAGCTAGAAAGGCTTCCTTCACCAGGGTGCTGTCATCATGGCCAACACCATAAACTGAATAGTCTTCCCTGCATGGCCTGATGGTAACAACAACAAATTGAGTTGGGAACTGATGCTCAGGTTGTAAACGGTGCAGTCAGTTATCTAGTACCTTTGTCTATGGTGTGGCATCTTTGGAAACAGCCAACATCAGTCAAAGGCCAACAGAAAGCAGACTAAAGTTAACACTAGTCAGGCATTGGCTATTTCCAGGTTATTAGGAAGAGATTAATTGTTTTCAACCATTTCAGCAAAAATAAGTTAACTTTCTTATTAAATCACTGAGAAATGTCATTTCAAATATCTTATAAAAATATAGCACATCTATCTGTATCCAACTTCATTTTCACAAGCTCTCATCAGTTTAAAGAGCTACATGATTTTTCATGTGACCAGTAAACTCACCTTTCAGGAGTCCCTGGCTGATAGTGCTTTTTCTTCTTCAGAGCTCCTGAGAGGCTGGGTCCTTTATGAAGGCTCTTGCCATGCTGGAACCAGCACTATAGGAGTTTTGCCCTGTCCCACCAGAGGGTAATCTCTTTAAGGGTAAAAACAGGGGCATACTTGCAGTGATGTAAATATTTACAGCTGGCTTCCTAAGAAAAAAGATATGCATACATAAATTTATTCTACATTTTAATGATATGAAGGATGTATACCACACAATTAATAAATAATAATAAAATATACAATACTCTATTGTAAATTCCATATAGACAATTGATTTTCACAGAAAGCTTATACTGATTTTGGCTAAACTCTTGTATATAAGAGTTTATAGCTGGTCAACTTATAGTTGTGACTGATGAACAAGGAGAGTTCCAATGTAAATGTTTTGGTCAATATTTTCAAGTAAGACAAAAATGAAGATGTATGTTGAAAGTCATTCAATGACATGTGACTTTTTTGCTGAGTCAGATAATTGTTTCCAAATACTGGAAGAATATAGCTTCAGGTTTGTTTGTTGTTGCTGTTGTTTTTGTTTTGTTTTGTTTTGTTTTTGCTTGTCACAATTTAATGGCTACAGACATGAGACACTTTTAAGTTTCATCTGAGTTATAGCATTTTTTCCCTATTTCTTTCTTGAGTCTATATAATCAACAAAACAATAAATCAAGCCTTGATTTGTAGCTTTTGATGATTTTCATGGTGTAAATACTACCATCATGATTAATTCTAATTTACCAAGATGATGTCGCTGAACTTAAAATGAGGAAGGGAAGCCATCATGAGGTAGTACTTTCATTAGAAAGATGCAACAGATGAAAATAAACTTAACAGGATAAAAAACAGTAAAATGTTATAAAAGAATTAGAAAGTAATGAGTTTTGAGTACTGATTGCATTGTTTTAATAAAATTTTTTAAATTATAAATTTATATAATTTAGCTTTTGATAGTGACTGTGCTTAATAACCAGCTAGCAAAATTCCTGGAAATTTAACAATGTTTTTATAGCCTTAGTCACAGGAACCATTTTTGCTCTGTGCCAGTTTCATGCACATCATCGATGATCCTCACAGTAACCCCACAAGTTTGATAATATGATTTCCCTTTTACAGGGACTTAAAAGTCCCTGTAACACCACTGCCATAATTCATTGCCTTACATGCTGAGGGGTAAAAAATGTTCAGTGATTGCATGAGTGATCTGAGTCCAGTTAATTAGAGATGTTGACTCTCAGGCTCTGTTTGACATGTTCTATCTCACTGACAAAATTCTAACAATCTCCCCATGGTAGCTAGGCTCAAAAGCTAATTTTAATTAACTAATAAAGGTCTTGTTGGCTTATCTGGATGAAATATGGTGTACCTCTGGTAAAACCCAGCCTACTTAGACCTGTTAGTCTTTCTGTGCTTGTACCATCCATGTTTCCTTAATAATACATAGTCTCTACAGAATCTTAGTTATTACAAAGTGGCCTCAGATCCTAAAATGTCAGATGTTTTGAGTAGCCTTGATATGTTCTCCTGTTGTTTATAATACATAATGTGAAGAATATTCCATAACCCAATATTTACCATTTTATCACTCTTAGCATTAATCCAAAATTTCGCACCCTGTGTTGTTTGTGTCTTCCTTTAAAGTATCAGAACCTCCCTACAGCACTTAATATGAGTCATGTTTGTTGTTGATGATGATTAATTGATGACATTGGACTGTCAATAAATACCAGGAACTTATAAATGGAACTTTATGATTAAATTTCAGAGGAACCTCAGATCATATAAGAAAACCTTTTAGATCATGATGAGCAATTACTGTCTAGCCATCTCAGCTGCTGGGATGGCTGCTGATTAATTACTCCATGATGCAATTTACCTGATAACTCCAATCTGCATTTCTTTTCCTTTGACTTTTATTTCTTTTTGGGGGGGGAGAGAGAGAGAGAGAGAGAGAGAATCAGTCCCACTGCAAACCCCTGTAGAAGTAGGGGCCATTCTATTTAGATGTGCTAAGTACTCTTAGCTCTTCTAGAACTGCTCAAAAGTGAGCATCCAAATTTCAGTCTATTTTCTGGGAAGGACTACAATAAAACATCTGATTAATTCTCTCCGCTTCAGTTCATTGGAGCATCATTAGCCCTATTTTATAAAGAGACCCAACTGACCTGGGGTGATTTGGGAATTTACCCAATACCACATCACCAGTAAGTGTCAGGGAGGGAAGCTAGTCCCTCTTTCTCCAAGTGCCCATTCATTCATTCATTCATTCATTCAACAGACATGTACTAGGAGTACAGCATAGACCAAGCCCCAGGGTAGGTAGTAAGGATAAAAAGGAAAATGTACAAGAAAGATGTACACCTGTTTGATGTAGGAAAAGGACCATGGGCTTTGGGGTCAGACAGACGTAGGTGGGACTCCAGGTCTCTAAGCTCCTGGCTAATGTAACCTTGGTCGAGTTACTCAACCTGTAAGTCCCTGTAAAAGGGAAATCATATTATCAAACTTGTGGGATTACTGTGAGGATCATCGAAGATGTGCATGAAACTGGTACAGAGCAAAAATGGTTCCTGTGACTAAGGCTATAAGAACATCGCCCCTGCCCTTGTAGGATAGTCTAATGGGGGAGACAATATGTAAAAACCTATGACAATGAGATGATGACTCTCATTATCTCAAAACAAAAGAAAAGAGCCCTGTGGGAGCCCATCCTTTTCCACTTGATCAGGAAGCCACAAACAAAAATGTGACCTTGGGATTGTCTGTTAGCCACTAGATTTATAACTTCTTACCTGTTAAACAAGGGAACCAGAAGACGATAGTGAAACTTGAGTGAGCCTGTACCTTGGATTTCTGGAGGTACTCCCAACAAGGTGTGCCCTGCAATTTTATGCTATAAAAAGTCGATTCAATTACAAAGGCTTATGGTGATACACACCCCCAATAACTAGCTTAGTAACATAAGCAAACATAATAGTGGCAGCTGATATCACATTACTGTTGTTGCAAATGATAAAATTCTCAATGAATGTATCACACACTCAAGCTTCTCAATCAGTCCTCTGAAGCACTTTTCTGTAAATATTATTGTTATATTCTGTACATTAAGTCCATTTGGATTCCATACTAGTTATAGATTACATTGCTGTTTCCACAAGTACTGATTCCTAACACAGCACTCAAGGAAAATAATACCATCGATATGGATGGTGCACATTGGACTAAAATGCCTCAAATCTGTTTCTAAGTAATTTCCAAGAAAGATGATGAAGAATACATTTCAAGAACTTACATTATTCCAAAATTTAAACTGCAAACATTTCTATTACCTACCTCACTCACCTTTAACAATGCAAGTTTCCAATTTTCCTATATAAATAGCTAAAAAACAGACTTATAGAATTAGAAGAATTTAGAAAGAATGAGCAGATTAGAGACAGTTGGCTATAAAGGCAATATTTTCTATTTCCATTCCTAAACATTCCTCTTTTACCTTCCTTTCTCTCTCCTTTTCTCCTTATCCCTTTAGTCTTCCATGAGCCACCCTTTAACACAACGCCCTCCCCTACAACACCCCATATTCCTTGACAGGCTACTTAGAAGGGGAACCATCATCAATGACATCTGAGTTAGAATCTTTTATTGAACACACAAAGAAATCATTTATTTATATATATGGCTTTGGAGTAATTAGCTATCCACAGATATAAATTTTTCTTTCTTTCACTGGAACTTATTTTTAGAGCACATTTTATTCTAAATTAGGGTTTCCCAACTGTGTTCTATGGGACATCAGTTAGTGTCCTGGAGATGTTAACAAATGTTCTTAGTTTTAAAAACTGAGGTTGGGTCTTGTGGGAAAATACAAACTGGCACATTAAAGATTGAGGGTTCTTGTGTTAAAGAAACCTATTTAACTCTCTCTGTGCCGGAAACACACATCTGATACAATAAGAATCTTCTTTTTCTTGTACAAAAGAGCGGAGCAAAGAAACTCTCTGACGCCATCTCAGCCTCCAAGGGCTGCCCCTCTCATGATGGAAGCTGGGCTACTTGTTTACTTTCTCACTCACACTCACATTTGACAAGCTTTCCACTCATTGTCTCCTGCCCTGTCATTCACCCTATTATAGTCTTGCAGACCTTTAAAGAATTTCACAAAGTAGCTGTGAACCACCATCAGCTCCTAAGCCCATGCTCTTGTGGTTCCACTGGACTTTGTGTTGAAAACAAATGACTTCTTCAAGGATGCCAATCCTAGAAACTTGAAGAGGTTGTGTTCAAATTCTCTTGGCCCAGCCATCGTACCCTGCTCTGCGGACCACTCACCCTCCCTTCTAAAAGGTGTCTAAATTATTGAAACAGCCTTGTGAAAGGTGGTACCTCTACCAAAGTCGACTGTAAAACCTCCTAACAGGGGACCTCTGCCCTAGTACCAGTATAATCTGCTGTCAGCAGGCACAGATGAGGTAACTGAGCGGGCCATCAGCACATACCGACATGCCATGAGGCAGCTGTGCTTTCCTCACGGGGGTGTTGGTGAGTTGAAGGAGTTCACAGAGGTGAGGGCAGGGCCTGACACAGCGTCATCACTCTGTGCTACTTCTTCATGGCTGGTACTGCATTTCTGATTTACGACTTCTTTTACGTTTATTTGTTTACAGTATAGAGGTGAAAAGCATGGGAGACAAGGCTTCAAAACACGGCTCCTTCCTCTTGCTGTCTTTGTGAACTTGGGCGAGCTACCTAACCTTCCAAACCTATTTCACCTCATTTAGAAATAATGACAGTCCATCCTGTACTGTTAAGAGGAGCAATAAATGAGATGATGGACGTAAAGCTCTAGCATAACACATGGTATATGGCGCACAAAGTGAGGGTTCGTTAAATTAACTATGATTTGTGTTATTGCAGTGCAATAGTGGTGTGTGTGTGTGTGTGTGTGTGTGTGTGTACGTGCAGAGATACCAGTTTATAGCCTACAGAATAATACTGAAACATTATTAAATATCCACAGCATCAAATGGATTACACTATATGTGTGATATAAACTAAGATGAGGAAGAATAAATTAGTTTTGACAACTTATAATAATTATTTTTGTCAATTTAAAGTAAATATAATATTTATTTTATTGTTTATAATAACAAAGTTAATGTTTAGAAGGAAGTGTTTGCCTTTGACATGAAAGATGAGTAGCATTTATACAGGCAAAGATGGGGGGAAGAGAACTCCAGGTTGAAAGAAGAGTCTGAGGAAATCATGGTTGCAGAAAAATTATAGGACGTTTATGACATCCACTCAGAGGCTGGGAGGCTGGAGCAGAGATTGTGTGTTTTCCCATGTTAGGGGTCATGGAGTGAGAGGGAGGGCTGGCAAGCCAGGGTGGGACCAGATCGTGGGGGGCCTTGAATGCCGATATGAGGGGTTTAGACTTTGTTTTATAAACTCTGAGGACCCAACAAAGGTTTATGAGCAGATAACAGTGTAGTTAGACATGTTTCTGAAGCATTTGTTTTCAAGTGAATGTGGATATCCTGTTTCGTCAGCAGCAATTTGGTGGATATTTTTGTTCTGCCACTGAGGCTGTGACTCCCACTTTTGCTTCTGTTACAGCACATGGCAGAGGACCACACATGTAACAGGTACATCAAATAAACATATGGAGCTACTGTCAGAAACTGTGGGCTTTACGAACATTGGAGCGGCCACGCAAATACCAGGAGTTTTCCTCTCAGCATTGACATGACAATTTGGAAACAGAAACAGTCTGACTTTCAGTCCTTCAGTAAAACTATGAGCTGAGTTGTGGGGGAGTTGTTGTTTTTTCCCTCTTAGAAGCTGTCAGAGGCATGAATACATTCTTTTCACTGCCAGGCAGCAGGCTAACTGCACAGCATTCAATGGTGAGCGAAAGAGACCTGGTTCCTACCCTCCTGACAATTATATTCTAGAAGGGAACTCAGATACTAATTAAATAATTATATGAATGAATAAATAACTGGAAACTGTAATAAATGAGCTGGGGAGTATAGCATGGTGACCTAATTGAGTCTGGGTGACTGCTCTGTAGGGCAGTGACATTTGAGTGGAAAAAAAAAGTGGTCCAGGCAGAGGGAAAGGCATGTATGAAAACCCTGAGGTAGGAAACAGCATGGAGCATTGAAAAACCTGAACAAAGTCCAGTGTGGCTACATGTCGCGAGTGAGGAAGAGATAGGTATGGTCTGAGGTCAGGGGAAACAGAAAGGGTACAATCATTCAGGGTACTGGCCATATTAAGGGGTGTGGATTTTATTTTAAATACAATGGGAAGCTGTGATGTAATCTGATTTACATTTTAAAAAGATTACTTTGGCTATTGTAGTAGCAGTATTAGAAACTAGAACCCCAGTTAGAGAGTTATTCCTATAATCCAGGCAAGAGGTGTGGTGGCTTCAACTAGGAAAATAACACTGAAGACTGAGAGAAATGAAGATATTTAAACTATCTTTCTGGAGATAGAGTTGGCAGGAGTTGGAAGTATGGATGAGGGAGAGGAGCATTAATGAGGACTCCGATATTTCTGTTTGAGTGGTTCTGTTTATGGAGAAGGGGAACCCTAGTGGAAGGGAAGGCTCAACACTGAGCTGCTTGCTGTACAACATTCATAAGAAGATTGAGACATGCTCCCTACTGTCAAGGAACATACCATGAAGCTGGAGAGCCAAGATAGCACCCAAGAAACCTAAAGCCCATCTTGGGGCATTCAGTATAACTAATGGTCAGAGGAAGGAAAGACAGGAGAATTGGAGTCATCAGAGTGCTTCTGGAAAGAGGAGGAAAGCCAACTTTTGGGCAGGTGGTAAGGAGGTGAAAGAACATGAGGAGTGTGGAGAGCGGCACAGACCACATCACAAAGAGAGACACACATGGGTGTGGCCAGGTCAGAGAGCAGCCAAGGGGCTAGCCTGTCTTCCCAGCCAGCCCTGTCTCTGGGCATTTGCTTCTGCTACCTGCTGGAATGCCTGTTCCCATCAATTTCCAGTTTCCCTACAGCAAAGAAGAGTTGCTTCCACGGTGCACTCACTATGCCCTGAACGATGTCCACCATGCACCCAGAGCCATTGGTGTCACTCATGGGGGCACCCGTTTTTCTACCTTTCCTAGATTGGTAGCTCCTTTAGGGCAGGGACCATGTGTGTTATTTGTTCTCTTCTTCCCAGTGCCTGGCACATGGTAACAGGCACTTAATAAGTAATGATTGAATGTATGAAGGAGAGATTTGCAGCCTGTGATTTTATCACAGCTGGGAACAGAGAAGCAGAGGGACAAAAGTGTTCATTGTTTTGCTTTGAACACTGGGGTTCCTGCTGCACATAAAGAGATTGTGCTAAACATCTTGGGGCATAATTTGGGTGGATGACATGTTCCTCCAGCTCAAGGAGTTTATAACCCAGGAAACTCATAGTGGAGGATGGTGGCAACAGGCTGTCCTGCAGTGAGTGTGTCAAATCAGGCTGGAATGCTGGGTCAGAGATATAGACAGAGGAGTTAACGACTTAACACACAGAACTTGACCCCTTGGGCACAGGAGTAGTCATAAGATTAGTCAGGAATCCATGTGGAGGCCATGAACACTTATTTAGGCATTTGACAGGAAAAGCAAGAGAGGTGTAGGTCAATTAATTGAAGGAGCAGAAAAACCTAGTGGCTTAATTCGTAACAGCAATGGTTAAGGTGAGTTTTAGGAGAGATGGTCTTTGTGAATTAGGGAGATGTACAGAGCTGAGTAAATAGATTTATGAAGAGTAACATCAAACCTTAGACTAAATGTGGATGAGCAGCATATGCTAAACTAGTTGCATAATTTATAGTTTGGGAGGAGGAATGGACAAAGCAGTCTGGGTATGAGTCAGTTGTGAGGATGGGAATAGTGGGTGTGAGATCAGGGAAGAAGATGGATAAGGGCCACACTTGGTTTCTGATGAAAGTATCCTCAAAGAGACCAAATTCTGCTATAATTTCACCTGTTTATTTTTAAATCAGGCATTAAATGAATTTGATATTCATTTAGCAATGAGATTGGGCATTTTGATGTATGCAAAAGTACAAAGATGTCACATCATCTTCAAGGAGATTGCAGGCAATTAAATCTATTTTAGGACTGTTGCAGGCCTTTTGAATGGTAGCATTTACTGTTTCTGCAGCCTACAGGCATCAGCAAGGCCCATCCAGAATTCTGAAAATTAATACAAAAAGCAGCACACTATGCATGAGAAAAAGTAATAATAATAATAATAATAATAATAATAATAATAATAATAATAATAAAAGGTAGCTCAGGGTAAAATGTTTCTTCAGCCAGAAATAGAGTTGTTGATAAAGAACATAGGAAAACAAACAAACAAGTTTGCAGAGTCTGGGGGCAGAGGCTTGGCTTGTCCAGGGCTGTGGTCAGGCTGCTGACTAGCTTCTGATCATTAGATGTTGTCTGCAATTTTCCTACTTGGGGAAAATATTCTGGGTTTGTCTCCACTGTCAGGTGCCATGTTGCTTTAATGCAAATCCTTTGCAGTAGCATTCCAGCTTCTCTACTTCAGCTTCCCATGAGTTCAGTTAGCCTGAGTTAGCCTCTTAATAAACCCAGAAAACAGACAGAACTGAGTTTCTGAAATGACAAAGTTGAGCTCCCCTCCCCTCAACCTGTAAGGTTCACTTCACTAAGGTCTGTTAGGGGCTGGCCTCATCCTGGCAGCAAGTCCTCAACATCACTCTTCAATGGAGTGTCACAGAGGAGTTCTCAGACACACCAAGAATGGTTAACTGAGGGCTTTATTTTCTTTAGCATTAAGAGGAACTCCTGAGTTCTGCTGCTGTTCACACATTTAGACTGCTGTCCAGAGGAAAGAGTGTCTTGAAGTTTGACAAATCGGAATTTTAGTGCTACCTCTGCCACTTATGTGGTGACCTTGCTCAAGCCAATGAACTTCTCCAAGCTGAGTTTCCTCATGTAAGATATAAACTCCTACTACATAGTTGTAAGGAGGCTGCATGGATGAACGGTGATGTATGTAAGATATGTGGCCAAGCGCTCGGTGGAAATAGTAACAGCTACTGTTTAGAGAAACATTGGCTAAAGAGAGAGGGGAAGCCCCAAATCTTTTCCTTAGAGCGAGGAAATAGGGGAAGATCGCTGTATAATCCCATCATGAGAGAAGATCTGTGGGACAGAAGACAGGTGTAAATGTGGCTACATTTGTGGTCAGCATTCTGCGCCTTAGAATGGGCCACCAAGCTTTGTGCAGCTGGAAAAAATCCGAATCAGGTGCCAGAAGAGAGGCGGGGAGGATGGGAGATGGGAATCACCACGGTGGCATCTCGCTTGGGTTGACCTTCACCCATTTCACGCCCCAGATCAAGCTGGTCTACCGGGAAGCCGTGGTTACTAAGCACAAGAGCGTCCATGGCAACCCGTTCCTCTAGCTCCAGCTGCCTGCCTCTCCTCCCATGGGCCAATGGGCTCCCGGAGAGCCGGCAGGGGCGGGCGTTGACTGGTCCGTGGACGCTGACGTCACAGATGGGCTAGGCGGGGCCAGGGCCCTACCCGTAGGGTCGGAGACTTTGCGGGCGGTAGGTGGTGGGTCTGCGACCCCTCCAGCTCACCGCCCCTTCCCCGCCCCTCGCCCGGCATCCGCTGACAGGTGAGTGGTCTCGCTGGCTCTCCCCTGGGACAACTCCTATAGGATCCCCTTCTCCAACCAGGGCTACAACGTCTGACCTCAGAATTGGGGGTGAGGCCATGGAAACCCTGGAATTGCTACCCCCCAGTTCTTTAGTCCTTCCTTTAAAATATGAACCGTACAAACCCACAGGCACCGCTACACAGTCCGCCACCCCCATGCCTTTGTAATTTATGTTTCTGAGGCTTTTCAAGGATTGAGAAGTTCTTTCTAAATGCGGAACCGGGAAAGGGGCGTCCGAACCCCGACCCTCTGCTAACTGGTATAATTTAGGAGATCTGTTAGCAATGCTGTGCTTTCCCACTAAGCACTGTTCCTTGTTCTTCTGCCTCCTTTAGCCCGGGTCTCCCAAGTGCAGCCAAGGGGAGGGCAGTACGTCACCTGGAGGTTCAGATATGGTTCCTGAGATTCAGGCAATGCGAGTGTTGTCTATCCGCCCGTTGCCATTTCTGTTGAGCTCTGGCTGTGAAGCTCTCACTGTACTTTGACAGTTCAGATTAAGCCCCTTTATGTTTTCTCTCTAGATGCTTATAATTTTCTAGATAAATAAACATTTTCTAAATGGGTAAAATTACTCGTTTGGTCATTGCGAAAAGAGCAAGCACATAGTTTTACTAACAGGCAAAGTGTTTTGTGGTATCTGATAAAATATTCTACTTTTTCTGACTTAAAATGAAATATTTCCCACAATAGAGTGTTCAGGCATCCATGTACCCACACCTCATATAAAACAACAAAACTGTTACAAGCACGCATGAGGCCTCCTATGTACCCTTGGAATCCTGTTTCTCTCTCTCCTTCCCCACCTGTGCCTGCCTACCAGAATTTTAGTATTTATATTCTGCATATTTTATACTTTTACTACTGATGAATTTATTTAAATCCCAATATATAGAGTTATTTTAAAGTTCACATAATGATATCATGCTATACATGCTGTAGGCCATTCATTTAACTGTTGTGTGATTATGAATTTACTACAAATTATGCATGTGTACTGTTGATGGACTTTTAGACTGTTCTCTTTTCAAACTTATTAGAAACATATTCCTGTACATTCTAATTGTATACATACTTATGTTTCTCTAGGTAGATATCAAAAAGTCGAATTACTGAATCATAGGGAATATGCTCTTTCAACTTTACTGAAAACTGCCCCACAGCTCTGTAATTTGTAGTAATTTATACTTCCACTATCAATAGTTTCTTATCAAATTTTCCTTTTTCTGAAAAAAGATTATTCAACTTTTCCTGCATTCTTATTTAATATATGCATAAAGATAAATTACTTAAGTATCAAAGCCTGATAAAATTTCTTTTAATTCTGGTACTTATTAATATATTGGGGAGAGTGTTTTATTTCTGCTCCAGTGTGAAACTGTGAGTAATTAAATGGATATGACCAAAGGAACTAATGGATTCATATGTAGTCGTTTCAAGCTTATGTTTTCCACTTATCTGAGCCGGGTGTGGAGCAAATTATGGAAACTCTCTGTACTTGTTATATCTTCTGCGGAAAATGATCTATATGTTTTTATACCTTGAAATACTTATGATCTTAAAGTCTTGCCTAAATTTGCTAATAAAATATGTTTATCCTTTTGGACTGTAAATGGCGTTTTCTATTGGGTTGTTGGAAAAATCATGACACATGTTTGCGACAGATGACACTAGTTTATTTTTGGAAGTATTAGAGTCATTTGCATCTATGTTATTGCTATGTCATTTGACAGCTGACAGTTCTAGCTTCATTCTAAAAAAAACTGAGTGATTTGTTTGAGTTTTGGAGATTTTACAACAAGTTGAAGATGGAAGACCAAACTATGCATTTTTGCCATATTTTACTGTTTTACTTCCATAAAGGGAAGAACGCATGTCAATCTTGTGAAAAGTTGCATAAAGTTTACGGTGACAATGCTCTACAAGAACATCAGTGCCAACGATGATTCACGAAATTCTGTGCTGGTGAGTTTGATCTCAACGATGCTCCTCGGTCAGGGAGGCCCACCGAGGTTGATGACAACAAAATAAAGGCATTGATGGAGCAAACCCATGTTACACAACATGAGAGATTGCAGAAATATTGAACATCCATCATTCAAGCGTTCACAACCACCTGAAGAAGCTGGGATACGTAAGCAAGCTCAATATTTGGGTTCTGCATGAACTCAAAGAAGTTCATTTGACAGCGCATATAAACATCTGCAATATGTTCATTAAACATGAGGAAAATGATCCTTTCTTGAAGCGACTGATAACTAGTGATGAGAAGCGGATTGCTTACAACAATATGGTGTGCAAACGGTCTTGGTCCCGACATGATGATTCGCCTCAAACGACATCGAAAGCAGACATTCATCAGAAGAAGGTTATGCTCTCAGTGTGGTGGGATTTTAAAGGTGTCATTTCGAGCTCCTGCCAAAGAACCAAACAATCAGTTCGAATGTGTACTGTTGGCAGTTGGACAGTTTGAACGAATCCATCATCCAGAAATGTCCAGAGCTTGTTAATTGTAAAGAAGTTGTGTTCCATCGTGACAACATGAGACCACACACGTGGTCTCATTTTGATCACCTGTCAAAAATTATTGGAGCTTGGATGGGATGTGTTGCCACACCCACCATACTCGCCTGACCTTGTGCCATCAGACTTCCACTTGTTTCGCTCTCTTCAAAACTCCTTGCATGGTATAATGTTCAATTCAGATGAGGCTGTAAATCAGCACCTTGTTCAGTTTTTTTGCAAATAAAGACAGGTCCTTCTATGGACAAGGAATTATGAAACTCACTGAAAGATGGCAAAAGGTTATCGAACAAAACGGGCAATATATCATTGATTGATCTTTGTTGTTTATATAAATAAATGACCTTTGAAAAACAAAGACAAAATACTTTATGACTTTTCCGACGACCCAATATATCAGAGCTGCTCATCGGTGGCAAGTTGCCAGGAAAAGTGGCTCTAGGTACTGGCTTTGAGCTATGTTTGCCTACCAACCACACCATTGTAATGGGATTGTGTGTATTTGGGATGACTGGCGGCGGCGGGGGTGTGGGTGGAGGTGGAGCGGCAGGATGCTGCCCAGCAGCCCCTTGCTTTGCTAATACTGCTCATAACAATCCAAAGAAGTGCTATTATTCCCAATTTAGAGATGAGGAACCTGAGGCACAGAGAGGTTAAGTAATGTGCCCAATGTCACATAGCTAGTAAATAGCAGAGCCAAGATTTTAATCTGTTAAAATACATAGTTTAGGCTCTTAATGTGAATTTGTTACAAGACAATATTCTTGTAATTTAAAAAATATTTTAAAAATTTAAATAATCTAAAAATATGATTTTTAATACATCTAGCGACAGAGATGAAAACATATTTTGGAATACATTATCTCTGATAAAGGTGGGTATCAAATTAAAACAAATCTCCTATGTATTAGGGAGCACTGCTGCTAATTCTAAGTCAGATGTGGCCTTTGTAAGTTTCCACCAAAGATTAATTTATGTGACTGTCTATTTTTTTCCTTTTCCCCCCTTTGAAACAGGAGAGATTTACAAGTAGCATTTGAGCACCATGGAGCTTTTAGGTTCTACTTTAACCGCCACTTATGGCCACCCAAGACCAGCATCAACCAGCTTTCTACCCGCCATCAGCACCATGACATCAAGCTATAAGGACCGCTTTCCCCACTACAATTTGACCCATAGCTTGAGCCTTCCATGGAGACCAAGCACATACTACAGAGTAGCCTCCAACTTGCCGACCTTGGGCCCATACTGCACCAGATCTCAGAAGGTGTCTGAGAGCACCATGCTCCCCTTTGTCTCCAACAGAACCACTCTCTTCACAAGGTATACTCCTGATGATTGGTATAGGTCCAATTTAACCAACTATCTGGAATCCAACACTTCCCGACATAATTCAGAGAGACTAAGGGTAGATACATCTCGCCTGATTCAAGACAAATATCAAGAAATGAGAAAAATCCAGGCAGATTCCACTCAAAATTTGGGAGAGCGAGTCAATGACATAGGGTTTTGGAAATCTGAAATCATTTACGAATTGGATGCAATGATTGGAGAGACAAATGAACTAACTGATGTTAAGCAAAAAATGGAGAGGGCTTTGACGGAGACAGAAGCCCCTCTTCAGGTAAATATAAGACCTTATAAATGACACTGTGTCTTGATGGTTATAATCCACTGGCTACTTCTGAGGTTATCTATTGAACTGTGTTTTACTTCAATCAATTAATTTGTAACTAGTTTCAGTAATGATAAAACAGTTGCCATTTTTAGACGTTATACAGAACAATCATTTAAGTAGAAAGAATTCTGAATGCAAAACAAAGGAGGCTAATTAAAGAAACACCTTAGGACACACAATGTTTTATGATGAAAATGCTATCTTCACATTTCTTAAATATGCTGCTTGGTCATTGCTGTACCTGGATTAACATAAACAATATGTAGGAACAAAAAACAAAACCAACTATTTCTTTAGTCTGTGTCATGAAATGCCTCCTTTGCATATGATATGATTCCATTTCAAGGTTCAAATGAGACCTTCTTAGGAGATGGAATGAGTTTGATTGAATAGAGAAATGGGACTGAGGTTAAGCCAGTTGTGGTGGTCATGGAGGATGCATTTCAGTTGGTTGCTGGCCTCTGACAAGGCTTCTGAATGAGCTCAAATTGCCTCTAACCCTCTGAGTCTGTGAAGGGCCCTTTAGCCTCATTCTATCCACCACCACTGAAAGAAGACATTCTGTATTTGAAGATGTGAAAATGACAGGAATTATTTTAGAAGATATATATATATATATAAATATATATGGATGATAAAAGCTCATACCATTTTTCTTCATGTTTTTATGACTTATTTCCCATGTGATAAGCATTTGCTGTAGTTGTTTATTATGACATCTGTAGCGGAAGAGTTTAGAGAATCAAGGAGCTGGAAGTCTAGTTGTTTGAAGAGTTTGTTGGCGATCCTTGCATACTGTTATTTCTTATTGAGCCCCCTCCCCATTAAGCACAAGGACACACAAATACTATAACCACTGGAAATCCTGAGAAAGGTTGATAGATACTAATGATGTCCTTTTAAATTAACTCATCATGAATTAGTTTTGGGGATTAGAAGCCCTTCTGTACTTTCTGTGTTCTGACTCATTTTGAGGATTCCTGGTCTATTCTACATCCCACCCCATCCCAATCCTCACTTACTTTAAATTCTCCTGAAAAGGATAGCCACTTACCTTCTCACTTAATTTCCAGAGGAGATTCAGTTTCTTCCATTAGTACTACTTTAGTGATGACTGCTTCCAGTGAGTTTGGTCTAATTTGAATTTTTTTTCTGTAATTTTTTGTCCAGATGTTCTTGTGTGTTTGAACATTTACTGTCAACACAGTATCAGAAGGTTCCTGGTTAAAATTAGAGTTAGTCATATAAATAGATACATCTCAAAAGAGAAACTACAGATGATCAACTAAACAAATGTTAAAATTCAATAATAAAAATGCAAATTAAATCAATGAAGTAACTATTTTTGGCCTATCAGATTTACAAAAGTAAAAACTGATAATGTGTTGGGTTGACAGAAGTACAGAAAATGGACACTTTTATATATTGCTGGTAGGACTGTGGATGGGTAGAAACTTCCTTGAAAATGGTTTAGTAATACATGTTAAAATAATCAGAGTTCTCCTCAACCTATTAATTCATCTTCTAGTAAATGTAAATTATACTATTAAAAATTAGAAATTCACTTAAAGATTTTGCTCACTGATATCATATCTGGATTACAGTATACATACTATTTTAAAATTTGGAAAAGTTAACATTATACAGTCATCCCATGTCGTGAAATAGTCTTTGAAAAAAGTATTTTAACAATTACATACTATTATTTTATACATAATTTATTGTTAGCAATCTATGCTCTTTTCCATTGGAGTCATTAATATACTTTGTCTCAAAGGATATTTCATAAATAGGGCCTATCATTTAATGTCAACCCTAAAAAGCATAATATAAAATTATAAGGACATTATAATCTCTGATTTGTTAGAAACAAACAAATAAATCAGTGATATGGGCATGGCTAAATCATCTTCTATTTTTCTATATTTTTTCTCTTTAATGAATAAGGCAATATTTTTATAATTAGGAAAACAACAAATGGTACTTTAAAAATAATCACTTGGGTTTTTTGGCTACGCAAATATTTTGGTGTCTTTAAAGATAATCATTTGTTTTTCCTTTACTCTTCTCAGTATAAAATATTGGGAAATAATATCTTGAAGACTATGTTTCAGGTTTTGAAGGTTTTTCTCAAAGAAATTAATGCCAAGTAATTGTCTCAGATGCTAATTTGTGTGGTTTGAGTAGATGCCATCTGCTTCATTTTGTCAAGTTTCCAAATTATAATTTTTTTTCAAACTACTTTGAAGAGCTAACTGTTTACCTTTTAACTAAAAGCAGGGATTTACTTAGTTGTCATGGTCAGTTTCATGCTATATTTCCAACAAAATGGCTTGAAAATTTGGTATTGGGAGTATTTGTTGACTTGTTTTAGAAACAGATCTTTAGACATGCTAATCACTGATTTTAGAGAGCTTATATTAGTGGCTTCCATTATTTGTATATCTGTAGGTAACCCGAGAATGTCTGTTTCATCGAGAGAAGAGAATGGGCATCGATCTAGTTCATGATGAAGTGGAGAAAGAACTGCTGACGGTAAATGTGGGGGAAAAGCTTCAACAAGAAACTTAGTTGCACACACGTGTTTAATGTATAGATACAAAAAAATGCTGTTACATAAAGCCACTTATACATAAGGAGTTCTAGTATCAAGTGTTTATAGCATTTAAAATATATACCTTCTGTTTTTGGTTATAAAAGTAATAATGTTCATTTAGAGAATTTGAAAGATACAGAAAATGATAAAGATAAAAATAACCTGAGGTTCACTTAGACAGAAATCATCATTAATTTTGGAGTATCTTTATTAATCATACTTGGATAGACACCACCAAACTTAAAGACATGTCTTCAAGATTAAAATTATACTGTATACATAAATTTGAATAGTGCTTTTTTTGCATGATAAATACTCAATGCTGTTTATTCTTAAATATAGATGTGGGAAGGCAGTGCTATTTTTTTTTTAAAGAATTCTTTTTTTTTTTAGAGAAGTTTTAGGTTCACAGTAATATTGAGAAGAAGTACAGAGATTTCCCACATGCCTCTTGCCCCCACACATACACAGCCCCCTCGATTATCAACATCCCACCAGAGTGGTACATTTGTTACAATTGATGAACCTACACTGACACATCCTAATCACCCAAAGTCTATAGTTTACCCTTAGGGTTCAGTCTTGGTGTTGTAGATCTTATAGATTTGGACAATGTATAATGGCATGTATTTATCATTATAATATCATACAGAGTATTTTCACTGCCCTGAAAATCCTCTGTATTCTGCCTAATCACCCTTTCCTCACCCTAATAGTGCTTTAGTCATTTAAAAATTATATTGGGGTAATTTCCTGATATGATTAGATATCCTTTGAGACATGATTTTAATGGTTACATAGTGTTTTGCAATGTGAAGTGCTTTCATTTAAAAGAAAAAAAGAGATAGGAATGCAACCCAACTATTTAAAAAGAGAGGATTGATTTTTTTTAATAGCATCACAGTATACAAAAATATTACTGATAACTATGTATTTCTAATTTTTTTCTTAGAATACATTTAGAAAAATATAATTGATGTTTCAAAAGGTATATACATTTGGAAAGCTTTTGATATACAGCCAAATTGCTATGCAGAACCTTATAGTTACATCTGCACTACTATGCTGATTCTCCCACCACGTCCTCTTCCACCTTCCACCAGTTAAATATGATTTAGTTCTAAATTCTCTGACCTTTACTTCCTACACTTGCTCCTGCAAGATCTCTGGCACTCCTTAAGATTCAGTCATTACATACCTGGGGCTCTTGCTAATCTCCTTTTTAGTTTTTTTTCCACTCCAGATACTCTATTAAGCATTGGTTGGGCATCCCTAAGTACCTGCCAAACATATTTACATTCATAACTAATTTTTTGGTTCCCATTCATGAAGCCTAAAAGTGGACGTTTCTTCTATCCTGATGCCTTCTGTCTTCCCTTTCTATTGATGGTACTATTAACTGGTTCTATTACTCCTCTGCCTTCCCCTTACGATTAATGATACCAAGGTTCTCCAGTTTTTATGGCATGGCTTGTTGACCATCACTTTCTCCACCTTTGTAATCAGTCATCTCCTGTATATTGTTCCTCTGATTTTTTTTTCTATTCCATTCCATTTTTTTCTACCATTATTCTAAACCATCCTTTCCTCCTTCATAGCTAGTTAATGTGAAATCCCCAAATACCTTCCCTCCCCCTAGTTTCACTTGGATCTATACTGCACATGATTGCCAGTTTTCCCGACTGCTAAAAACTCTTCCGTGACTCACTAGTCCCTACGGGAGAAAATCTACCATAGCCTTCCATTGTTTTACTCTCACCCCTTCTCAGTCTCTTTTCCCATTCTGACTTGCTGAATTTCTGCTGCAGCAAATCCATTAACTATCCATGAACCAGTTTTGTAGGATCACACCTTTTTTAACTTTGTTTGATTGGTGCTTGGTAAAAAATGAATCCTTGGAAATAAATCCTATACTTCCAAATAATCCTTGGAAGTAAATATGACTAGCTAGCAACCTGGTCATCTGTATTTTATCCTCAGAAGTTATCAAAGGTCCCTTTTAACACTGCATTAATTTCTTTTAGTGACCGATTATATTAAGGATGATAAGCAGGTTTTCTCTTTGCTCTTTGCTTTTCTCTACTCCGGACTCTCTGAAAGCCATATGAGTTGAAATAATGTACTCAGGAAAGCTTTCACCGCTACAGAGAGCCTATGTAATTGACTTGGTAAAAGCCACAGTCCCCACTGCTTCATATGAGTGATTAGGAAGAAGGCATCCTGAATGAAAGAGCTTGAAACAAAAACAGCTCTGCTGTTTATTCTTTTCAAGCCTCTGATGAATTTCACAAGTGTTAAAATAATCTGTCATCTATTCTGTCATTCTAAACGAGAAGGAATTTATCAGCAAATATTTCTTGGCCTCTTGTTCTCAGTAACAAGAGGTGTTCTCTATGAAGTAAATTATAAGCCACTTCTAACTTTATCAGTTTGCCCACAAACGCTCTATGGTATTTCTAAGAGGCTTTTTTTTTTAAACTTGGCTACTTCAGTGTTTCCATTATTTAGCTCTCAAACTTGGCTTCACCTTAGGAGTTTCTTAAAATATCAGTGATTGATCCCACATCCAGAAATTCTGATTCAAATCTGAAGTGGGGGAATAGGCATTGATATTTCAAAATAGTCCCCAAATAATTTTCATTAACAACCACAGTTAAGAACCACCGCTTTAAAACTATAAAATATCATTGATATAAATTAATAAGTATCTAAATAAATTAACATAATATGTTCATGTATTGGAAGACTTAAATAGTGTTAAGATGTCAATACTTCCCAATGTGCTTCGTAGAATCAACACAATTCCTATGAAAATCTTGGCTGATTTCTTTGTAGAAATTGGCAGGCAGATCCTAAAATTCACGTGGAAATTCAAGGAATGCAGAATAGCCAAAATAACATTGAAAAAGAATAACATTAAAGGATTCGCACTTCTTGAATTCAAAACTTACTAAAAAGCTACAACATATGAAACAGTGTAATACTGACATAAGGATAGACATATTGATCAATGGAATGGCATTTGAGAATCCAGAAGAAACCCTTATATTTATGATCAATTAACCTTCAACCAGGGTGCCAAGACTATTTAATGGGAAAGGGCTATTCTCTTCAACACATGGGAATTGGACAATTGGGTATTTACATATAAAAAAAAAGCCTGAAGTTGGATCCCTACCTCACACCATATAAAAAAGGTTGAGTCAAAATTGATGAAACACTTGAATGTAGGAGCTAAAACTGTAAACAGGCATAAATATTTGTGACATTGGAATAGGCAATAATTTCTTAAATCTGACACCAAAAGCACAAATCATAAATAACATAAGAAAAAAATGCATAAATTGGACACCATTGAACTGAAAAATTTTGATGCTTCAAAGAACATTGTTAACAAAGTGAAAAGACAATCACAGAATGGAACAAAATCTTTGCAAATCTTATATTTGATAGAAAATATAAAGAACTCTTATAACTCACGCCCGCCGAGTGCTGCGTTGGTTAAGAGCTGGCTTGGGACGCCAGCTCTGAGCGGCAGGGCCCGGGGTTTGGATCCCACATGGAGCCAGTGACACTGCCCTCTACAGCTAAGATGGTGAACAACAGCTGGACCTGGAGCTGGGCTGCCGTGAGCTACTGTGAGTGGCTGGCAGCTGGCATGAGCAGCCCAACGGCTGGCATGAGCTGGTGTGAGCCACTGTGAGCGGCTGTCCAATTGCCCATGAGTGACTGCCTTACCCTGGAAGAGTGCAATGATAATGCCAACATGGGCCAGTGAAGCAACGTCCTCTACAACTAGACTGAAGAACAAAAGGACAGCAACTTGTCCTGCTTCCCCGATTCCCCAACGTCGCTCCCCTCCCCCAATTCCCCAATAAAAATCTTAAAAAAAAGAACTCTTACAACTCAAAAATATAAATAAATAAACAAACAAATAACAAAAACCCAGTTAAAAAATGGGCAAAGGATCTGAACAGAGTTCTCCAAAATGAATACACAAATGGCAGAAGCATAAGAAAAAATGCTCAACATTAGCCATCAGGGAAATGCAAATAAAACCACAAAGAAATACCACTTCACACCCACTAGGATGGCTATACTCAAAAATACAGATAATCACAAGTGTTGGTGAGAATGTGGAGAAATTAGAACCCTCATACCCTGCTGGTGGGAATGTAAAATGAGCTGCTTTGGAAAATGGTTAAACATAGAGTTACCACATGATTCAGTAATTCCACTCCTATGTATTTACCCAAGAGAAAAGAAAGTGCTTGCCCACACAAAAACTAGTACATGAGTGTTCATAGCAGCATTACTCATAGCAGCCATTTAGAAACAAACCAGATGTCCATCACCTGATGAATGATAAAATGTGTCCTCTCCATACAATAGAATGTTATTCAGCCATAAAAATGAATGTACTGGCACATTCTACTACCTGGATGATCCTTGAAAAAATTATGCTAAGTGAAGAAAACCTGTCACAAAGGACCACAAATTGTATGATTCCATTCATATGAAATGTCCACATTAGGGAAATCTATAGAGAATGAAAGTAGGTTAGTGGTTGCCTAGGAGGATTGGAAATTGGGGGTAACAGATAAGGGGGATATTGATTCTTGGGGGCAGGTAATGAAAATGTTTTGAAAATGGTTATGGTAATGGTCACACAATTCTGTGAATATACGGAAAAATACCAAATTGTACAGTTAAATACATGAATTCTATTGTATGTGAAATATATCTCAATAGAGCTATTAAAAAAACAAACAAGAACCACTGCTTTAGAGATTAATATTTTCTAGGTCAGTAGCAGAGGCTGCTTTACCTCAAAATAACTGAGTGTGCAATTAGAGCAACGGTTCACCAATTGAGGGGTGTCTTAGTCATTGCTAATTCATTCAAGTAGTGAATGTGTCCTGTAGCCGACTCAAGGTAATATTAGCATATCTCTCATTTTTACCAAAAAGGGTCTCAATTTTTTAGGATAACTAAATGAACACCATAAAAAATAGCCTTAAAAGACCTACTTTTGGAAAATGTGGGTGGAATGAAATATTTTCTCATGAATTCTATTGGTTATTACATTCAGACTGTGATAATCACCAAATTCTTACAAAATGGCTTCTCTTGGGAAATTGATCAGGATGCTATCTATATTCATGGCACTCCCAGGCTGTGCTAACTCCTTGAACTTTAAAGCCAAATGAACCTTTGGGTGCAGATTAATAGATAAGTTAACACTGGGGACCGTCACAAAAGTTTTTGGTTTTAGGCATTTAGACCTTTCTGCCTCCAATCATCTGGATTTTTAAATTTTAATACAAAAATTATTGTTAAGTAATTTTTTTTATAAAAAGTCTCATTAAATGTAGTTTTTTTCACTAAAAGTCCTAGGAATCCCCACTATGTGCATGGTGTACACATAATATAAAAGCTCACTAGGTTTTGGGGTTTTAAGTGGTGTTTTTTAAGCAGTACTGCATATACCCTTTGCCAACACCTCAGTGAAATAGCTACATACATATGAAAAAAAAAAAAGCCATAGAGAAAGATGAAGACTGAACAACACTAAAAACTAAGATGGATGCACAACCTACTGTGAGAATATCTTTGCTACTTGTAAGGGCAGGGAGAAGAGCCTTGATAACATGTGGTGGGAATTTAGTTTTTCATTTACTTCATTAATTCAAAGAGTCAGACAGTGAGTTAGCACTGAAATAAACCTTAGGTATATTCAATATTTTTATGTTAAACAATTAAACAACAAAAAATAAGAAGACTATATAGTTGAATAATAATTAATATTGGAATGAAGGACTTCATAATCAAATTAACAAGGGCAAAACCTAAAAGGGGTTATTTGATTATTTTTGTTTGACACCATAGAAATCATAAATGTCTCTATCAAAAACACCATGCACAAAGTATAAAGGCAAGTACTGACTTTTAAATATAAGAACACATAAGTTAATAAGAAAAAACACAACAGAAAAAAAAAGTGGACAAGCATATGAACAAGTGGTTCACAAAAGAAGAAAGTCAAATGATGAAAAAATACATAGTCATAATATTAACTGCAAATTCGAGCAAATGTGCTTTTGGGAGGGGCTCCCATCACACTGGCAGAGATTGAGAGGAGTCATATGGTCACTTGGTGTGTGAGGTGAGGAAACTCACACTCATTTATTATTGTAAATGGGTACAACTTTTCTGAAGGGCAATTTGGCTGTACTTGTCAAAACCTTAAAAATGGCATACCCTTTGGTGGTATCTAAATATTTATTGAGGTGGTTCATCACAGTATTGTTTAATGTCACGGGAAAATGTTCAAGTTTAAAATGAAAAAGCAGACCACAAGACAGTATGCACTATATGATCACTTTTCACTTGAAAAAATGTTAACAATGATTATGTGCACTTTTTAAATGTCTTATTGGTGCTATTTTGAGTTCCCAGATTTTCTAATGTGAATACAAATTTTGGAGGAAAGTCAATATTTATTAAAAAAATCTCTGACATAACACGTTATGTAATAGTTTATACATTCTAGCAGCATCCAAATGCTAGCAGTGTATGAGTGTGCTCAGGTAGGGCAGTGTGGCTAGCAGGGGTGTTTGTACAAGTCTGGGAGCAGGGCTGCAGGGTATAGTCAGGACAGAGGGGAGGGGAAGGCAGCTTCCTCCGTTTGGACCTAAGAGCTGGGTCTATTGGAGGTTACATGCACTGCTGGAGAGACATCCCTTTTTAGCTGCCCTTTTCCCCTCCCTGATTGACTTTGTCTTGGAAGAATAGTTAATATAGAAGAAGCCATGCATTAAATTCCACCTTGCACATAATCAGAATTTTATTTATATATATGTTTATTTATTTAGGACCAGAGATAAAAATGAAGAAAAACCCTAGAAATTTACCCCTGTCCCAACTTATTCCATAATATAATTTCCCTATAGCCCTATAATATTTAGATTGCAATGTCATGGGGACATATATGTAAATAAGTGGATGTAAAGTTGTCTTGTTGTTTTACTTTACAATTTGCCCAGAAACAGTTTTCCTTCATAGTTGTTTTGTTACATTGTTGACTTTGAATGTTACACTCAATAAATGAAAACATTAATGTGTATTTTTTTCAATTGAGTAGGAAGTTGATATTATTCTGTGTTGTCAAGAAAGGATGAAGCTACATTTGGATAAGGCCATTGCCCAACTTGCGTAAGAGCTTTACCTCTCTATACAATTTAAAATCTAATCAAGAAGCTGTACTTTTATGCCTTCCATTCAGATTTCTCTTAGCTTCTTTTTTTTTTTTTAATTGGGGAATTGGGGGGTGGGAACAGCGCTGGGGAATTGGGGGAAGGGGAACAGACAAGTTGCTGTCCTTTTGTTCTTCAGTCTAGTTGTGAAGGACGTTGCTTCACAGGTCCAAGTTGGCACCATCATTGCGCTCTTCCTGGGCGAGGCAGATCAGTCGCCGGCTTCTGGACAGCTGCTCACTGCGGCTGCTGGTCGCTCATGCTGGCTGCTGGCTTACACACAGTAGCCCATGGCAACCCACTGCAGCAGGGGTTGCAGCCTACGCGCCTGTCAACAGCGACTCACGGCAGCCCAGCTGCAGGTTGAGCTGTTGTTCAGCATCTTAGCTGTAGAGGGCAGTGTCACTGGCCCTCATATGTGGGATCCGAACTGGGGCCCTCTGGCGTCCCAAGCCATCTCTTAACCAGTGCGCCACTCGGCCTCTCTTAGCTTCTTATATAAGGATTTCTTATATAAGAAATAAACACACACACACACACACACACACACACACTTGTTTTTATTTAGAGGTTAAAACGCGTACTTGGAGTATTTGCTTCAAATTTTAATTTAAAGAAATCATTTTGAGATTCCATAGAAAGGATTTCTGCTCTAACTTGGAATATGGCTAAGGTTTCTTTTAACACAAAAGACTTTTATTCTTTGATAAGAGATCGACTTGTGTATGCTCAGCCCAACAGTTAGCTCACTTTTACACTTATTTTCGATCCCTCTGTAAAGACTCAGCCTTCCCTGATTTCCCGGCAGATCCTAGGACATGCTCTTTCCTGCTCTGGTTACACCATCTCAGCAGGCACCACATTCATTGTAATTGCTCATCCACCTATTCACTACCAGAATACACAGTCCTCTTTTGTTGGCAATAGGAGATAGTAGGTACTTAATATTTATGGTGGGGATTTGGGAGGGGGGAATAATAATCAAAGGAAGGTCTTAAATCATGATAACAGCTGTCAACATAGAAAAAGTATTGGCTGAGCCTGCTGCCTAACATGAATAGAAAGATCAGTGTTCATTCAGTTATGGCCATGGGAAGAAGTTGTGTTGATATTACTACAAAGGAAACAATGATTCTGTTTCTGCTAATGTTGTCGAGGATCATGTGTGATACACCAAAAGGAATACGTGTCATAAAGGTGTCAGTACTTCTTACTTAGTTTTCCCACCCTGCCCATCAGGGCTGATGCTGTGAAGGTTGGGTGAGGTTCAGGTGGCTTACATATCAAGATCTGATTGGAAGGACTCTTTAGTTCAGAGACTGGTGGGGATAGGTAAAAAGTTAAGGATGACTTGCTGCTTACGGTTTGGTTAACTGTACAATTTACATAAGCTATAAATACCAGGCAGTACAGTTCCAACATCAATTTCTGGTTTCTGCTCCCTAGGAATTTCAGAAACACAGTTTAGTGTGGTTCAAATAATTGTTTCTGTTCTGTTTTCTTCTGGTCCAGTTCCTAATTTCTTTCATAATCTAGAATTGGCTGCCCATCTTCCGTGTCCTTTGTGCTTCTTGGCCTGGATCGTTCCACCCTGGAACAGCCACATCTTTATATCAGTCCCAGTTACAAACTGCCTTGGTGTAGCCCTCGCGCAGGCCTCTGCAGAAGGTTCTGTCTCTGCACATGCACTTGTTCAGAATCTTTGTTGGGGATCCTTTAAAGAGCTTGGCTTTCCTTTAACACACAGTGGGCAAAATGCTTACTTCATTTCCTGGGATGGCTTCCCCAGGATTTGTGGGAGCCTGAATCACTAACATGATCCCTGGGCTTGATCCAGTGAAGGTGATGGGAGGAGGGCTTTTAACTCCACTTGTCTTGGAAGGTACAATGACGTAGCCATCAACATGGCAGCCAGGATTTTCCCCATCTTGGTCTGTAAGGCAGGTCCATGGGATGCTGTCTCAGAACTTTCCTTAGGAAAGCGTGAGGTCAGGTCAGAGGAGGTCAAGGATGTCGTCAGCCCAAGAGAGAAAGCCTATGGGGCATTTTGGTCCCAGACCACAAACAAGATAAGGCCTTCTAGTCCCAGAGTTTCAACACAATCTGAAGCAAGAGTCTGAACACAGAAGTAGCAACAGGAGGCACCTTCTTTTCATCCTTTGCACAGGTATACTGTTTTAGAATTTACAAAGTGCAAGCGACTTACATGCTGCTACCCTCATTTCCACTTTATGTGTGTGTGTGTGTGTGTGTGTGTGTGTGTGTGTGTGTGTGTGTGTGTAAAGAGAGAGCTCTGGTGACAGGTCAAGTGACTTACCCAAATGCACAGGCTATGATAAAGAGAAGACGAGGCTAGAATTAGTCTATTCAATTCCGCGCAGGCTTTCCTGAGTGGCTCCTGTAAGCTAAGACTATTTTTGGGTGCCAGGAATACAGAAATGATTAAGATCATCCAGTTGTCCTGCTTTTTAAAATACTATCTATGTGATAATGTCTCCCAAGTTTTGTTTCTAGGGGGTGTATAGGCCCTTCACAAATTTCAACAACTTACTTGGTACCTCCCCTTGGATGTTTAATGGACACCTAAGCTCAGTGTATCAGCAGAACGTCTTCCCTCAACCAAGCACCCACAGCCTAGCCCAGGGGTCGGCAAACTTTTGAGATGGAAGAGCCAATCCTGTCCCTCACAACAATTTAAAAATTATTCGAGAGCCATAAAACAAATGAAATCACCATTATATAAATAATATCCTTTAAAAATTCTATAAATGAAACTATGATAGTTTTATTTTCATTTTCAATTTTACTTCACAGCCACATGTACATACGTACCCGAAGAGCCGCAAGTGGCTTGCAAGCCGCAGTTTGCCGACCCCTGGCCTAGCCCACCTTGATTGATGGGATTCTGCTATAGCAAGTACTCAGCTTCAGCTTTTTTTCTCACTGATATCCAACCTCCTGGGAGATTATCTTGGTTTCATCTTTTTTTTATAGTGATGATATTATCTGAAGAGCTAACATACGGTTTAAAAACAAGTCTATCCTATTTTTCTTGACTTCTCACACACTTGTATGTACTTTAAATTTTTTACCCCCATCCCCACACCTTCCCCCTTTGGCAAACACCAGCTTGTTTTCTGTGTGTTTATTTCCATTTTACTTTGTTTATCCTTTTTGTATTTTTCAGATTCCACATATAATTAAAATAATACAGTATTTGTCTTTCTCTGTCTGGACTTATTTCACTAGGTCCATCCATGTTGTCGCAAGTGACAAAATTTCATTATTTTTTTACTGCTGAATAGTATTCCATTGTGCGTGTGTGTGTATCTTGACTCTATTTTTAAAACATATCTAGAATCTGAGCTCTCCTCACTTCCTCCACTGCTACCCCTTTGGTCCAAAGCCACTACCATCTCTCACCGGGATAACTACACATGTCTGCTATTGGGTCTCCCTGTCCCCTGAAGTGTTCTCAACCCAGCGCCGGAATCCTTTAAAAGTGCAAGCCAGTGGCCTCTCGTTTCACTCAGAGGAAAGCCTGACGCCTCTCCGTGTCCATCAAGGCCCTGCATGATCTGCTTTTCCCCCTTCAAGTCTTTGCTCAAACATCTCCTCCTCAAGGAGTCATACCCTGACCATCCTATTTGAAATCATCACTCACATTCCTAGTCCCCTTTTCCTGCTTAGTTCTCTGCATTGTTCTGCTAACAAACCACATGATTTGCTTCCTTGTGGGCATTGCGTCTCCTCCCAGTGGGAAGTATGTAAGCTCCTCTAGGAAGAGATGTTTATTTTGTCCGTTGATGCATCCCAGGCTTGTAGAACAGTGCCTGGCATGTAGTGGGCATCCAATAATTATTTGTTGAATGAACTACTCCATGAGTGAAGATGTGGCTCACCTGTCATCCATGCCCACCCCTTGGGCCCATATATTTGGTAGTGAGCTGCCAGGTCTCCTTTCTGCTTGGCAGGGCAGTAACTACCGTGCATCTCAGAGCTCACCAAGGCCTTTTCCTTCCCCGGAGGGTGGCTGCTGGAGCGCACGAGCCTGAGGGCCACCAAGTCCCAGTATTTTTTCAAGAATTCTGACTTTTTCCTTGGATGTTAATTTTGACCTTTGGTTTCTATTTTCTGATCAACTTCTCAGGCCTGCCGTGACCACAAACTGAGGTCACCAACGGATGGAGGGAAGCCGGGCTATAAATAATGCCTCATAGCTTCTCGGGGGAATTGCACCCAAAGAATGGGGGAGAAAGGGGTTACAATGTAGAAGAGGAAAAGGAAGAAGGAAAAAGACACACAGAGGTGGACACATTACTCTTAACGAGTATCCTATCTAGAACAGTTTGTGTGTGAGGAAGATGGGCCCCAGGGCTTGGGCTCTAGACACGTGACTTTTGTTTATCTACACCTCTTCTCCCTAAGCCCCACCCCACCCCACGAAAAGGTCAGTGTGGGAAGGGTTCTAATTACTCACACGTATGGACATCTCCAGGGAAGGCTCCATTCAATTGAGGAGCCGGACATTGTGTGAAGGAGGAGAGATCTGGAGAGCAGTAATGGGCGGGTCCCCACGCAGAAAGGCAATATGAAATTGTTACCCAAGATTGAAGCTCCCTTTCCTCACTCTGTGTCACAGAGCTAACAGAGCTGCCCAGCACGAGCTGGAGAAGGACCTGAGTAATAAACAGACAGCTCACCGGATCGATGATAAATGCCACCATCTGCGAAACACATCGGAAGGCATCAGCTACTTCCGCGGAGTGGAGAGGGTCGATGCGACGTAAGTCAGACGCACACCCCTTCGATGATTTTGATGTCATTTAATTCATTCTCCCTTCTTTGAAAATGATGCAGCTTACTGGTTAAAACAGAAGACATAGGAAGATGTGGCAAGGTAAAAGACACATCCTGCTTTGGACAGCCTTAGTAAGTATGCATGGTCTGCATTCAGGTCTTGACACTTGCATCCTGTATTCTTTTGTAAAAGAATATTTGTTATTTATTTTTCTAACTATGAAAATAATACCCAATTGATAGGAAATAGGAAAACCTAGAAAACACAGATAATCAGAAAGCAGAGTGTTGCCCGTGTTTTGGATGCCCAGGACTCGGTGGGGTGCACGTTGAAAAACAACTTATCGTGTTTATTACCACTGCTTGTTAAACTTGCTTTGTTAATGGTTTCTTTGCCAGGCCCCTGCATGAAATCTTGGGTTCATGATCGTTTCTAGTCATTCCCTTTTTAAATAATTAACTTTATGGAGGTGAAATTCACACAATAATATACATTCAGTGTAAGTGTACATTTTGATGAATATTGACAAGTTTCTATGCCTAGGTAACCATGACTACAGTCAAAATAAAGAACATTTTTGTCACCTCAAAAAATTCCCTTGTGCTTCTTCCCACACTCGTACCCACTCCCTCTTGTAAAGTGAACCCCAAATGGATCTCTCCTCTGGGGTTGGTCACCCCCAAAGCAGCCTGCTTTCTTAACAGCATGTACCCACTTTGACTTTTAGATTCTTCAGGTGTGAATCAAATTCAGACTCTATGTCCTAAAGTGGTCCCCGCGAAATGCCTCTCACTTGGCTTGAGCTGAGCAGGAAGCATCTTCCTTTGCTCTTTCCAGGATGAGGAGTTGGCTGGGATAGAACCACACACTCTGAACACCTAGCCCTCCACAAAGGGCCTCCTCTTTTTCGAGCATGAATTCTTAGCCATCTCTTATAGGACGATAGGGTATGGAGCACATCGGGTGATATTTTGGGCCATCGGGGCCTGAGCTAAAACCTCATGTCAACAGTGAGAATCTTGTTTGATATCCTTTTTGATATCCTATTACATCAAAGAAATGTCACCCATACCCAGAGACACCCAATGGTAACGACTTATTGTTAGTCCTTCCAATAGTCTTCCACTCATGTAGGTAAAGATTTATGTTTTTAAATAATAACATTACACACATACTGCCTGAATAGCATGTCTGATATTTTACTTCATAATATATCAAAAAGATTGCTTGTGAAAATATTCTTTTACAATATGAATTGCATGTTATCTAGATTGCTTTTTTCTTTTTTAAAGATTTTATTGGGGAGTTGGGGGAGGGAACAGCGTTGGGGAATTGGGGAAGGGGGACAGACAAGTTGCTGTCCTTTTGTTCTTCAGTCTAGTTGTGGAGGATATTGCTTCACTGGCCCAAGTTGGCACCATCATTGCGCTCTTCCCGGGCGAGGCAGATCAGTCGCCGGCTTCTGGACAGCTGCTCACTGCGGCTGCTGGCCGCTCACGCTGGCTGCTGTGTTGCAGCAGGGGCTGCAGCCTACACTGTCGCCAGCGACTCACGGCAGCCCAGCTCCAGGTTGAGCTATTGTTCAGCATCTTAGCTGTGGAGGGCAGTGTCACTGGCCCTCATGTGTGGGATCTGAACCGGGGCCCTCTGGCGTCCCAAGCCAGCTCTTAAGCAACGCGCCACTTGGCCGACCCCAAGAGAGTAGATCTTAAAAGTGCTCATCACAAGAAAAAACATGTAACTATGTGTGGTGATGGTTTTCACTAGACTCATTGTGGTGATCATTTTGCATGATACACCTACATTAAATCTATACACCTAAACCAATACAATGTTATATATCAATTATATCTCAACAAAAATTATTTCTAGAAGTGACATTCCTGGGTTATACGCATTTGGAAGGCTCTTGGTATGCTGACTTTTTACCCCGTAGCATGGTTGTACGAAATCAACGTTCCTACCTTCAGGATATAAGAGAATCTATTTCTAGACCTGCTCCCCAGAAAATCATTCTCTTCACTCTTTGCTATTATGATAAAGGGTTATTAGTATGTTATTTTCATGACTTTGATTATTCCTGTGATTGAATATTTTTATGTGCTTATTGGGCTGGTGTGACATGTTTGTAATGAACCTACATACCCTTATCCTTCATCAATCCTTTTTTTCTCATCAAATTGGCAGAGGAGTTAGTTTACATTTTGGATTTATAGAAAATTGGTTAGCAGTAAAATAAGGAGCAATTATGAAAAGTTTAAAATAAGCTTTGCTCTGTTTACATTTTATTCAATAAAACCAGGATCAATGATTTGGGATCTTTTGCATAAAATGAATGATAGACTACAGACCATCTAGGCCAATTCATCACTATCACCATTGTCTGGTTCTACTTCCTTTTATCAGGGTCTCAGTGCCTGAGTCCTGGGCCAAATTTACAGATGACAATATTCTCCGCTCCCAGAGTGAACGAGCAGCCTCCACAAAACTAAAAGACGACATTCAAAACCTCTTGGTTGTGACTGCCAATGAGATGTGGAATCAGTTCAACAAAGTGAACTTGGCTTTCACGAATCGCATTGCTGAGACTGCAGATGCTAAAAATAAGATTCAGATTCACTTAGCAAAGGTAAGTCAAGCACCGCTGGTACCCTTAGCTGACCTGGATGGATAAGACAGGGGCTCTGGGACCACAAATCTCTCACCATTCCTGGAGAGATGCCATAAGGCACAAGACCTCCTGGCCATATAGACTAAGAAAAATTAAAAACAGTACAAAGAGCACTATTTATTTCAACAAGGTAGCCAGGTATCAAAATGAAATTGGAATCCACTGGTTTTTTTTTTTTTGGAACACAAAGAATGCACTATGTAATGAAAGGTTCCTAGTATTTTTAACAGAAACAAAAATATTATTATTAAATCTTAATGAATCACCATATGTAACTAGGAAGTGAACTTATTATTAGAACATATTGTAGGAATGTTTTCTGTTAAATCCTTTCAGGTGCTTTTTTCTGGAATACAAAACCAAATACAGGAAACTCTTAGGTAGTTCAAAATGTTTCTGATATTAAACTTTTTAAAGTGCTGTAACTGTAAGAGTTTTACAATAACAATAAAATGAAAGAGTCAAGCAGAATTCATATGTTTCAAGATGAACAAGGAGCTCTTCTTTCATTTAGTGTCAGGCTTGGAGCTCTTATTATTTCTGTGGATTATGCTGCATATGTTTATCATTTCTTTTTTTTTTTAAAGAACATTACAAGTCAGTCATGTCATTCTAAGGTGATGTTACCCAATTGAGAGCACCATGTTTTCTCAGGCTGCAGCAATTTATTTTTCCTTCTCATGTGCCTTCTTTGGGCGACAAATATTTACTGAGCCAGACAGTGCGCTACATACTGTGAAGGGTAGAGAGAAATATAAAATGTAGTTTTTATTCCCAGGAAGCTTATACGTATGGAGAAGAGACGCATACATATGAAAAGCTCATGAATATTAATAATAATAGAAAAATTACAAATTGTGGTTGCCAGATAACAAGTACAGGAAGTGTTTTGGAGATTTAGAAGAAGAAGTGAACATTCCAGATGGGCAACGTCTTGAACAAAGCCTTAGGAGGTAGCCAATGAGAGGCTGAGTTCAGGTCTGTAAAGAGACCCATTTGGCTGGCGTGGATGGTATTTATTCTGGGAGAGAAGCTTGGAAAGAAAGGTAGCTTGGAGCCAGACTGTGGAGGGCATTTGTGGACAGGTATCCTTTTGGCAGTAAGAAGCCATTCTAAAGACCTTTTAGAAGGCTGTCTTGATGGGGCCTCTTTGTTCAACAAAATTTTATTTACTACTGCATTAGTTTTCTAGGGCTGCCATAACAAAGCATTACAGACTGAGGGACTCAAACAGCAGGAATTTATTGTCTTACAGTTATGGAGGCTAAAAGTCTGAGAAAGGTGTTTGTAGGGTTCGTTTCTTTGGAGGCCTCTCTTCTCCCTGTGTCTTCGCATGGTCTTCCCTCTGTGTGTGTCTGTGTCCTAATCTCCTCTTCTTCTTATAAGGACACTAGTCATATTGGATTAGGACTTACCCTAATGACTGCATTCTATCTTAGTTACCAAGCCTCTGTCTCCAAATACAGTCACATTCTGAGGCAATAGGGGTTAGGACTTCAACACATTAATTTGGGGGGGGGGTGGAGAAGAGGGTAGAATTCAGCCCATAAAAGCTACATTCAAGGCATTTGGGGTATACACACATGAACAACATACTGACCCTGCAATCTTGTATCTTAGAGTGGGACAAAACATGCATGTAGAAAATAAATTGCATCAGAAAAGGGGTGCAGAATGAACCCCTTGGAGCTACAGATAAAATGTAGTTTGTTTAGCAGAAGAAGCAGTTATTTCCAATGGTGAGAGACAGGGATCCCCAGAGTGTGGCCTTGGTGATAGGAGCAATGTAATGATTTGTAGCAGGTTGTTGAAAGCATGGGAAAGGAGTCAAAGCTTATGTGACAGTTTTAAGAGTTCCTGGCTTACCCAAGTGCTTGGATCTGTGTGATTACGTGATATCTCAGCAGGAATGAAAGGATGTTGAAGTGGTCTGAGGACAAAACCTTGCACTGGAAGTAAGGAGTAGTTAGAGAGAAAGGTAAGGAATGAGGGCAGCAGTTGGCCCAAGAAATTAAGCAAGGTGAGGGAATTCAAGCAAGGGAAGAGATCAGAGACACCTCATCATGGGCTGTGAGAGCGCAGTCTCATGAGGGCAACTAGGGCCAGAGACTTAATACAGGAACCACCATAAGATTCGGTGGGCCAGAAATGCAGGGAGAGAGCAAGGCCATTGTTGAGTACACTTGGCAGTGAATGTGAGGAGAGGGGTGAGAGAGCACCAATTGGAAGCACCCAGGTAGGACTGAATGAGAGAGTGATGGTGAAGACATGAGGTTTTTAAAAGAATTTCGGTGATACTTGGGCATGTCTCCAGGCCACAGGAAAGGAGCAGGAGAGGGAGAGTGATGGGGGGAATGTGGAAAAATGAGAATACAGAGGTCAAGGTGGGAGGAGAAAGAAGGGTTTAGCGCATAAGAGAGGGGCTAGTTTCACAAAGGAGGAACCAAGGAGGGGGTCCAAGTTTATGCAATTTGGGGGACTCTGGTTAAGGAAAAAGGATATAAAATTAGGACTACAAAATTGCCAGTGCTTCTCCCTTGTGAGTGAGACACCCTGAAGCTTGACTTGACTTGCTTCCAGGCAAGTTCTTCACCAGCTCCATCTCTGTGAGATTAGTGAGAAGAGAGAGTGGAAGCCTCATGGCCTCCCTTTCCTCAGTTACACACAAATGTGTGCTGCTAAATATTTAACAACCAGTGACCTCAGGTGGAGAAAAAATCTCTGATTTGTAGCATTTGCCAATATCTGTGGTGTAAATACGCCCATGCTGGCTGATTTCACCCCGAGTTGGGAGTTGGGAAAGATACACGCAGCCAGCTCTCCAGGGCAGTGGGAGTGTTGCAGATTTGCTGGGCACGAGGCTGGGAAGGAGCAGGGCACTCAGTGAATCAACCTCCCCGTCCCAGACGGTGAGGTGGGCTGGGCCCCACATGGACAGGCAGGAAGGAGGCAGGCAGCAAGTGGCAAGCAGGCACAGCACCAAAGCCTCAGCCATCTGCTTCTCTCCGTACAGACCCTGCAGGAGATTTTCCAGACTGAAATGACCATAGAATCCATCAAGAAGGCCATCCGGGACAAGTCTGCCTACCTGAAGGTGGCTCAGACCAGATTGGACGAGCGTACCCGGAGACCGAACATCGAGCTCTGCCGAGACAGGGCCCAGTTGCGGTGAGGCAGGAGGGTGCGTCTTTGGTGGGAGGGGAAAGTCGCGCTCACTCTGGGACAGTCCACCAGCCTGACCGGGCGCCATACTCTCTTTATGAAAACACTTTCTGCCAACACATGGGTAATATGGAAGAGCATAATAATGCTCATTGTTTAGGAGCCTTCTTTAAAAGTATTAATAGTGGGGAGTTAGTGTTTAATGGGCATGGAGTTTTGGTTTGGGATGATAAAAAGTTCTTGAGATGGATGATGGGGATGGATACACAACATTGTGAATGTACTTAATGCCACGGAACTGAAACACTGAAAAATAGTTGAGATGGTACATTTTTTGTTATGTATATTTTACCACAATTAAAAAAAAAAGAAATGACATCAACATTACACATAAAAAGGTGATAATAAACATTAGGCCTCATTCAGCGAGGCCAACGAGGCGCTTGGGTTCCCCCACCTTTCCCTGGGGTCTCCAGTTTCTAGCATGCCTCTCTGTGTTCCTCAGTGCCCGGTACTCGTCAGAAATGAAACTTGCGTTATAATTCCACTGACCCTTATCTATCTGCTTTCATCCATTTGCTCTCTCTCTCTGGCCTCTAGTAGCAGTTAATATCTCTGTTCTTGTCATGAAGACCTAAAATCCTCATGAATCCCCTAAAAATCCCAATGGCCTTTTAGGTTCATTTTAGTTTGTTCTGCTCTCGGTAGAAATTGAGAACAGCTGGTCTTCATCAAGCAAGTCTCCCGCATACATATGTCAGGAGGAATCTGATGCCACAGTTTATTTACTAAACACTACATGTATTTTATTATTATTATTTTAACTTGAAAGGTTCCTTTTAGAATAGGCTTGTAAGAAATTGACCAAGATACCCGCCTCCCCACTCTGTCCAACCCCCACTTAATTCTGGCTTTATTTCTAATTTCCCAATACTCGTGTCTGCCTTTTCTTTCTGGATTTCATCATTGCTATTCTTAGGTCATAAAATACTCCATGCAGAGGCAAATCAAATTTATAGCAACTGGGGGAACCAAGGGGCAGCACTTAAGATCCAGAATCATTTCTGGGGAGAGATGACACTTATCTTGTCTTCTACCTTGTCCCATGATAAATTCCCTTATCACCATGAAGGTTTTATCCAGGAGATAAAATGACTTTGAGTCTTACCAAAGAAATGAATGTGGATTGCCTGGAGGGAAAAAGAAGGGAGTTTTTGTGAGGCCAACAATGATGAAAATAATCCTAAAGATAGAGATGAAGATAATAATGGCTGCCACCATTTATTGATCTCATTCTGTGCCGGCCACTCTCCTGAGCAATTTACACTACCTCATTCATTGTCTTCATTGTACAAATAAGGAAACTGAGGCAGAAGTGGGTTGAGTGCCTTAGCCCATGTGGCGTCTGGTGGTAAGAATGTGGGCCACAGTCTGAATCCTTACCTGTCTCCGTGCAGAGCTTGAGCCCACCAAACCAACTATTTGCTTCTGCGTCTTCCATCTTTCATATTGCAAGGTGCTTTCTCCATTCCTCTATTGTGTATGTCATCTCATCTGACCTTCTTAATGCCCATGTGGGATGAGTTGGCAAAGCAGGTACTGTATCTCATCTCTCTCTCACAGACGATGAAACTGAGGGTCACAGAGGAGACCGTTACTGCAAAGCACCCTACACGCATAGTATGGGTGTTGTCTGTGTTGGATGCTAGGAAGCATGCTTTAGAATATATGCAAATGAATTAACTGCATTTGCCGCAGTGGAGCTGTTATCTAGGCCATAGCCATAGAGGTGTTCAGCCAGCTACATGTTTCAGAGTGGGTTCCATAGAACTCCTACTCATACAGCGCTCATTATTTAGGATAAGCTGCTCTCCACTACAGAGGCTAAGTGGGCTGCTGGATGGCCAGTCTGAAGTGTCTGTTTGCTTCAGAAGAACACCCATTTGGCCAGCCTAGGATTGGATCATGAATTATGGCTTTATGCAAATATGATTAGGAGAAGCTGAACTGAAGTTTCATGCTCCAAAAATTTCTGCAGGGTCATCACAAGTAGAGCTAGGGATCTGTACATCGTTCAGACTGCCATTAGATAAACCCAGGGTTGCTTTTTAGAAGGGTTTTTGGTAGTGGTCTAACTTGACTTTAGAGTTATCAAAACAATGAGGCATTCAGAGCGGCTTCTGAAAAGCTGAATGGTTTTTTTCTCTTTTTCCCCTTTCACAGCTAAACAGAAGTTGCTTTTCCTTTACTTCCTGTCCACTCTGTAGTATGTCTGTTTCCTCTGCTCCTTCATTGGCTTTAGAACAAAACCTACTTTTGTTTCTCTAAAGATTTCTTGCTAAAATATCATTGCCAAAAATATGGTCCTAGAGTAACAACAGTGGAATTTAGGATTATTATTGGGGGAGGAGGTTTATTTTTCCTCTTCCACTGATCATTCTGAAAGCAGCCCTTTGGCTGGGTTGCTTTCAGAATTAGATTAAGAAAAAATAAGCCCATAAACTCAGGGGAGGGAGGACTGAGAAAAATTGCTGTTTTCATTTCAAGACTCTTATTTTCATTTAAAATTTTTTAAATGGGGTCTTTCAAAAGTAATTCTAAACATTCCTGGCATCTTTGGTGGCAGGCCAGACCAGGCTCTGCTTTACTTAAATAATCTCCGTTTTGTTTGTTTTTTTTAAACTACGGTAGTTTTATTTGTATTTGAATGCAAAATGTTTTTTAGTTCTGTAATTCTCCTCAAATGAGTAGTTTCAGCAAAATAGCGCTCTGTGATCTGCCAAGAACAAGGAAACCGAGAGTGAGATGTGGCCTTGAAAGATGAGGAAAAATGTATTTCTAATGGTGAAAGTTGAGGGAACTGCAGTGTCTCCTAGCAGTGTTCACACAGCAATGGGAAAACAAAGATAATTGCCTGTGCTCTATGTGTCTTGAATTCCTCTTTTTTAAACATTGATATTTTAATGTGTAGTTTTTCAAAAGTTCCCTCAGATGAATTTTCCACTAGACTAGTATTTGGCTGCAAGGAGTAAAGACTCATATATCTTCCTGCTCCTTTCCCTACCTTTTGGTTCAGGGTTCCTTTTGAAGCCGGGGAAAGGGCAGAGGGAGGGATGGGAGACCAGAGGCAGGCCCTGTGTGACTACAAACAACCTGCTCCCCAAAGATTGGTTTCTTAAAAAAAATTATGTTTGATCTAACTTCATCTAAACAACAACAAAATATGTTTTAGATCAGTTCTCAGATTTTGTGTTTACCAATCTCAGACCAAACGAAACTTGGCACTGAAGTTCCAATTCCTTCCCTTCCCCATTGAAAGTAAGAAAACAGTTGCAGGTTCTAAGTTGAAAGGAGATGCATGGTCTGGATGTGTTTTCATGGCTGATTGTTGCTTCTGTGAGCCTTTGGAGTGGGGGGCTGAGGCGGGGGTCTTCGCAGTACCTTTCTCTTCTCAGGCTGCAGGTGGGTTGAAAACTGAACCTCCAGGCTCCCCCCAGCCCGTGCTTCCTCTCTATCACCTGGGGTCTGGTTTTTGTTCTTTAAAAAAATTTTTTTAATTGAATTTATTGGGCTGACATTGGTTAATAAAATTATATAGGTTTCAAGCGTACAATTCTATAATCTATCATTTGTATATGGCATTGTGTTCACCACCTAAAGTCAAATCTCCCTCCGTTACCATATATTTGACCCCCTTTACCCTCTTACACCTCCCCCCTCCTCCATTTCCCTCTGGTAACCACTAAACTGTTCTGTGTCTATGAGTTTTTGTTTATTTGTTTTTCTTGTTCATTTGTTACTTTCAGTTTTATATTCCACGTATGAATGAAATCATATGATTCTCAAATTTTTCTAACAATTCACTTAGCATGATAATCTCAAGATCCATTCATGTTGTCGCAAATGGCAGCATTTCATCTTTTCTTATGGCTGAGTAATATTCCACTGTATATACCAGGGTGTCAAAAAAATGTATGCAAGTGGACACTTTGGTCAACATTGCTCAGGCAGTAGTTTGCCATAATCAGAAGTGTCTGGATGCTGATGGTAACCACTTTGAGTACCTCTTGTAATTGCAGAAGTCAAACATGACTTGTATTCATCTTTCGTTATTGGTATATAGTGAGTATTACAATTTTAATAGTTTCTTTCCTTTCTTAAAATGTGTATACATTTTTTGGCACCCTCTTATGTACAACATCTTCTTTATCCAATCATCTATCAAAGGATACTTTGGTTGTTTCCACGTCTTGGCCACCGTGAATAATGCTGCAATGAACATAGGGGTACATACTTGTATATCTTTATGAATATATGTTTTAATTATTTGGGGGTAGATATCCAGAAGAGGAATTGCTGGGTCATATTCTTAATATTCTATTCTTAACTTTTTTGAGGAACTTCCATACTATTTTCCACAGTGGCTGTACTAATTTACATTCCCACCAGCAGTGTATGAGGCTTCCTTTTTCTCTACAACTTCTCCAACTTGTTATTACTTGACTTGTTGATGATAGCCATTCTCACAGGTGTGAGGTGGTATCTCATTGTGGTTTTGATTTGCATTTCCCTAATAGTGAAGTTCAGCATCTTTTCATATATCTGTTGGCTGTTTTTATGCCTTCTTCGGAGAGGTATCTATTCAGCACTTCTGCCATTTTTTAATTGTATTATTTATTTGTTTTGTTGTTGTTGAGCTGTATGAGTTATTTATATATTTTGTATATTAGCCTTTTATCGAAGGTGTTGTTTGCAAATATCTTCTCCCATTTGGTTGGTTGCCTCTTTGTTTTGCTGATGATTTCTTTTGCTGTGCAGAAGCTTTTATTGAGAGATCTTGTGGACTTGGACTTCAGGGCAGCTCCCTACCTCCCACTGCGACCTCCTTTACCTAGGACATGGAAGTTGGTCCTCACGCAACAAGCATTTTTTGCATGCCTGTCAACTGCAGGAGGGGCTGCTGGGTTGATCCTTGAGCAAGGTCAGCTCATGGGAGACTGCTTTCAGGGAGCTGATGACCTGCAAAAGAAATGTAGTAAACATCTAGTCCCAGGGTTAAGGGAGGGACTTCAGGAAGAAGTGTGTGTTCACTTGGGCTTTGAAGATCGCATAAATTAGTGGATGGGGTGGGGGGGGTGTGAGTAAAAGTGGGCTGAAGGGGTGGGAAGGATGAAGGCCCTGAGGTCAGAGACAGAGCAAACACATTACAGAATGTGCCTGCAGAGCAGAGGGGGAAAAGTGCAGTGGCACATGGTAAGGCTCTTTGGGAGATAAGAATAATAGGATTTCATGACTGAGGAATGGGGGGGGGGCATGAGGAAGAAGGCAGAATCAAGGTGATCAGAGGGTTTGGGTTACAGCATCCACAAGGATGATGACGCCATTGTCTGAGATATGGGACACACAGGTGGCCTGGGGTGCCGGTGATACATCTGTTCCATACCCCACCTCAGCATGAGTCAGCCACATACTGGATGGAATATCCACCAGGAAAGGTATGCCCAGAAGGTGGGCATGGTGGAGCTGTCTGTCCTAGGGAGTTTCTAAACCATTCATTGTTGGCTGTGCTGTCTGAATGATGTTTCCCAGTCATTGTGTTGGTCAGCAAGTCACATCAGATAACCTCTCTAAAGGTCAAAAAGAGTTCAAGTCCCTCAAAATTGTGTTTCCTTTTTGAAGAATATTTATTGTGTTTTTCTGCTTTTAAAAGTAATATCAGTTCATGATAGAAAAATCAGTAAATGAAATAAGAAATCAAAACCATCCTCGATTCTTTGTGCCATCGAGGGATAACCAATGTTAGCAATTTGTCATATTTGCCACCAGCCACATTAACAAATTTGTGATCTTTCTGCAGATAGGATTTAATATCCTGACTCAACCAACATTATATTGTGAGTTTCTTTCTCCATGGCAAGTTTAAGTTCTTTTTAAAAAAAGTATTGCTCGTCTAATATTTCATCATCTAGCTATAGCATACATTATCATTAGACATTAATATCATCTCTCATTTTCTCATACTACCAGTCAATACAAGATAACACTATGAAGAAGACATTTCTTTATAATTTTATGTCAAACTTTTCACCTTGCTTTTTTTTTTCCTAAAAGTTTTTTGGGTTTAATTTCACAAGTAAGATAAGGATACATTCTGATTTTAAAATATATGAAATGCAGGATGAGAGTCCCTTTCCGGCCCTTTCCATCCTCTCACTCCCCAACCTCAGTAACATCTGCTGATTTGTGCATCTCCTTAAATACAATTTTAGTTTGTCCTTTAGGAAAGGAAAGAATGAAGAGTCTGAATAGAAAAATTGTTGCTTTGGTGCCATTTAATTTGGTTTCTGTAAGAGCTACTTGAGGCCTGACACCATTCTGACCCTTGTAACAAAGTTGCCAAATTTTACAAATTAAAACACAGGATGGCCAGTTGAATTTGAATTTCAGATAAGCAATGAATAATTTTTCAGTATATACTTGTATGTCCCAAATATTGCATGGAATACTTATACTAAAAATACTTATGCTAAATAAAAATACTTATACTGATTATTATTCTGCCTTTAAAAGGAAAGAAATTCTGACATATGCTACCACATGGATGAACCTTGAGTATTTTATGCTGAGTGAAATAAACCAGTCATAAAACGACAAATACTGTATGAGTCCACTTGTATGAGTTACCTAGAGTGGTCAGATTCAGAGAGACGAAGGTAGAAAAGTGGTTGCCAGGGGCTGGGGGAGGGGAATTGGGAGTTAGTGTGTAACCAGGACAGTTTCATTTTGCAAAACGAAAAGAGTTCTGTGGATGAATGGTAGTGGTGATTGTACTACAACGTGAATGCAAGTAATGTCACAGGACTGTACACTTAAAAATGGTTAAGATGGTGAATTATATGTTATTCATATTTTGCCATAATTAAAAAAATACTTGTACTAAAAAAATTACACATGTATCTGAAATTCAAATTTAACTGGGCATCCTGTGTATTATCTGGCAATCCTACACTTTGGGGATTACGGATAGAAATGAGATGGTCTTACTGAAAGAGGTCCAGTATGTTGAGGCCAATTTCTGGGGTCTCTGCTTCTGCCCTTTTCTCACAGGGAGATTAGAGGGCAGGAAATGGGACCTAGTTTTTTTATTATGGCCACTGAAGCTCCTTATTTCCTTCTTAGCTTCCTGGATAACTGTGAGCGGCTTATAAACACATGTGGGCTGTGTGTCCCTGGAAAGGGCAGCTCATCAATCCTCCGGGCTCAATTTCCTCATCTGTAGAACAAGGAAGCTCGGCTTAATGACCTTTCACATTTATTTTCCAGTTGCAAAGTTCTGTGAAACTATAAAATGTATAATGATTTTAATATGGTCTGGATATTTTTCTATGATCACAAAATCCTTTTCTATCTCTAGCGGTGTCCACATCCCTTTTGTTCATTGTCACTGTCCTCTTTCTATTACTGTATATTTTAATTAACTTCATGTACCTCTAGGCTGCTGATAAATAAACCCCCAAATAAAGAAAACCTTAACTTTGAATAACTGGTTAAAATTTGATGAATTTGGAATTGTGTTTTCAACCGACCAGAGTCAGGCAGGGGAGCAGCGTGGTGATTAAAGGCTGCTGATGGGTACAGTCATTGAAGACTGTAAAGAGAGTTACCTAAGGTCTTCGTACTTCGGTCTCCTCATCTCTAAAATGGGGATATCATAATATCTACTTCAGAGTGTTGTTATTAGGATTAAATTGTCTGATCATGTAAAGTACTTAGGATAGTATATGTATATACAGTACATATTAATATATAATATGTACTATATTATACATATAATAAAGTAATTATAACAAATGAGTTGCTATTATTGTTATTGTAGTCTTTTTATAACCTGTTTCCTATTTTGTCTCTTGACTGACCACATAGTCATCTTCCTTGGATATTATTGGCCAAATCAGTGGGTAAAGGAGCCCTTGCTTAATTGCTCTTCAGGAATAGAAATACTTTCTAAATATAAACACAAGGAAAGAAATCATAAAGGAAAAAAAGAGGGAGATTTGGCTTACTTAAAATTGAACTCTTACATATAACAAAAACATCATAAAAAATTAAAAGCCAAAAATCAAATTAGGGAAAGCATTTGCCACAAGCATAACAGACCCCCCCCCACCCAAAAATCAATATGCTTAATACTGAAAGAGCTCTTTGCAAATGAGTAAGATAAACAGAAATACCTCAGTAGAAAAGGGAGCACAAGACAGAAGCAATTCACAAAAGAAACGCAAAATAACCAATGGATATTTAGGACAGTTTCACTAGTTAATAAATGAAAATTGAAACAATATTAACTAATGTAATTTGAGGAGATGCTAGATTTTTCAATGAAGTGAAAAAACTTTGTTCCGTTTTGTTTAAATGAAAAATGTGTCATATTTTTATCATTGCAACATAATTAGAACTGCAACTTGTTTCACGGTTTATGTAGCTGATCTCATGAATTATCATTTTCATGTTCTATTAAGTTTTTAACAATTACAAATATATTTACTCTGGGACCCTGAATCATTAGCTTGGGGCATTGTTGAAGGGGAGGGACATTATAATTTGAGTAGCGCCCCATTAACTAATCCTTCCCTCCACCCCACCAGGATATGTTGACAGGTTGGGCTGAATTCTAGCCACTGAATAAAGTTGGGTATCCCACTTTTCCTAACTATAAAAATAATTTCAGTGATAAAATAAATGTGAGAAAGTCCAGCAAAGTTTTCATTTTTCCCATTTTTACTAATTAAAAATATGAAATGTTTAAAAGTTTCCCTCTTTTTAAAAATATACAATATTTAATATACATGTGTGTATGAAAATTTGCCGGTGTCCCCAAAATATGCTTAGTTTGCCTTTTGGATTCTAGGCCTAATTAATAGAAGTGGTCTGGGCAGATACTAGAACCACACACAAGTATTGCTTCCTCTGCGATTTTGAAGTATGAAGTAGTTCTGATGTTGGTGTAGCCTGTGTGTTGCTGGGGGCTCCATGGAAGCCCAGCTCAGCAGCCACACCTCCAATAGGGATTCAGTAACCATGCATGCCCTTAATTCAGATAACAACCATTGTCGGGAGTGTGACTTCTGCTAACCTAACTGGGTGCTTCTTCGCTCATGCAGCCTTGTTAACGAAGTGTATGAGGTGGACGAGACCATCCAGACCCTGCAGCAGCGCCTGAGGGATGCTGAGAACACTCTGCAGTCGCTGGTCCACACCAAAGCCACCCTGGAGCATGACTTGGCGGTCAAAGCCAATTCTCTGTACATCGACCAGGAAAAATGCATGGGCATGCACAAGAGCTTCCCCAACACCTTGCGGCTGGTGGGCTTCTGTTAGGGAGCCCACCAGGAGTGGTTTCCTTACTCTTCAGGAAAGGTAGAACCAGAGCCCTATCGCAGTGTTTAAGCGGAGTGCTAATATATTCACTTATTAAAGGATTGTATTGATGGAAGTCTACTGGTCTCCTGTCTTGGAAAGCCTATTGTTTGCATCCAAACCTTAATTTTCTACTGTTTACTGACTAGGCTTCTGGGCAACGGGAAGGATATAAAGAAATATAATCAATCTAATAGAGAAGGTAAAAAAATGTTATTTATTTTATTCTTATTCTCTGTGTGACATAAATGGGCTGGGAAAGGAGAAATGTGTTTTTTTTCTGGGGCGGTAGGAGCAGTAATCACAAACAGTGGGTTTTGAGCTATGCCTCAGAAGGAAACATGGAGAGGAGGAGAAAGGCCTCTGGGTATGTGGGAGCTGGGGGTGGTTTGAACAAAACAAAGGTGGAAAAATATTGAGTGCATTTCAAACAATAGTAAGTAGAGTTGTTTGTAATTCATAAAGCAAGGTATACAGGAAGGAAATAGAACCCGCAAGGTACCTGGAAAAGTGGGGGGTCTTCAACTCCAGATTAAGGAACTGGGAGGAACTGACGGACATCTCCAAGCAGGGAAATGGCCTTATGGAAGCAATGATTGAGGGATGAAAAGTTTGAACTGGACAGATGGCAGTGAAAACAAAGGAGGAATGCAAAATATATTATAACAAATCAACAGGACTTGGTAACTCTTTGCATGTGGAGGGAGTGCTGGGTGTGGGTGAGGTGGGGTGGTCCAGCGTGACGTAGAGGCCTTGACCCTAGATGGGCTGGAAAATGGGACATTGCTTGATTTCTAGGAGGTCCTATTGTATCTCAGGGTGGGTTGTTGTTTTTTTTAACAATTTTTTTTTTGCAAACAAAAAAACATTTGCATGACATGTATTTTGGAAAATAGAGAAAATACACTCACATGAAACTTCTAAAAAGCACTCATTATCACAACACCCAGAAAAAGTCACTGGTATTTTCAACATTTTATTGCGTATACTTTCAATCCTTTCTCTATGATTATATAGGTATATGACAATTATTTATATAATAAATTTGTTTATATTTGTTTACAAATATGTATAATAATTGTATTTGTTTACAAATATGTATAATATAATGTTTATATTTAAATACATAATACCGTTTGGGACTACACTGCTGATTTGTAATCTCCTTCCTCTTATTCAAATATGATTAATGGCTTTCCATTGCATTAGCGTTTTATCCACATGATTTCTTTAAAGCTTTCCCTTTTTATCTCTAAAATAAATATAGCTTTTATTTCAGTGGCAATTTCAGAAAATACAGACAAGCAAAAGAAGAAAATAAAAATCTGTATTTCTAAACTAACTATTTCTGAACATATTCTTCATTTCTGTGTTTATGTACATATTTTTCTCTAAAATATGGAATCATTCTTAATAAAGTAGCTAGCAGTTATAAAGCACTTATGTCAGACGACATTCTCAGGCTCACCTCAACTCATTTATGCTTTTCTCCCTTGATAATGTGTACTCTTTCCATGTCATTAAACATCTTTTCACAACTTCATTTTAATGGCTCTTTAATATTCTATTGTATTGAGGTTCTAGAATGTTTCATAACTAATTTCCCATTACTAGATATCTTGCCTTTACTCTTCTCTGTAATAAACAAACAATGAAGCCATGATTTAATATTGTTAGCTAAATATTTGCAAACATCTTTAATACATTCCTTAAGTTCCTAGATATGAAATCAATAGATCAGAAGTTATGCACATTTAAAAAAGGGCTTTTACAATGCGTTGTCAAATCGCCCTCCTGAAAGTTTGTGTTACTCTGCACCCCACCAGCAGTCTATGAAATGGCCTATCTTTCTGCATTTTTTGATAAGCCTTTGCCATCTTTCTTTACCATTTAATAGTATAAAAATGGTCTTAATGCTTTAACGTCTCATTCTTTGGAAGCTAGTGCTGTAGAACATTGTTCACTGGGCTCTGGAATTTCTTCTGTCAATTGCTTGTCCTTGTTATTTGCCCGTTTCCCTGAGTATTTTTATCTTTTTTTTTTTTTTTTAGTTCCCTGCATATGACACGTTCATCACATATACTGAACATATTCCTTATATGCTACTTGCCTTTACATTTTGTTTATGGTTTCTAATGTACACAGGATAAAAAGTATAAATGTTTCCTTTATGATTTATGGCCTTGGAGTTACACCAGCAAAGCTCTTCCTCTTCCAAATTGTTTACTTATAATTTCTTCTCATTCCTTTAATGATTTCTTAACTTACACTTAACCATCTGGGATTCAATTTGATATGATATAGGTAGCATGCTAGCTTTGAAACCTTTGATCTAGAAGCTCTGAAATGGGAAGATGAGATTACTGGAGGGAGAGGGTTTCTCTCTTTTCTTTCATCCATCTCTCTATTTGTACACCCCCTCCCTCCTGTTAGCATCTCCTCTGTATGCCTGTGTTCTCCTTGCTCAGCCCTAACCACTGCCCATTAACCCCAAACCCCATTTCTCCCCCTCTCTTTGTTTCTTAAAAGACTTTTTCAGGCCTTGCTTAGTCAACTTCACAAAACCTCTCAAAATGCTAGTAGAGTTGATTTAAACATGATAAGGTTGTACCAGGGTTATTTTTGTGGTCTCAGTATATCATTTTAGAAATCAAATTATAGGTTTTGTCATTCTCCCTTTGTTTCTAATGGAAACAAAGATATGTAAGTGCCACTAAAACACTTAGCAATTAGAGCAATCAAGTGTTGATAGTCATCATTTTAAGATAATTGCAAGAATAAACAGAAATGCCATATGTCTCTTATTTGTTATATGTTTCAGGGAAAATCTTGCCGACTTTTTCCATGAGTCATAATTTTGTTATCTTTTTGAGGACTATATGCTTGTGGAGTACTTTTACCTAAACATATGTTACTGGCATTACAAGAATGTAATGGGAAGAAAATGTCGTTCAAACATAGAAAAAGGCTAGTTTTCTTGTTATTTCGGTAAACTGTGGGCAAGGCTAAATTCCACAAATAAACATTTGGTTTCTAGTCTAAAATGTTGCAGCTACTTGGTATGGGTGAATATTCTAATCCTGAAGCCCTGAGCAGCCAAGAGTCACAAAGTATAATCCTGTTTAAGAATCACGGGACTGCAAGTATCAACATGTGATCTGGCTTTATATATTCAGCCTCAAACTATCTTTAATATTGTGTGGCTTTAAGAAGAGCTGCTGGAATGTCAAAGGCTTCCATCTACCCAAGCATCATTCAGATTTAGAAATGTGTGTAACTGCCCCTAAATAGCCGAGTCACCTATAATTTTAGTAATTTCCATTTATGTCTCCAGAGAGTGTTGTCATAAACACCTCACCTGGCACTTTTGAGTCCTGAGTTCATGCTGTAAATAGCTGAGGTGGGTCTGGGTTTAGGTTATAATTTTTGTTTTGCTCCAAAACCAGGAATCGTTTCCTTCCATTTGTGCAGGGCTGACCCAAAGCACAGGGGAGGAGGTGGAGTTGCTGCTCATTGTTGTGCCCAGATCTTTCCAGTCTATGGTCTTCCAGCTCTGGCCCTTCAACTGTTCCCGGAAGTGCTGGATTCACCGTTGACATGATAGCCAAGACCAGCCTCATATGCAGAGTGCTCTGATGGTATTTTCTGAATCCTATATTAGTGTTCATGCATTCATGGGGCAAGGAAACAATACTTAATCTCTTCACCAGGGATGCAAACTCTATTTCACCTTCAGGACCAGCTCTTCACCAGGGTAGTGCTTATGTGGAGTGTGGAGTTGAGAAGAATTCTGAGGCCATGTGTGAGCTCAAATAGGTAAGAATCTAGACGTCCCACAGGAAGTCACCTCTCAAGGGGGTCCAGGATGGAGAGTAGCGGCACAAATACTGTCACCCCTGTTCTAAATAGTTCTGAATTCTCCTTCAGCTCAGATCTTTATCTTTCAACTTCAGAAGGATTCTGTTTTGTGATCTATGGTTCATTTCCTGAAGACCTTGCTATTTGCTATTTTGCTGGAAGCTAATAGAAGACCCTTTCTGCTGCCAAATTATTGTGTTTAGCAAGGATCTTCTAAAGAGCTCACCCAAAAAGCTACTCTGGTGGCATCCTGGAGCATTAAGAGGGAGCTCCTTGGGAACAGAAAGCCTTTCACTGCTATTCAAAATTATGTCCTATTGTGTATGAGTAAGGGTGTGGGAACCATAAGAATTAACTTTTATTTTTCAGTTGCTTTATTTTCTCCTATAAGGTAAAGTAATATCATCGCACTGACTTTCAAAGTTTTCATCTTGGGTATTTTAGCCCTGCAGTCACTTAGACGTAAGGCACTTGTCATACCTCCCCTAAATGGTGCTCTATTTGCCTGAGAACCTGCTCTTTATGGAAACCTATGTATTTGCTAGAACAATAACAAATATATATTACACAGCGTCAGACAATCAAGTTCATGAACTCATCCTACAATAACTACTACATACCTCATTGCTGAATATCACTATGGTCACCTTTGAAGTACTCACCTTGGGAAGCTATGCACCGATGCCAGCTCCTAGTCCACCCTTCAAAGCAATTTTGGAACTCTTTTTCTGGAATGGCCATCAGAACTGTCATCGTATCACCCTTAATGTCATGAATGTCATCAAAATGCCTTCCTTTCAATATTTCCTTTATCTTTGGGTAAGGAAAGAAGTCATTGGGGGCCAGATCAGGTGAGTAGGGAGGGTGTTCCAATACAGTTATTTGTTTACTGGCTAAAAACTCCCTCACAGGCAGTGCTGTGTGAGCTGGTGCATTGTTGTGATGCAAGAGCCATGAATTGTTGGTGAAAAGTTCAGGTCGTCTAAGTTTTTCAGCAATTCCAAATAGTCAACTTGGTTAACTGTTTGTCCAGTTGCTATAAATTCATAATGAATAATCCTTCTGATATCAAAAAATGTTAGCAACATCGTTGCAACAAGCTTGGGAACTTAATTGTCAGTGTGTGTGTGTGTGTGTGTGTGTGTGTGTGTGTGTGTGTGTTTGTGTGATCCATTTATTTGCATCAAGCTGGTGGGTTTCACCTCCCAACCCCAGCCCACTCAATGTGTGTAGCAAGGACATGGTCTCCTGAACAGAGATGAAGCCAGGTGACCAGAAAGGAAAATAATAAGCCAGGGCCACAGATAAGACCCCAGAGCACCACACACACACCACAGGCTGAAAGATTAAAGCACTGATACTTTGAAACAGTGCTGGAGGGGCAACCAACTTTCCCAGTTTCCTAAGGGAGATGTTATAGATGTCTCTCAGGGTCTTCAGGGGGAATTAACCATGCCTCTAAGTGTTCATGTCCTTGCAAAATCCACGCTCACCCTCACCCTTGAATATAGGCTGACTCTCTGATCACTTAAACCAACAGAATGCTGTGTAACACTGTCATAATTCCAGGCCTAGGACTTAAGAAGGGCTAGAAGCTTCTGCTTTTAGGCTCTTGAAAGCTGGGTGCCATGTAAGAAGTCTGATTACACTGCGATCACCATGCTGTGAGGAAGCCCAAGCAGTCATGTGAAGAGGCTTGTGTGGGAGAGAGCTGAGTCCTCAGCCAATAATCACAGATGTGCTCCATCTAGCAGCCGTGTAAGGGTGACCAGGATCTTTCAGCCCTCCTAGTGCCTCAGCTGACAGCATGTGAAGCAGAACTGCCTGGTCAACCCACAGAATCATGCGAAATAATAAATTGTTGTCTTAAACTACAGCTAAGTTTGGGATAATTTTTATGCAACAACAGGCAACCAAAACAAGTTTTCATTGGCTTTTCACACATCAAATACCTGGACAGAAAGGGATTCTACAATAATATTTGTTGAATGCTTGTTATTATGTTCCATCATATAACATGAGATAGTTATTGTTGCCCCTCTGCAAATGGGGAAACAGAGACTCAGAGAGGTTAAGTAATCCCACAGTGGTTAAGCAACTAGTTTGAGATTACTCAGACAGATCATGGTGGATTTAGTGTTTAGTCCCCTTATCTGACACTTGTGTCTGAACCACTATATAATACAGTGTTCCTCTTCTCAGCAGCAGCAACAAAATGTGTAAAATGATTGCATTGATGGATTTAGATTTGAGCGCAGGGGCATTTAATAAACTTGTAATTTTGGACAATTTGTATAAAATTAAAGCATGAGTGGGATCTAGCTTCTGGTCCATTGATCACATCTTGAGAATGATACATGTAATGATAGTGACAGTTAACTGTTGCTGAGCAGAGGAACTTTACATATGTTATTTCACCATCACAGCTATTCTCTAAGGTGCATACATTTAATTATTTACATTCAAAATGAGGAAATGGAGTCTTAAAGAAGTTAAATAATCCAGAGTCAAACCACTAATAAGTTTCAGAGTCAGGAGCTGAACTCAGGTTTGCTCCAAACTTTCATTGCCCTTTTCTAAGCTGGTTAGAATGAATTAGACATTCTCAAAGGCTGTGTCTTTTTAAAGAAAGTTGTTTTGAAACCAATGTTTTATTTTTGCCAACAGATATTTATGAAGGTATGATATTGGGTTGTCTGAAAAGTCATGATGCATTTTTGCAACGAAAAACATAGAAAAAATACGTCATGACTTTTCTGACAACCCAATATTTTGCGAAATTAATCTCATCAACACAATCAATTTTACTATAGTGTTACAAATTCCTAGCTCTAAACTTAAGTAGAACTTAAGGATAATATCTGAGTATATACTATACAAATAGAAGAAAAAAAATTTCCCAACAATTTGATAGAAGGTATTCAATTCTGGAAATCAAATAATTGTTCTTTATTCAACCTCTTCCAGTATTGTGTTGACAATAACCATTGACACCTAGGATTGTAGGATTGACCCCCACGTGCCCGGGTCTGTGACAGCACATTTCTCCTAAAGAGCAATACAGTCCCAAATGGGAAGTGTTTGTGTTTAGTGACCACTTACACCTGCATTTTGGTGCTAGTTAACTAAAATAGGTTCTTTCCCATATGTGTGCATTTTAGGTTGTTGTCTGAGCTGGAGTTATAGCTCCAGAAATAACTAACTTCCTCTAGAGAGAAAAGAGAATTTAGAACTAGGTCCCTCCCTTTCATACCTTGGTTTGGAGTCTCTTCATCTCATCTTGTGGATTCTAAGATCTTTAGATCACAACATATTTCTTTGCTCATATGGAGCTCAGGAATGCATTAATAAAATGAGTACTAAGCATTGTGGAGTGGCAGTGTTAGAGACTGTGGAAAGGAGTCTAATTATGAAATACAGAGATGAAGATTCAACGCACAACCCAAACCTATAGACACAGAGCTATCTAGGGAGAATTTCCAGAGTTATTTGAGTTCTGGTTGGCTGGTACTCAGGAGGAGTAATCACCTTCACAAAGGATAGAAGCCTTTAAAAAGAGGAGGATACTGTTTATCTCTTAGGAAGGGGGAAGCTCAAAAGTTCAGGAATGGGACAAAAAGACCCACCAGTCATGACATAATGACCATCTCTATTGGTCATTTTCATGACAGAAGAATCATCTTTAGCTAGATTAGACAGAAAGAGATATAGGGTTACTGCAAAAGCTGAAGAAACAGACTCTTAGCTGACCTTCCTGAGTAACTCCCAAACCCCATTGCTATACTAGGCCATCAAGGAAGATGCCTTTTATCAGGACCAGGAAACTTTCCACTGAGTTGAGATGCCACTGCTACAGCTACCATATCCAGAGCGCTGCCACTTCTGCTGGGATCAGAAAGTTGCCTCTGGTAAATCGGAAAGCAGTAAACATCGCTACCTACTCTACCAATTCCAGGAATATGGCCTCTGTCATCTGCAGGAGCAAAATTCACACTTCACATCACCCTTCATCTCTTCCCATTTAGCTGAGTTCCAAAGACAAGCCTTACACAATTACAATTTAATTAGTGGAAACCAACTCACATCCAGCTTCTGGGCTGTGAGGCAGTCTGAGAAAAGTTTGGCCTCTACAGTAGGGCATACTTTCAGAAGGTTTGAGGAGATACCGAGGGAACCAAACCCACCACATCCACTAGAATTGTGCAAAAGTGGCATGTCAGTAAGAACTTGTTTTGTCTAAACCAACTGATTATGATTAGGAGTTTGGACTTGTTTTTAAAAAGAGCTTAATTCAAAAATTAAAAATTATAAATTCATTCAACATTTATAATGGTTTTGAATGAATGCAATTGTTAAAGAAAAAAGATTATTAGTCTAATTAGTTAGAAAGGAAACCACTTGCTGAATGCATGGTTAGACAGAGAAAATACTTTGAGATTTTTTTCACTTGAGAGTTTCAGTGTTATAAAGTGATTAGTGGTAGGGGTTTTGTCCCTGTATTACAGAAGAAGAAACTGTGAGGACTAGTGACCCACCAGGGCATGCTTCTGAGCTTGCCAAATGCCAAATAGCTATTTGAGTTGTTTTCCAGTCTACCTATGTGGGAAGTGTTTTGAAGACAGACAAATGACTAGTTCCCACAAGAAAGAATTTTAGCATGAATTAGGCTAAGATGGAGCTATTGGTAAAATACAAAATAAATTTGAGGCAAAATGCAGAAATGAAATGGTCTGCATGCGGGGCAAATCTATAGCCAAGAAAAGCACTGAGGACACTGTTGCCACACTCATTAAACATTGTCACTGGGAACCAATTGTAGTAGTCATGAGTGCTGTACCTCCAACTTCCCACCTCCTTAGCTCCTTGTAGGTTTGTGGATCCACGAGACTAGCTCTGGCTGCTGAGTTACGAGTGGAAGGAATATGAGTCACTTTAGGCTTGAATATTTAATAGCCAGCATGAGACTTTCCAAAATTCTCTTCCTTTTGGCATGACATATTATTCAAGGTTCTCCAGAGAAACAAAAACTACATATATGTAATAAGAATTGGCTCACCTGATTATAGATGCCAAGAAGTTCTATGACCTGCCATCTGCAAGGTGGAGAACCAGAAAAGCCAGTGGTATAATTTAGTCAGAGTACAAAGGCCTGAGAGGCAGGCACACTGATGTCTGAGGGCAGGAGAATATGGATGTCCCAGCTCAAGAAAAAAGAACAGATTTGTTCTTTGTCCACCTTTTTGTTCTATTCAGGCCCTCAATGGATTAAACGATGCCCACCGGCACTGGTGAGGGTTATCTTCTTTTCTCTGTCTACTAATTTAAATACTGATCTCTTCCAGAAATATGCATATAGACACACCCAGAAATAATGTTTTACCAGCTATCTGGGCATCCCTTAGCACAGTCAATTTTACACATGCAATCAACCACCACACATGACAACCAGTAACCTTTGAGATATTTCTTGAGCAATTACACTAAACATAACTTAGCTGCTGACCCACTGTGGCCATGTTACATGAGTAAGAAATATATTTGTGTAATTTGAAGCCGCTGACACTTTTTGGTTGTTTGGTACTGCAGCTTAGCCTGGCCTATCCTGAGTGATACACCAGCCACAAGAAACAGCTGAAGGCAGAGACTAAATGGAGAGTGGTCATTTTCCACTGTGAAATTCAGACTCCTTACTGTCCCAGAATGCACGTAGCAGTGCTGACTAAACAAGTGGGCACGTGTCCACCCCATCCCTAGAAACAGCAGGCTAAGACAAAATCTTTTGCACACATCTAGGATTGGAAGTAGGACATACAGGGCCTTCCAAGCACAGGAGCAACCAGCCCAGGGGCACAGGTGTTTCCAAGTCTACATAAGAGCCAAACCAACCCAAGGCACTTCAGTGTCAGAACTTGCAAAGGCTCTAGAGCTGGGAAGGCAAACTCAAATGCCTACAGGGCCAGCCAGCAGGCATAAGTAAAGCATATTTAAGTTTCCTGTTAAAAGTCTGCTATAAGAAAAACAACAGTGCAGTCACGAGGATAACTGGTAGTTGAAATTCTCCTTCTGTGTTGGGAAAACAACAGACTGTTGGGAGCTGGAGAGCAGACCTGGGATAAATTGAATAGTGTGTGCCCAGTCTGAAAGAGGGTGCCACTGCTGTGCTCTGGGCAATCATTGCTGAGCAAGAATGTGATCCTGTGTGGCTGGAGCTGCTGTTGTGGTTATTTAAACCCTGTAAGAGACAAGAGACTTTAGCTTGTAGAGATGAGAGAAGGCAAGGCTGAAATAATACTATAATATCTTCAGATGCTTGTTTTACAAAGCAACTTAATAATAAAGATAATGGTGGGGTGGAGCTCTGATTCAGATCTGGAGCTTAGGTTTATTATATTCATATTATAAATTATAGTGTAGATGGCAACAGGGGGCCTGAGATGAGCCAACCCTTAAAATGCAAGCATGCAACAATAGAGACAGGTTACATTATGTAGTTTTAATTTATTGAACTAGTATATAGTTCAATTGAAAATGGGAAATTGGATCAAAGATCATTCAGGGAAACTAAGACCTATAAAATAATTTTAAAAGTATATGGTTGTTAGAAATCAACCAGACCTAACCCAGAGTACAATACGCATTCACCCACGTCTACACAGCAGTATGAAAACGTAGCTTAATTCTATTTATGAAAAGGGAAAGGAGCCTGACACTCTCTGATGTTAAGTTTGAAATGACAACGAGACAACTAGAGGCACATGTGGGCGGGGCACATGTTGAAGGACTTTGTACAAACTCCAAACTGGTCATTTTGAAGGACGTGGTGACACCTATTCTTGAATGAATTTATGGAAGGCTGCATGGTTAGAGGGTAACTGGAGATGCGGAAATGCCAAATAAAAATTTGAAAACCAGATTGGTGTTACTAAAATCACACTGGCTCAGTAAAGAGATCAAAGCAACTAAAAAATTAAACTAGTCAACAAAATCAATCTAGTGATGAAAAGCTCAGTAAAGTCAGTTATGTGACTGAAAGAATCAAGGCAATAGTTTATTTTTAAGGTTTAAATCACCTAAATCTTTTGCACATATTTAGTATTGGAAATAGGACATGACAATACTTTCCAAGCACAGGAGAGATATTTTGGATAGGACATCCCAGTTTTTAAGCATTTGAGTTTTAAATATTTTATGGCCAGTTCAGTGAAGCAAAGGACTTACACTTTATATTTTAATATTATTTAAAATTACATGACAACATAGAAATACATTATTCTTTTAAAATAATAAAATGTTATAGATGAGGCTAAATTCTCCTTTGACCACCACTCCCTGTCTCCTCAGAGGTAAGTGCTGGTATTAGTTTGGTGAGACATTTTCTTGTTCTTGGTAGTGAAGACCAGTTTCTTGGGCCTTTTGGGAGCCATTATTATGTCCTTCAAAGCAGGAGTTTAGAATACACTGAAACCCCATAGGGATGGCAAGATGGCTCATTCATAAGTAATCCAATCCAAACGTTGTCTTTCTTTTCTCCATCTCCCTGCTGTCTAGTTGAATCCACGACAAAGAGCAGGGCAAGATATACAGAGTGAACCTCTGCGAGGAACTGGAATTTGGGCTGGGGACTCTGATATGTCCTCTTACAGAGTCACCTTCCTCCTGTCAGCCAATTCTCTGAAGATATATTATAGTACATAGAAAATTTCAATTCATTCATTTATTCACTCACTCATTAAATAGAATTTTATTGAGTACCTTCTATATGGGGAGTGCTGTATTTGACTTTGGAGATAATATGATGAGCAAAATAGACAAGGTCTCTTTCCTCATGGAGCTTCTAAGTCTAGTGAATTAGACTGATAATCATATAATCACACAAAGCACTCAGTTAATTATGAGAATTTATGAGAAGGATTAGACCTTGGAAATCTTTCTGGAAGTTGTGACACTTAATCAACTATCTGAAAGGTAAGAAATCCATAAGCAGTGTGGTAGGGGTGGAAGAGCCCTCAAGGGTGTTCTAGGTAGAGAGTCACATTTTAAAAGACTGAACATTTGAGGAACTATATATAGGAGTTAGATATGGGCAAGGCTGGCTTCAGGGCCATGTGACTTGAGCAGTCACTCAAGGCCCTAGGCTCATATATGTTAATGCTTAGTTTAATGTTCTATGATCATCGTTGTTAAATTCCTAATAATTTTTTATAAGGATCCCTGCATTTCCATTTTGCACAGTGCCCCTCAAAGTATGTAGGTGGTTCTGGATGCGGGAGTTTAATCTTATAACATGTAGCCATTGGAGGGTGTTAGGAAAGTAGGGATGTAATCTCAATTCCTAAAGGACCACTCTGGTTGTGATGTGAAGAATGGAAGGGTGGACATAATCACCTCCCTTTATGAACTTATAGTACAGCTGGTAAAACCAAATCTGGTCAAGGGGTATTATTAAAAGTAACACATTATAGAAATATATTGAAGAAGACCCTGAGAAATTGAGGGGTGGGTCATCTAGTAAAGTCTCCTGATTGGGAAAAGCTGTAGTCTCTTGCACACTTTCTTCCAATCTTCTTTTTCTCTGAGTTAGATACCAGTTCCCTTTGCCTCTTCAACTCAAGGCTCAATTTCTTAAATCAATTAAGAAACTTAAAGATCTGAAAACCACACTTTCACATTGGTAGCCTCATAATATCTTTTGGAATTGCTTCATATATTTGGCTTAATGCTAGCAACCCCAACATAAGGTGGGGCTACTTTTCCTTCTTCCTTCCTATTATTCAATGAGCTCAGATAATTCCCTGATGATTACGATGAGGTTTTTCAGTTGTTTGGCTAAATTTCCACTAATCTAATTCCTCAGATACACTGGAGTACATCCCAGAGATACTTGGCTGTCTCTTCCACTTGACGTGGCTATGTTTCTGTTGTCAGTGAAGCTTCTGTTTTAGGCATTTCCCATAAATACTATTTTATGACATTATTGCCAGTCACACCATCCTTCCTGTGGTGTTTTTTCTATCGGTGCTGTCCAGTACAACTTTCTATAATGTTGGAAATGTTCTCTATCTTCTCTGTTCAAATGTTCTATATCTTCTCTGACCAACCACATATGGCTACTGAACACTGACTAGAGCTCCACATGAAAATTTGGGGCACTAAAGCTCAGGAAAGTTATTTAGTTGTTCAATGTCCCAGAGGCAAAATAGGACAAATCTAGATACAAACTCAGATCTTCTGGCTGTCAGTGATCCTTTATCCTATGAATGGGTGGTCTCATACAACTATTTATTTGCCAAGTTTTATAGAGCACTTATTAAGTGTAATAAGTATTGACGTATTTTGACGATGCCAAGAAATGAAATATGATGGGAAAAGTTTGAGAAATAAGAAAAGAAAATCACTTTATTGATCTTTTAGAGCAAGGAAGAAGAAGGGAGAGTCCTTGTGTGACCCTCCTAGAGCACCAAGGATGTAAAGGAGGGTCCCGGTGTTCACCTGCAGGGGTCCAGAGGTACAAGTAGTAGAGGTACCACTACTGTTGAACAGATGGGTCAGGTTCTGCCTCTGTGCTCAACAGACAAGGCTCTTGAGCGCAGGAAGTTTCTAGTGCTTTGGCACACGCAGGCTGGTAAATCCCACTGGCTGTGCCACTCCAAGATCTTTGGGTTTGGTGAGAGTGAGGCTGAGTAACCTGCCTGAGCCCATACAGCTACTAAGGGACCAAGGCCAGACTGAAATCCAGATCCTTTTGACTCAAATGTTAATTAGGGTAGCAGTGGGTGCAGATACTGCAATCAAAGTTTGTGAACTGACTGACTGTGGTGGTCTTGAATGCCAGGCTAAGAAATTTGGATTTGATTCATTGGCAGCAGGAAGCCAGTGGAGCTTTTGACGAACTTCTCAGTGGAAGCCACTGAGGAAGTAAGAAGAGCAAGTGATGGTGTTAGAGTGGAAAGAGGGATTGCTTAAAACAAAACAACAACAAAAACAAAACAAAACATGTTTTTTTTGTAACTTCGGGGCGCTTTTCTCTCACATCCGGAAGATGTCTTGGAGGTGCTGGGGACAACGGTGGTATTGGAATGTCAAGGAGAATGGCTCCCAGAGTCCACAGGAAGGTGAGCAGTTCATTTTGAAGTCAGGAAGATGTTAGCAGATAGTAGACTGAGTTGCGAAAATGTTCAGTTGGTGCTTGATGAACACAAGCCACGTGAGCTAAACCACCTCATGTTCTCCGGATTTGGAGGAGAGCAGAGTTAAGTAACTTGTGGAGGGCCACCCATCCATTCTCAGAGGGGAAGTTTGCACAGAAAGTACAGGAGGAGCAAGGAGGCAGGGCAGGAGGCAGAGAAGTCGCCCCCAGAAAAGTCAGAGGAGGGCCAGGAGTGGCTAGTGGCCAGAGAGGCTGAGGGGAGGCCAGACATGTGGTAACATTATATAAGGAGCTACAGGAGGCTGAAGATCAGAAATAGACTGGAAGGACATGAAGGAAGGTGCTGATAACTTTTAATAGTTCTCTTTGGGAGCACAGTGTAGCCAGATAACTCAGGAATTTAAGGAAAAGAGAAATATGTTCCATGGGTAACAGGTGTTGAGTGGCAGTGAAAGGAAGGACAGAAATGCAACAGCCAGAAAAAGAAAGGAAGCCCTTGTTAGTTTCTTATACATAGAAAAATGTGTTCACATTTGTAAGCATAAGGAAATAACCCAATAGGGAGAGTGAGAAATGAAATATCTTGGAAGAATCATACTGCATGTGTTATCTTCTAGTGATAGATGAAAAATTTGATAACAATTTTAACGTAAGACTTCTCTTAATATCTTTAAAAATATAATTAACCATTCTTACTTGTTTATTAATTCAGAATCAATATTTTTAAACCATAGCAATTAAAACTGGGATAGGCAGACAGATAAATGAGATAGAAAATCCAAAAATAGGTTTACATATATGTGAATCTAATAAAATCAATACTTCATACTAGTTGGAGAAACGATGTATTATTAAATAATTGTTTTCCCCAAAAAATTTTTATAATGTAATTTAATGTGACATACTAACATAAATTCTACATGATTACAGATTTTAAAAACCATGAAAGTACTAAGAGAGAACATAGGATATTTAATAATAATGTAACAATATCAAAAGCACAAAATTCTAACTCACAGTCATTGGCCAAGGAAACTAGAAATAAATTCTTGGTGGCACTGCAAGAAAGCATCTGATGGAGAGCTAAACACCTTGTGAGAAACCCTCCCAGGCTCTCTGCACAAACTAAAACATCCAGAAGTACAAGAAGAATATATTAAAATCAAAAGCTAGGAGGTAGCAGTGAATGGGTTCTAATGCACTTTTGGGCTGAACTGAGCTTTGGAATTTAAAAAATTCTGTGGAATCATTTGCTTACAGTTTTAAAATGCTGTCTATCCAATAATGTCATCTATTTCTTTCTGAAGGAATTGAAGAAAATCATCAAATATCAGGAAGGAGTCAAATTCTTTGCAATTAAGTCATTTGTACTGTGTCCATCTCTTTAAGAATCTCCATAAATTACCAAATATATAGTTAGATATTCCACATACCGCTTGGGTAAAATCACTTGACGTCATTAAAATGGATTTAATTGATATTATCAGTGACACAAAGTTGCTAAAACAAAGCAAAAAAACCCCACCTCATTCCTAAATTCAATTTGAGTGCCTTTTATCTAACCCAGCCTGTGTGGAAAATAAAGTCTTGGACTTCCTGTCAATACCTTCACCCATGTGCTGAAAAGACATACATACACCAAATGGGCACCACTCAATTTTAATTTCCCCACTTTGAGTGTACTTCCTGCGCTATTGCACCATGATTAATATATAATGCTGAATACTGAGAAGATTGACATTTAGGAGCAACTTTTTTTTTCATGGCAACTGCCTTCCTCAGTGCCTACTTAACAGTGTTCCATGTACTTTGATCCTGACACACTTTTTCCAATCCTCACAATGACTCACACAGTATTCGTTAACTAAAATAAGCACCTCTTCTCTCGTACTATAAGATTCGACAGAAAAACTTCGTCAGCCTTTTCTTCCTTGAATGTATGTCACTCATATTCTAAGAGTGAATTAAAAAATTGGTACATCAGTGGTTTAATTCAACCACAAACCAGAAACAAACACAAGCCCTATTAGCATCCCTCATGACGTTGCTTTTCCATATTATATGTTATTAATGCTCTGCTTCATCTAACTTGTGTCCACTGATTAAAGAATTCCATCATTAGGTGTCTCTCAGGATGGGCTAAGCTATTTGCAGTACCAAGTACCTTCAAATCTCACTCAGCAAAGCTCATATCCAGTGCAGTTCAGTGAAGGCTCTGCTGCATGTCTGCCTCATCTGGGATCCAGGCTGGTGGAACAGCCTCTGTTGGAATATTGACAAGTTGTCAAGGCAGCAGGGGGAGAGAGAGCATGGCGAGTACACATTGGTTCATACAGTTGTTTTTCCACTGTTATGTCTCTGACTGAAGCAGGTCGCATGGCCATGCCTCTCTTCAAAGGCAGCAGAGAGATGCAGCACTGTCACGCACACGGGAGGTGCAGAACTGGAAATAGGTAGTGAACAGTGCTAACGACTTCCACATGCTTATTCTATTTTCTCTCTGAGCACACATGTGTCAAAAACTATGAAACTGGTTTTACAAACTTTGAGAAAATATTTTGACTCAAACCTGTTTATGCCTTTGAGAAGGTTTTGAGGTTTTAGACTCCTTAGATAAAAATATTCAACTTAAAACTGGAAAGCAACAGTTTGTCCTTGTTCTTGGAAAAACATTCTCAACACATTTATAAAAAAGGTCACTGTTGGAAGATGATGCAAAATCTTCATATCCTTATTTAACAAAGTTTCTAAACAGACAAATCATTGCAGACTAGAGACAAATAAATTCCTTGGTCCAGTGAAATCCAATTGAAAGCTTCATTGTCAGACTGCCCATTCAACTTGTCATTTGTAGGACACCTACTTGCCTACCACTTGTTCTAGCACAGACAGATTATAGTCTATATTTGAACTCGACTGGAGTCTTCTTTCCTATTTATATTTATGATGTTATTTTGAACCGTAGTATTTATATTACTATTTTCATTACATTCATTCTTTAACAGACCACTTTTAAGTCATTGACTGTTTTCTGCGAAGTGGAGATTTAACACAACAGAATAATGATGACAACAACAAAAAAGTATACATTTTAAAAAAGAATGATTTTCCAAGAAAACAAAACTAGGTGCTTAAATGAATTAGGCAGACCTCATTGTATAGGATGAATATATTTCATAAAAGTTTGCTTTAAAATGTATCCCATTTTCTACAATCTTCAACAGAAAGTGTTTTCCCATTGCGTGGATGGGTTGGGAAGGTAATTTACCAGAAAATTAATTTCAGAATATCCCTGAGTAAAGTATTTAGGAGGGAGATAGCTCATGTGTCCTGGAGATCCTGTATTTGGGAGACTTGTGAAAACAATATAAGAACTCTGTATCCCTAGGGATAGATAATGTAGTAAACCTTACCTCTTTGATTCTGAAAAAAAAAAATGGGGAAAATTTGAAAAGTTCAAAGCTTATGATCTCCAGAGATACTGCGTTTTCCCTCATGCTATTAGACAATGTCCTTCTCAATACCCACAACTGGTTATATTTTTTGTCCTTTATTGCAAGAGTTGCCCCAAGTATTTAATTTGTCCTCTTCTTTAACCTTCTGACTATTTAACATGGCATGAATAGTGGTTTGGAGGGCCATTTGCTTTTCTTCTTGGTAGAGTATATACATAAGCCTCACTAAACAACAGAGAAACATTTTCATTTTTAATGGGATGTTAGGTATACCAATTAGGAGCCCACTATCTCAATGTAAAGTGCGGGTAATATCTGGATTGAAGGAGAATTGTCAAGCTTGGACAAGATGGGGCCCTCTTACTTCATGATTCTTATCCCAGAATTGAAATCTGGGAGGAGGGAGGAGGTACATTCTCAGATGTCAATGTAGAGAGAGGAAAAGAGAGAGAGAGAGAGAGAGAGAGAGAGAGAGAGAGAGAGAGAGAGAGAGAGAGAAGGCTTCAAGAGAGCTCCAGCTTCCTGACTCTCCTACAAGATTGAGGATAACTAGCTGGCTTTAGGTAGCCACTGAAAATACCAGAAAGGCTATGTAGCACATAAGCACTGGCTTTAGCCCAGTGACCCTGCCCACTAGTAGACATAATGAATTTCAAGTTTTGATGCATCAGTGATCACCACTCCTCCCTGAGGAAGGACCCTTGAAGCATGTAGAGAAAGCCCAGCATGTTTTCTTCAACACTCTTCCATAGGGAGAAGAGAGAAAGTCTATTACTCTAGGAACCAAAATATGAAAAGGGAAAGAAAAATATTCCTTCTATCAGGGACTAGCATTTATTGATCACTATGGTTTGGGGGGAATGTTTGCATCCCCCCAAAATTCATATGTTGAAACCTAACCCCCAAGCTGATGGTATTAGGAAGTGGGGCCTTTGTGACATAATTAAGCCATGATGGCAGAGCCCTCATGATTGGGATTAGTCCCTTATAAATGAGGCCTCAAAGAGCAACTTTGACTTTTCCACCAAGTGAGAACACAATCAGGAAGTGGATTCTCACCAGACTCCAAATCTGTCAGCACCTTTATCTTGGACTTCCAGCCTCCAGAACTGCCAGAAATAAATTTCTATTGTTCATAAGCCACCCCGTCTATGATACTCTGTTATAGCAGCTTGAATGGATGAAGACATTGACTCTGAAGATAGCAGTAGCAATAAAGAGCTTGAATGTGATGTTAGGGCTCACATAGAAGGGGCAGCACCTCTATCCAGTTAAACTTGTATTGGCTCTTTTAGGCCAGTTTATGCAGTGGGCACTCAGTGATGTGAAGAGGAAACGCGGCTGCCCTGTGCTTAAGGAGTCATGGGAGGTAGTTCATGAAGAAAGCAGTTCCATTCAAGAAAGACAAAGTGACAAGTGATAACAGGACCAAAGGGAGGAGGAGTTTTTTGTTTTTGTTTTTGATCAGGAAAAGCTCAATACAGAAAGTGGAATTTAAAGGTAAGGACAGATGAATAGGATGAATTTTGACAGACAGAAAGCATAAAAGAAGTGGTATGCATAAAGGTAGAGAAAGGGGGTGGCTTCCTAGTTAGCTGGAACAAAGGCTTCAGGGAAGACAGTAGTGGAGGACATGGCTGGGAGGACATGTTGGGGCCATTGGAGGAGTAATTCGAATTTGCTGACTAACCCATGAGGACTAGGGTTGAGCTGTGCTTTGGGAAGATGTTTTGCCCATGATTGCGGTGTCTGTGAAAGGAGGGAGGGCTGGGGGATCTAAGAATTAGCAGTGGGTGGAATAAGATTTGGCAGGAGGTGAGTTTGCCTAAAAGATGCACTGCAAAGAAATATAATTCTCATTAAAAAAGAAGGAATTCAGGATCCCCAAGACTGTTCTGGAAGGAGAATCTTTTTGGAGGGAGGGAGGCCAGACTTGAAGCTATAGTTCTCTTCTCCCAAAGTTTTCTTCCCTTTGGAGATTCCCTCATTAATTGTCCATACTCCACCACACTGCTCTGTGTAGGGATGTGTTAGGGGTTGAACTGTGTCCCCCTAAAATTTATATGTTCAAATCCTAAAGCCCAGTACCTGAGAAAGTGACGCATTTGAACAGAGGACCCTTAAAGAGGTGATTAAGTTAAAATGAGGTCATATGGGTGGGTCTTAATTCAATACGATTTGTGTCCTTATAAGGTAAGGAGTGTAGGACACAGATACATGCAGAGGAAAGACCATGTGAAGACAAAGAGAAGAGAGCCATCCACAGCCAAGGAGAGAGGCCTCAGAGGAAACCAAGCCTGCTGACATCTTGATCTTGGACTTCCAGCCTCCAGAATTGTGAGAAAATCAGTGTCTGTTGTTCAAGTCACCCAGTCTGTGGTAGTTTGTTATGGCAGCCCTGGCAAACTAATACAGGGTGTATGGAAAATGACTTCTTTTGTTATCTTATTGCACAGATGAAAGAAGGCATTTAAAGTAGCCTTTCATAAAGTTTGAGAGACAGCAAACTCATAAACCAAGATAAAACTAGTTCATCAAGCCTGTAATAAATGGCTTGCTTTTTAAGATTCTAATGACCCATCCCATTCATAAAAGGATCTGTCCAGGGGTCAATGTTTTTGGAGCCTGTTGCTTCCTCTTGCAACCAGAGGGGGAACCCTACATACAGCCTTGTCATTTTGTCATGGAGCCCTGTGCTCACATGTGCTAAGAGCCAGGTTAGGACTCAGACCACAAGTGGCCTGTGGCTGGAGTTTGTGGCTAAGAGAAGAGCAATAGAACCTGGTGTCACACTCCAGGCTTGTCCACAAAGCAGTCTGGACATCCTGGAACTCTGTAGGGCCATGGTGTCCCGTGCACGAGCTGGGAGGGGTGTGCCGTGAACGAGGTGTTTATAAGCATGCAGATGAACACTGTGTGTTCCAACACCCCTGGAGGCCAGCCTGTGGGTGCAGCAGAACAGGCAGCTTCCAACCATGCATGCACAGAGAAGGGGTGGTACTTCGCTCTGACTAGAGGGAAACATAGGAACATTCTCTGGCACAGACTAACCCCTCCAGAGTGCCCCAGGAAAATAGTTTTGAACACAGGAATTGCCAGGTCTGGATAAACATAGCTCAGTCCCTCAGATGTTTTGAACATGACTGAATGTTCATACTGCACAGCCTTTCATCAGAGGCCTTCAAATAGTTCACATAAAATCCTGATCCTGTTCCAGGCAGTGGCTGATCCACTGTTCTGGTGGCCAAACACCATGAAATGTGGATCCTTTTGAGATACAGTAAACCAGTGAGAAAGTTCAAATTTTAGACTGAGCTCATGGCATAGCATTATGCTCACATAGGAGGGTCCAATTCTGGCCTTTTTGCTAATGGCCTTGGGAAGTTTCTTTATACCCTGAAACTCATTTCTCTCATGTTTAAATTGGGAATAATGGTAAAAGTGTGTCTTCATGTGCATGGCTTCTAAGTTTTAAAATCAGATTGAAAAGCAAAAAGGGCTTGACTCTGCCATAGAAAAGTTCTCAAAGTCCCTGAACACGTTAAGCATTTAGGAAGCATTATGGGGGTGGGGGTGGGGTGAAATCATAATGACCTAATGACCCTTCAAAGAAGTGTTTATCCCTGCACTAGGCATTCCTGAGAGCTCTATGATTCTACTGTGCCACATTCTTTGTTTGTTTGTTTTTAACCAATCTTGAAGTCTAAGTGACAGAATAGATACTAGATGAGCCATTAGGTTGTAAATTTAAAATGTTTGCATTAACATAAATAAATGAGTTACAAAACAGCTCAAAGCAATGTTTAACACTGTGGTGCATATAATTACCAGGTTTCCTCGGGGCAGGCATTCTAGTAATGCATGGAGGTTTGGAGTTTTGTATGTTTTTCTAACTTCCATTCATTCATTCAGCAAATAGTAAGTGCCTATTTTATGCCAGGGATTATAATTAGCCATAAGAATCAGAAAACAGTAAGACAAATCCCAGGCTTCCACAGGCTTATAGCCTAGAAGGAGGAATCCAATAAAGAAATAAACGCAATAAAATATAATTAGATCTGTAACAACTGCATTTGGTATTCTTGGTGTCAGCAGTCTCTAAATAGTCACACAGATCTGTGACATGAGCGATTTCTTTTAAAGACTTTATTTTTCAGAGTAGTTTGAGGTTCACGGTAAGACTGAGAAGAAGTAACAGAGATTTCGCATATTCTCCTTCCCTCCCACAGGCACAGTCTCCCTCACTATCAACATCCCCAGTAGAGTGGGACATTCGTTACAATCAATGAACCTACACTGACACGTCCTAGTCACCCAAAGTCTACAGCGTGCATTGGGGTTCATTTGGTGCTGCACATTCCATGGGGTTGGACAAATACATGTATAATGACATGTAGCCATCATTATAGTACATACAGAAGAGTTTCACTGCCCTAACTGTGCTCTGTCTATTCATCCCTCATCTCTCTCCAAACTCTTGGCAACCACTGATATTTTTACTATCTCCATAGTTTTGCCTTTTCCAGAATGTCATATAGTTGAAATCATATAGTATGTAGCCATTTCAGATTGACTTCTTTCACTTAATAATAGGCATTTGAGATTCCTCCATGTCATTTCATGGCTTGATAGTTGTGCTGACTAATATTCCATTGTTTAGATGTACCATGGTTTACTTGTTCATGCCGTGATTTTAATTTTGCTGAGGTGCCACATAAGTTGGTTGGCTGAGAGCACAGTGTGAAATGTATGGGCAGGAACAAGTCACCAAACAGCTGACTGACCAGCTTCCATGTCCCAGAGATGCTTGGTTCTCTATGGGGACCTCCAGCACAGTTACCTTCACAATGTGATAAAATATTATCTCAGCATTGTTGTGAAAAACAGTCATGAAACAAAAGCTAGCTGCTAGGGACCATGGTGGAAATGAGGAGAAATTAAAGACATCTAAGGAAGCAATTGTTCTTTCCTAGAAAGCAGCAGGTACTTGAGAGAAAGGGTATGCTGCATTGGTGGACAGCCACACGGGAACACATGGAGTGCTCAGAATGTATTCCTCTGAATGGGAAGGCTCTGTTTTGTGTGATGCATATAGTGGTAGGGAGAAAGTCTCTGGAAGGGATTTGATCTTGGAGCTGATTCTTGGAAGATAAGTCATATAATGACCATGTAACTAAGGTCAAGTGATGAGAAAGACCATATCGTGTTTGGAAAATACTTGTGAAAAATGAAACAAAGGGACTTTTGTTTCTGGCCAAGGAGGAGTGATAAGGCCTCAATTTACCCTCTGACCAGAATAAAGCAAAAAGAAAAACAAACAACAAAAAAAAACCCAGGCAAAATATACAGAAACTGGACATTGGACATCAGGCAACAAACAACAGTGATCTCTGAGAGACAAGAAACAAATTAAATGGACCTTATTACAGCCCACCACTTTACAACACCGAGAGGATTTCCAGGCCAGAATGCAAGGAAGAGTCAGAGAAGACAGAACTGTATTGAGGAGACACAGCTGAGAGTGTGAGGAGATGAAGCAGCTAACGTTTGCAGGACTGGAGTACTGCAGAGAGCTGCGGAGAGGGAGAACCCTGGAGTACTCAGAGTACTGACCAGCACATGTGTATGTGCTACTTGAGACCCAGGGGAAGAACCATCTGAAAGAATTAGAGGGAATAGTACTCAGGGCTCACACAGGGCTGGGAATAACACCTGTTCCCATTATCCGAACTGGAAAAGCTCATAGTTCAGGGGGCATTGGGTAGAGTAGTCAGAAAAGTCTTGCTTCCACAAGTGAGCAACAATTAGCCCTGCACTAAACACAGCTCTGGAGCTGCCTAACTAATCTTCAGAGCAAACCTAGAAAAGATCAAACTGTTTCCAAGAAATTCAACTGCATCCTAGAACAAAGCTTAAGAATATTTGTAGTGGGGGTGACCAGTTAGCTCAGTTGGTTAGAGTGTGGTGCTGATAACACCAAGGTTGCCGGTTCGATCCCCACATGGGGCACTGTGAACTGCGCCTTAAAAGTCAACTATGCCATTGTAGCATGAAAGCAATGTGTAACCAATGACCACGGCTGTTCCCCAATTAAAAAAAAAAGTTAATTGAATTCTTAAAAAAAAAAAAAAAAAGAAAACATGTTTGTAGGGAGACGAGCCCTCAGTGGACAATGAATGCTGCATTGGTGAAGCATTCCACTGCAGCACAGAAGAAAAAGTCAGCATGAGAAAGTGAACTCTGAAAAGAGAAAGGCCTAGGTCTTTTGGCTTTGATGCTATGAGCAAATTGTTTCATATTTCTAAGCCTTGCTTTCCTCATTGGTTAAAAAAAACCCACAAAAATAATAGGTCCAAAAATAATAGTTGTCAATAGTGGTAGGGGATTGACTGGGAAGGGGCTTGAAAGAATTTTTTGGGCTGACAATAAAGTTCTGTGTTATAGAGGTGAATGCAATTGTCAAATTTCATCAATGGCACACTTGACATGTGCATTTTACTGTATGTATTTTACTTTAAGAAAGTTAAACATACGTTGACCTTTACTTAAATATTTTCAGGCCAAAGAATTTAAGAGTGAAATGTCCTGATATCTGCAACTTATTTTTAAAAGCTTAAAAAATAAGATGGGTTGGTAGACGGATAAAGCAAATACTGATAAGTAGCAACTGGATAGTAGGTATTTCTACTACCTCTTCTCTGTACATGCCACCCCTTCTCTATATGTGCATGGATGGCAGCTGCCTGTTTTGCTGCACCCACAGGCCGGTCCCCAGGGGTGTTGGAACACACAGTGTTCATCTACATGCTTATAAACACCTTGTGCATTGCACAACTCTCCCAGCATGTGCACGGGACACCATGGCCCTACAGAGTTCCAGGATGTCCGGACTGGTTTGTGGACAAGCCTGGGGTGTGACACCAGGTTCTATGTGGGTGTTCGTTATGCAATTCTTTTAACTTTTCTGCATTTTTAAAATAAGAAAATGTTGAGAAAAAAATAATAGTATCTATTTCTCAGATCACCAGTTCAGTACTGAGCACAATGTCTAAAGCATAATAAGTTGGTGATTATTATTAATGGTTGTTAGATAGTGACAAAATGGAGGCTGAGAGAGCATTCTGGCAATATTTCAGACAAATAAAACCATGGCCTAAAGTAGAGTAGTTGCAGTGAGAATGGAGGTGGTGGAAGCATTTCAGAGGTACAGCTTCTAACACGTGGTAACCAGTGGGTAATTGGTATTGAGAGAAGGAGCGGAGTCTGGGATGATGGCCCAGGTCACAGCTTTGGCAATGGATGGATGGTGGTACCATTCAGAGATGACCAGCAGCTCTGGATGCAAGAAAACAGGTTCTAGAGTGTGCTGGAACCCAACAGAGTTTTATTACCAAGAAACTGCCACAGCCTTGCCTTTTTGACAGGTTTGTTTCTGTTCTCGTTTTCACCCTTCTTGTACAGCAAAGCAAAATATGACATTGTTCTGGCCTGAGAGAAGAAAATCTTAATGTTGCAAGACCCTCCCTCAGGAAGATGCTTCAAGGGCTACCCCTTAAAGCACTCTGCAGATTTTTCTGGAAATGATACCCTTTATGCTCCTGGTGTGTGCTGGTTGTTAGGAAAGTGGTGGCTCCATGGAGGGGAACAGCTCGGAGGGCATGTTCTTGCAGCCCAGAGAGCAGACTCTCCCAGCACTGCCTGCACCAGCCTCCAGGGCAGGGCATGCACTCAGCTCAGCATCACCATCAAGGCTGTGGGTCCCAGGTGGTTGTAGAACAATGCTTCCTAACACAACTACTTTTTCTAACCAACAAGATGCTAAATGTTGAGAGTTATTACTTTTATTATTCAGTGCCCATCCCAAGAAAGTGTTCTGTTCTTCATAAAAGATTTCCTATTATACGATCTTCCATAGGCCTTGCACTGGGCATTGAAGAAATGCCGTTTGGTTCAGTGCTCAAAGAAAAATTATAATAGTCAATTTCATGCCACAGCTGAGAGTTCATGGTTCTAGGCCAGGGACCATAAATACTGGAGGGCCAGCTTCAGTCCTCTCTAAGCAATACTACTCAAAATGTGGTCCACATACGTGACCAGAGCCAGCTCACAGGCTGTTACAGTGATGCCGTGAGATAAGTACAGAAATTGGAGGAAGAACTTAGAAACTTTTATAGTAATTTTATGTTGTATACATCTAAGTGCATGATTAATGGATATGTCCATCTCACACACACATCTAGTAGGATCATGTAAATGACTGTGATGGATTACAAAGAAAAAGGAAGAAAAAAAGAGGAAGGAAGGAAGAAAGAAAGAAAAAGAGAGAGAGAAAGAGAGAAAGAAAGAGAGAAAGAGAGGAAGAAAGAAAGAGAAAGGGAGGAAGGAAGGAAGAAAGAAAGGAAGGAAGGAAGGAAGGAAGGAAGGAAGGAAGGAAGGAAGGAAGGAAGGAAGGAAGGAAGGTGAGAAATCCTGCTCTATGCTGCAACTCAGAGCACTTTAAAGATACCCAGGACTCTTTGGAGCACCACAGGCTTCTCAATAGAACCACAAGGCTCTCAGAAAATACCTGGAAATCTCTACAGTCAAGCGATTCCTACAGAACCTCAGGAAACTCCTCAGTCTCTCTTGCTTACCACTCTCCTTCCTCAGAGATGCAGCTGAGCCAATTATTAAAGTCCATTTTCCAGGCATCAGAGCACCAAGAACGAGTGGAAAACAATTATTTACTTCAGGGGATATTGCCTCTACCCTGCTGGCATAGAGTCCTGCTTCTGAATATGACGTGTTTGGTACATAACCCCAAGTTCTAGGATTTGTAATGTATCAGTTAGCTTTTGCTGTGCAACAAATCACCCCGAATTTAGTGGGTTAAAAAGACAAATTATTGGTTAACCCAATTCTGAGGACTGGCGTGGCCTTGATTGGCATCCCTTCTGGTTTGGGCCAGGATCAGCTGTACTCTCCTGGGGTGGCTCACTAGGGCCTTAGAAGGGTTGGCTGGGATGGCTGGGATCACTCTCCATGTGGCCTCTCAATATCTAGCCGGCCTTCCTAGGCTTGTTGAGATGATGGGGGAACAGTCTCCAGCAGTAAGAGGGCATGCCCCCACAAGCAAGCGGTCTTTAAACCTTTGCTTATGTCATACTGCTAATGTCCCATTGGCCAAAGCAGGTCACTTGGCCAGGTCCAGATTGAAAGAGCAGAGGAATAGACTGCACATTTTCATGGAAGGAACAGAAAAGCTACATTGCAAAGAGGCATGCAAATAGGAGAAATGAGAAGTTTCTGTGACTATTTTTGCATTAATGAAGATTAAAGAGGCCAAGTGACGTTGTTTGCTCCTGGCCCATAGTAGCTGCTCAATAAATAGCTATTGAATAAATACTGTCTTAAGAAGCCTTCAGTTTTCCTTATCCTCACATACTTGAGGTTAAGATGTTCAAAATACACTTCTCCCAGAGTCTGATTCTGACTGTGGATGGCCTTGGATGCCAAAAACACTTAGTCATCTTTTGTTTACTCTGTCATCATGGAAGAAGCCAGCAAAGTCCAGTGACCTGAGTCAGAGTAACTGTATGGCTTTTGTTTCCTTTATAGAAGCAACCATTTGTGTAAACTGGGAACTGATGCTTGAGTGTGCAGTTAAGACTGCACCAGCCTGTGTCAACTCTACCTTGGTATTCATACATACCATTGTGTACAGAGTAGGGTTAGGGATCAGCTGCTGAAATTGTTGATTGAAAAATGGGTGTCAGTCACCTGAGTAGGACACACTCCATGAGTGTAGGGCTCTTGTGGACTGCCACCAAGCTTATGTACAGGTTATTATTTTCCATAGCTCCATAACTAAGTAACCTATGCATTAAGCCTCATAACAGGTCTTCTCACTCAGCTTGAATGTGTGAAGGTTCTTTTTCAGGAGCTCTTCCACAACAACTTGGCTGGTCCCCTCCCCCAGTTCCCCAACACTGTTCCCCTCCCCCAACTCCCCAATAAAATCTTAACAAAAAAGGCAGTAACACATAACAATCTTCCTTATGTGGCACTTAGGGTTGCACAAGAGGCAAGGTCCCTCACAGAATGAGACTGTCCAGAGGCTACGGTGGACACAGGACCTCCCATTATCCAGAAACGGAGGAGGAAAAGGGAACTCCTGGGAAAGAAGGGGATCCGAAAGGATCTGTCTAGGTGATGTTGTTCAGCTGCCTGAGGGGGAGTCTCTGGGTCAGAGAACTCTGAAGAACTGTGGCAACTGGGGTCTTATAACCCCAAGGCTCTATATCATCAATGGCCAGCCGATGTGGGGTGAGGTTTCATAGGGTATGCAAAACAGATAGGTTCTAAATGGCTAAAAATATTCTTGTTTGGATTGTTTAAAAAATATTTGGATGTGTAAAAATTTGAGTTAGATGCCAGTAGGCCTTTGAAGTAATGGGTCTCAGCCTGGAGTGAAGAAATAAACTACCTAGGGACTGATACACAGAGGCCACCTTTGTGTCATTCATAGCACCATAACTGAGTTCTGGTGACCATGAGGAGGCCACCCCAAGTTGAAACACTGGTCCCCCAAAAGGAGGATAAACATATAGCAATGGAGAGCCTGAGTGGCCATTGGAATGATGTGGTATGGCATGACCTCAGACCACAGCTACCCAATTCCTTACTTGGGATCACAGTAACGAATCTATGGCCTCTTTTCTCTTCCCTGCCTGGGAAAAGTTACCTGGCCTGGAGTCCTTAGCCAGCTCCTGCCTTCACATCTGTGTCTTCATTTCCTGAGACGTCTATAGTAGGTTGGAAGGAATGTCATTTCTTCCATTTGCCTTCACCAATAGAGAGGACACTGTCAGAGCTGGAGAGGTCTCAGGGAGTTCTCACATTTTCAATGGGGAGTTCCATGGGACCTAAGTCTTGGAGAGAATCTGGGAACAAAAGTTTCATGGCCCAATAAATTTGGAAAATGCTTCATGACCTAGTCCCCTCCTCGAGGTCCACAAGACACAGGTGCGTATTCAATGATCCATGATTATATAAGAGTGAAGCATGAGATCATATCAAGTAGACCATCTCTGAGAAGACTGTTGAAAACACGTTGCTGGGAAGGAAACTTCAAAAAAGTTCTGAGGTCTCCCAATCATTGAGGAGCACACAAGATAGTGAAACTCAGATATTAATAGCATTTTGGTTTTGTTATAGATGCACATTGTAATGAATGGTGGAGGTGGGAGGGGGAAGAGGAGAGAGAGATCAATTGTAAGACAATGTGGTAGGTGGTAGACCATTGACAAACCTGTAGAGCTTTTCTCTTGGTCAAATGGACCAAAATTTTCAGTGCACTTCTACTTGTCTGAACCATGTCTTGACCGTGCTTTTGCTGTGGGTTGTAGGGATTCTCAGATTCAGTCACATAACTAAACCAATGAACTATTGGCTCAATCAGGGTCTCTTAAGATCAGCAAATGTTCAGGCTACTTCCTCCCCACAACTCCCCGAGTCTCCTGATGTATTTAAAGAAGTGCAAAATAAGGTTACTGAACTCATGGTCCACATAAATGCTTACGTTTTACTGTAAACATTGTAAGATGTACAACAAATCCTGTCATAATACCCCTGCGCCTGGATGGATCACTCCATTTGGAGACAGCACAGAAGATGAAGCAAGACCTGCCCGCCCGCCCCCGGGCCCTCCCTGGGACAGGCTTCACGCCCATTTCCTCCACTTAAGCCAGAAAATCAGAGTCATCACATTGGAAGCATGAGGCTAAGACGTGTGATTATTAACCACTATTAGACCCATGATATGTTCAGTTTCATGCAATTAGTTTTCCACTTTTATGTTAGAACTTGAAAACACAGTGTTGAAAGAATTCTTTCACACTGTATCCTCCAAACTGCAGTTTTTCAGGTTTTGCTTTCATTTTTGTCACTGTGGAACTTGAGGTATGTCTAAGAATATACATTTGATGGAGTTTAGTGGTTAAGAACACAAGCTCTTGGCTTCAGATTGGTAAAGACTACATTTGGCTCCACTAGTGCCAGCTGTGTGCCCTCGGACACCACAGTCACCTCTTGGTGCCCTAGGGGTCATAGCAGCCTCCCGCATTATTGCAGGTAATAAATAAGAGGCTTAGCACAGAGCCTGGTAAGTGCCCAATACATTACAGGTATAGCGATTTGTAACACTTTCCCAATTAACCACCCTGTTGACTTCCTCACTTCATTAAATAATTTTTCTCATCACTATTTTTAGTATCTATGTAACATTTCATCTTATCACTGTACCAAAATTTACCCAATCATCTCCTATTGTTCGAGATTTAGGATGTTCACATTTTTCCTTCATCATAAAAAGTGCTGCAATAATTACCTTTAGAGCCACATTTTTGCATATTCATGACTATTTTAAGATACATTTCTAAAATTTTAACTCTGAGTAAAAATTCTAAGGTAATTTTCTCCAGGAGACCCAGGATTACCACCGAAGCCCTCTGGATTGGATATTTCCTAGTCTTTAACAATGAAGAGTAAAAGTACTTGACACTTTGTCCAGTGTTGCCTTGAACCTCTCAAAAGGATTTGACCTTTGTCCATAAACTTCCCTGGCGTTAGCTGAAGTTTCACACTTGATAAGTAGTTCAGGGACTCAGAGATGAAGAAAACAACTGTTCTCAAGTTCATTTTAAGTGTAACTGCTGTTTCTCCAGCTCAGAGGCACGCGCAGAAAAGGGATCCTGGGGACAACGGTGCATCGTGGGAATTGTTCTGCCAGATACCTTCCAGGATGGTTCGTGGGTGCCTCCTTCTTTTTGCAGGAGATTAATGTTACACGGCTTGGCGTGGCCTCATCTGCCTGAATCAAGCATTCCCTTGGCTTATAGCAGCCTTTCCTGTCCTCCTCCCCCAGTAAAGGGAACCACGGCATTGTGGGAATTTCCACATCAAGCCCAGGCTGCCTTAGCACCATTGTTATGCCTAGTCTCCGGGGCCTAGGAAAATCCACTCATTCCTCTCTTATTCCATCCATTGCTATGTGGCCGGATAGCTCACATTCTCCACCTCAGTGAGCCTATCCCCAGCTAGAGCAGAAAAATATCTCTTAGGAGGAAGAGTCTTAGAAGACTTTCAGAGCTTTCAGTCCCAAGTGCAAATCAGTCTCTTGCTTAAATTGCTCCCAAATCCTTTCTCTGTTAGCTCATGAGATGTCAGAGAAAGGACCGCTTTCTCCCCCTCAATTTGCATCTATGGAATCTGGCTGTCCTAAGCAACAGTGCATTTGGAAACAAAGAGTTCTCTGTACTTTGTATTGTTCCCATGGCACAACATAATCGTTCTGTGCTTGTTCTCTCCCACAGGTGAGGGGGTGAAAGATGCAATTTATCCCAAGATAAATTTGTAAATTTATGTAATTTAGGGAGCAGCTGTGTGCCAACCTGTTTGTGTGTTGTTAGCCACCCTCTCTCCGCTTCTGTGTAGTTCACTGAGAACACCTTCTAGGGACGTGGAGATGACATAATGTCAAACGTGTCTATTTATAGAAGGATCTGCTCTTGGAAGTTAATCTGGCTCCTTCTGTTCCTTCCTTTCTATCTTCTCCCCTTCCCTCTCTTTCTCTTTTTCCTCCCTCCTTCTCTCCCTCCCTCCCCTCCTTCCTCTTTGCCTTCTTTTCTCCATTTACATGTTCTTCTAGTAACCAGCTGCTCTCACTGGAGATCAGAAGAGTCTAGATGACACTAGATGAGGCAATAACCTGATGTTTGAGGACCTTCAGACCAGCTGTGGCCCTGCCTCGCCAAGAACACCCACACAGGCTGCTGGACGTGACGAAACAGGAAAAGCTTCATTCGTGGTGTAAACACTCCCCAGATACTGACCAAATGCCCGGTGAGACTGTTGCTCCAATGACAACTTCGTCAACTGGACAAAAGCCCAATTGGGACTCACCTCTATTTTCGGAGTGGTGAGTCTGCATAAGGGAAAAACCACAGGTTTGGAGATCAGAGGAACATCCCTGGCATATACTCGCTGGTCCTTGGAGGGAACATTGTAAATTCTCCAAGCCTCAGTTACTCCACATAGAAAATGGTCATAATGTTTCCCTTATGATTAAGATGCTACATAAACAGCATTTTAGTGGTTGTCAGTAGAGAAAAAAAGATCTGCCTTCCTCTTCTGGAGTCTGCTTGGATTCCACTCCCCAGGGACAACGGTGACAGCCTAATGAAATGAAACCATCAGCACTGTACAGGATCCACCTGGCACTGGTGCTGCCCAAGTGAGTGGCACAGAGGACTCATCAGGTGGGATAAGGCAGGACGTTTAATAGGGGGGCTCACAGGGCTGGTACAATGGGTGGAGGATTTAGGACATTTTCTGGGTTCATTAACGGAAAAAGAAACGTGAATCTGGGAATAGGTATAATGTGTCAGGATCTTTGGTGAACAAGGAAATTAGATTGTATAGTGTCTATGGAAGTAGCGTGAAAAAGGTATGGATGTGTTATGACTGCCAGACACAGTTAGGAGCACGGCAAGAGGCAAAACAGCACAGGCGATGGAGTTCAGGCTCTGCAGCCAGACTGTCTGGTTTGAATCTGGCCTCTGTCATTCCTTCAGGGGGTGTCTTGAGAAAGTCACTCAATGTCTTACTGTGCCTCAATTTTCTCCTCATAAGATTGTTGTAAGAATTAAATGATTTGATTCATACCAAAGATTCAGAATGGTGACTAGCGCATAGCAAGCACCAACTAACTGTATAAGCTATTATTGTTATCATTTTTTCTTTTAATTATTTTTTATTATGAAATACACATTTTTTAGAATTATTTTCAGCTGTACAACATAGTGCAATAGTTATACTTTTTACCCCTCGAAGTGAACCCCCTCCCCCAATCCGCCGCCCCCCTTCCCCCCAATACCATACATATCTATTACAATTCCCTTGACTCCACTCCCACACTACTCCACGTCCCATGATGATATATATATATTCACTTGTAGTTGACATACAATATTATACAACATCAGCTTCAGGTGTACAGTGCAGTGATCACGCCTCTTATGGCTGTTGGTTGGGAGGGGGTGGGGATGGGGGAGAGGGGGAGGGGGTTGGACAGCATAAATACGTAGCTGGAGTGTTGCCACAGGGACATGGAAGACAGTTCAAGGAATGAAATTGATGGTGTTGTGAATATTTTGTGGGGTGTCAGGTGGTCACATGTCTTGCTAGGGAGAACGCATCATGGATGGGGAAGAGGCTTGATTGCTGCATTGTTATCATTTTTATCAATGACTTATGATGATTTGTTGCTAATGAGATGAGGTAGCATGGTGAAGCAGAAAAATTCAGGTGTGGGAATTAGCCCATCGGATGTGACTTAACTGGGTTTCCTCAGGAAGTTTACCCAAGTCTCATTTTCCCTGTTTATAAGATGGAAGAAATAATAACAATAATAAGTGTGATTTGGTGAATATCTTACTCATTATTATGGCAAGTGGCCTAGTGGGATATTCTCCACGACCCTGAGGACAGATACATTGCTCAGCACAGATGCCTGGAGTGGGGGTCCCATTTTGCTGAGGAGAGGGCCATTAGAAGGGGGGAGACAGGGAACCAAAAGGCATTTCCTCGGTTGACTGTGGGGAGGCAGAGAGCCTGGCCTGGGTGGGTGGAGACAAATGTGTTGTGACCTGGTAGATGGAGCCAGCGGAGTACAGTAGTGACCAGCTCTGGTGTCTTGAAGCCTCAGGAATATGTCAAACGTGTTACAGCCAAAGCCAGCACGTTCTCCAGGGCTTGGTTGCAGAAGACTGGGGGGATTAGAGACACAAGGCCAGGAGCAGGTCCTGGAGCGTGGAGCTCACGGAAGGATGAAGAGCTGATCACATTGGCCCTATCTAGCCAGAAGCAAACTCCATGCCCTCCTCCCCACCCGCCCCACCCTTCTGACTCTGAGCAGAAATCATCTTCTCAGATGTCCCAGGCTTAGTCTTGGCCTGAGGGGCAGCAGCCTTCAAAGTCTCATCATGGCAGGCACCCAGGAAGAGGGCTGTCTGGGGAGGCCCAAAAAACCATGCTCACAGGTCCCCCCTCCAGGTCAGGAGAGGATTGAGGGAGGTTCCTTCCTTCCTCCCCATCTTTCCACATAACAAATACACACACACCCCTGCCTAGCGGAAAGGACTGTGAACCATAACTTGTAGGACATTGCAGCCCATATACTGGGTCTTGCCTCAATTTAGGCTCCACTGCAGTAGGCAGCTGGAAGGAAACCAGGAACCACCTGACAATATATGACAATTTGGCTGGACACTGGACCATCCTGGGGAATGCTATAAATTACCCACACCTGAGCCCCATCCCAGACCAGCATGGCAGCTGCTTGTGGCACGGGCCTAGGACAGGCCATTTACAAAGCTCTCAGGTGATTCTAGCAAGCAGTCAGGGCTGAGAGCCACTGTTGGGAAAAATAAAAATGACTTACCCAAAGGGAGAAAGGCTAACTTATTTTATTGGTGCTAGAAATGCTGTCTGGGAGCAGAACAGGAGAGAGGGTCATTTGGACCACCCCTCCCACCCCCTGCCGACTGCGGAGCCCAACAAGACATAAAGTGTCTGTGGCCAAGGACACTTCTCCAAACTACAGGGCACTCTAAATTGGGGACCCCTGACATAAGAGGTAGGGAAATTGCCAGAATTTCAGGAAACTCATTCAATAAAATCAAGTCCCCTTGTCTTGGAGTTTCCACCCAGGAAAACTCGCTAGAAGATGGAAAACTCTTTTTGAGCTTTAAGGGGTGGGTATAAGCTGCAAAGAGCCTGAAGAATACCATGCCTTCATTTGTCTCCCTCTCCATAGCTTGTCAATTGCTCTTCCAGGCTATCCTGCCTGACAGGTTAGAAAGTTTTCAATAGAGGTGTGTTTACTTGAATTGAATTAACTCATGAAGGTCAACATTTAATAATGTCTCAATTAAGGGCACATGAAAGAGCCGGAAGAATCCATTTCCCCAAGTTTCATTCGAATATGCTGCCGGTGTGATGCAGGGGGTGGGGTCCAGACAGACAGGGAAGGCAGCAGAGGCCCTTTTCTAGTCAGTGTTAAAGTGGACTTGATTGGGTGACTGAGACATTTGGTTCCCTGGGGTGATGATATGAGAGATGATCTGTGCAATGTTTAAGCAACTTAAAATGATGTTGTTGATTAAACGTAAAACCTGTCTACACACATACAATACTGTGGAGACACAGACCCTTCATACAGTATTTTTCATCTTTGCAGAATTCACTGGGAAGTGAGGAGAGGACATCTATAACCCAGAACGCCTCTTTGCTATTACACAGACACTTCCAGTGAGAATAGCCTTGGCATCACAGGTTTCGAGCATACCCAAAGCTCCTCTCCTCGTTGATTTCATGTTCTCCATGCCCTGCAGGGCCTCTTGGTGTTCTGGAAAGTGCACAAAGCTGGGCACTGTCTCTTTAAATAGTAGAGGCTGAGACGTTCTCAGGCCACCATGACATATCCCAGCATTGGACCAGCCCCTGAATAAACTGGAAAGACGCCTGTTCTGGCTTTCAGTGACAGGGAGCACCACCAGGGAACATCTCGGGGAGCTTGGTTGGAAGCACCAGGGCTTGGTCTGCAGGCTGCTGGCCTCTCTGCTGCCCTGTGGGGAGGGCCTTGCCTTTGCATCCCTTGCATTCGACTGCAAAGAAAGCCGCGTGGAGGAAGGGGTTACACTGTTTGACCTGGTGAGTTTTATTGCAAACTGTGCCTCTGGGTGGTATGTGCTTACACTTTACAGCGTGTTGCCCAATCCCCCACCCCCTGCAAACCGCAAATGGAAAGGACTGCAGTGGAGACAGTGCGTTTGTGTTGGAATTGACTAGAGAGTCAGGGAATTTTTAAAATCCTTGGTTAAGAGCTGGATATAAACTCTGGCTGGGGTGGCAAGAAGGACCATCTGAGAGGACCTAGAAAGCCCAGTACATAAGATTTGCAGGGATCAGGGGGTCCAGATGCCCTTTACATGGTGGGAAACAGCTCTGCGCACACAGCTGGCAGGTGACCTCGCATTGGTAAGCAGGTTAGAGAGAAGTTTCCACCTGTAGAGGAGCCTTGGCCAGTCCTGGGTGTGGCCGAGCTTGGCAGCTCTGCACTGAGCAGCATTTCATCCTCCAGCACTGGGAGCCCAGCAGGCAGGAGATAGGAGAGACAGGGAGGGACAGATGGGTTCACACATTCCTCAGCCCACAGTGTGGTTGTGACCTGGTTATTGATTAAAATATTAGTTTCAAAAGAAAGGAAGAAGTGATCAGTGCCTTATAATGTGTGCACTTTTCTAGGTGTATATACTTCATTTAAAAATTTACTTGGGGAAAAAAAAGGAAAACAAAGAAAATCCTGAGTTAAATATGCTAATATTTGTAAAGTGCTTAGAACAGTACTGGGTACATAGTGACCACATAAATGTTGGTTAAGTAAAATAAAAGTCTGAATGGCATAAAGAAAAGCAATAATTCCTAGGGCAAACCTGACCTATAAAATGACCCTGAGAGGAGAGAAAACACTTCCATTTCTTTAGTTAGTCATTCTACTTGCATACGTGCTTTCCACCTATGGAAATTACAAGCTATTTGAGTTCAGGGACAGTCAGGCTTGCCTTGAAAGGTGTTGTGAAGGTTAAATGTGATATCATAATAGAAATGGTGACAATTTACTGGGCTCTGGTCCCTATTATATTCTAGACACTATGCTCACTAGTTCACACCCTTTAAAATAGGCATTAGTTCTGTTTGCAGAGAGAAAACTGAAGCTCAGCGAACTTCAGCTAATTGCCCAAATTCATAAGCTCTGAGTAAGCAGAGTAATTAGGTTTGCCTGAGCGCAGAGCCACAGTGCCTAACAATTGAACCATACCACCTCTCACAGACCACATGTAAAGCCCTGCTAAAGTGCCTGCCATATAATGGGCATCGAATAAAATTTTTACAAGGATTCTTATTTTTAATCTGATAATATAACAATTTTAAAAGACCATTGTTTGAAGAACTTTTCAAATAACTTATTTTCACTTAAAGATGTGAATGTACAATTTGCTACAATAAGCAGCAATTTTCAAATAGTAAAATAGTGTGGAATGATTTGAATCATTTAGAGTGATGAGGTTTTATGACGCAGAACACTTGCAGGTAGGGGTGTGTGTGTATGTGTGTGAACTTATGAACTGTATTGTCATAGGCAACGACGTTTAACATCCACATTCGAACTTCCTATTCGTGCATCTAGGCTGGCCTGCGGGAGCATCTTACTGGGTGCATCTGCACCATGCCCGGAAGGGCTAGCCTCTCTCTCAGACACTCTGGGCGGACCACGTTCAGGCAGCTATGAATCAGCTGATTTCCTTGGCTGCTCTTGCTCCACCTCAAATGGCCAGCTCCCCACCTCGTGGCCAGGGACACCAGAAGAGGCTGGGAGCCAAGCCACGCACACTTCGCCTGGAGCATACCCAGCTGTGGTCTGGTCTTGCCCAGGCTAGGGGGAGCTGGACCCCCAGGACACGCCGTCTTATAGTTGACAGGACTGCGCGTCCGCCCCCTAACTCTCACCCAAGCAGGGCATGCTGGATGGGTCCACTCCAATACTAGGAACCCAACACATGGCATGGGTGCAGACACTGCTAGTGCGGGCGCGCGTGGTGCAAATGTGTCCAGCTAAGACGCCAGGGCAGGCCAGGTGCGCCAAGACACTGAGAAAAGAGACGTCTTCCAGCGCTGACGTGACAGCTCTCCCCACCCCACCCCATACCGTATGAAAGGAATCCAGCCTCGCTCCCCGTGGGTTCAGTTCGCTTGCGTGCGTCCCCCGAAGCCCAGCGCTGGGCTCCCGCGGGGGCGACCTCTGGGTGGCTTTTCCCATGTGGGCTGAGGGGGCGGAGGGGCCAGTTTATTGTTCAACGCGTGGTCTCCGTGAACTCGGCTGAGTCAGGGGAAGTGGAGGTGAGAAAGCTCAGCCGTCTCCTAGTTTCGAGTAAAAGTCACAGCGGTTTTGCAGTGATCGACTTTCTCCTGAGGCTCATTTAAAGCCGAGTAACTGTCTCCTGTCCTCCACCCCCGCCCACCGCCTTTGCCCTCTCTCCTCCCTGAGTCCCGCCCTCCTGCACACGCTGACCCAGGGACACACCCTATTGCAGCGACGCAGACAGGGCGTTGTTCCCGTTAAAGGGGAACGGCGAGAGCCTCCCTCTGCCCCCTCGCTTCGCGCCCGCAGCCCCGCAGCGCAGCTGTCTTTGGAGACACTAGCAGCCGAGCGAAAGCACCGAGTTTGTGTCTGAGGCCATTCTGAGGATCGGGGCCAGCTATCCCTTTGGGCTGTAAGTACTTTGGTAGGGAAAGTAGAGGAGAAGGAGGCGAAATGTGGGCATCTTCCATCGATGGTGCTAGAAAGCGCGGGGCAGGCGCGGGCTTGGGGATGGCCAGGTTCCCGAGCTTTCTGTACCGGGCGCGGACAGCCAGACCACGGCCTGTCCAATTCGGTATCTACGGGGCTTGGAGGGATACAATGTAGAGTGCCCTATGGTCTGTATACGGCAAGGGGCGCGGGTCGTGGGGTCGGGATATGGGGAGGGGCGGAGCAGTTTTGCCTCGCTGGAGAGACGTCTACTCGTGTACTCGGTGGCAAAGCAGTCCCTGCGGTGGACATCCTGGGGGTACTGGACCCCTAAGTTTCCCCGCTTTCGAGCGATACGCCCGACCATCCTCCTTTTGCCCCTCCCCAGCACTAGGAGCCACTGGATTTAATTTAAACCTTCTGGGAGATACCAGAAAACTGTGCTTATTTCCTCCTGTACATTCCTGGGTTTCTCTGAATATGTTGTTTATGGAGGGATACGGAGGGGCCTCGGATCGGGTACTTTCAAAAACCCAGTTATGAAACGTTATCTCCCTGGCCCAAGACTCCGTCCTGAAATGGTCCCCAAAGCCGCAGCTGGTCTCACGGCTTTACATGTCCTCTAACAGGACAACCTGGTCTTCAGTCCCCCAAGGCCTGTAAAATGCGGGGCGAGGACCGCACAACTGCGGGTAGATGTCCTGCGGGCTCTGGCCCGCTGCAGTTCTCCTGGGACTCAGACCTTTACCCGCCGCCTCTAACTCCCACCGGACATCTGCTTCCCTCAGTCCAGGCTCCTGGGCCCGTATCTTGCCGCGCGGAGGCTGGAAGGGGTAGTTTCCCGGCTCCGCGTGCTTGGGGAGCCGCAGGGCCCCCGGGGCGAACTTACAAGGGGCTGGCCCAGGAGTGGGGGCCCCGCCCGCAGTGGCTGCCTGGTTAAGCGCACAGTAGGCTGGAAGAGCAGGGTCCTCGTAAACTCGCTCGGGCCATTCTTTCCTCCCCACACTCCCCTGGCTCTGAGCCTCTCTCCGGAGCCACCAGTGTCTCTGGCAGGCTGAGCTGGGTGTAGGACGGCTCCCCGGCGCTGGCAGAACTGGGTGGAAACTTGGAGACTAACGGAATGCGGAGCGCGCGGGGATCTGGGAAACCAGCTCCCGGCCGCGCGTTCTCCCTCACAGCCTGCTTCCTGGCGTCCCCAGGCCTCTCTCAGAAAGCTGGGCGTCTATCCCCTCGCTCCTACCTCCACTCCAAAAGGGAACTTGCGCTCTCCCCCTTCTGCCCTCTTCCCCAAGCTGGGCTGTCTCCGGAGGCGCCCGGGGTGGGTGGAGGCGGGCTGTGGCCTCTGCTCGTCCCTCTGGAAAAACCTTTCCTACTACTGGGTTGACTTACCACTTGTTTTGTTCCAAAAGCAAAAGATGCTCTGTCGCAGGCGGGCCGGCTGATTGCTGGGTGGGGATCCTACGGTCAGCTGCTGCCCCCTCTCGGCCAGCCGACCAGCGTGAAGCGCCCCCCACCCGGGAGAATCGGGCGGGCGCGGTGCCAGTCCCGAGCATTCCACTCGCACTGGGACCCATCCTGCGCGCTTCTCCCGCCCTCGCTCGCTCCGGCCAGTAGAGTCCGCCTCAGGTTCAGTTTCCGCTCTCTCTCTTGGCAGGCAGAAACTCCGCTGAGCAGAACTTGCCGCCAGAATGCTCCTCCTGTTGCTGGGTATCATTGTCCTCCACATCGCAGTGCTGGTGCTGCTGTTCGTCTCCACGATCGTCAGTGTGAGTGCCCGGCGGGCAGCGGGGGCAGGCGGGGCACCCAGCGCTCCGGGTGGGGTGGGGGGTTGGGGGCCTCCGGGCGGCGATCCTATCTGTGCCCCCTCTAGTTCAGGGCTGCATGGTTATTTGCAGACGAGAAGTCCTAGACGTCCCAGGGCGTTTTGCAGTTTCTGGCAATCTGCCCCTTTTCAGTTTTGAGAAAACCACAGCAGATTCAGGAGTAGGAAGAAAGCAATCGCTGGACTAGTTTAGCTGCACAGGCCTCTCTTTAAGCCCAGTAATTTCAGGGAAGTTCCAGAGCCCCCCGACTTTCATTTGATCAAATCGTTTAGCATTTTTTTCTTGATGTGGGTTTGTTGAAAAAGGAAAAGGATTATTTGTGAAGGTTTGCTTTTTTCCAAATGTCATAGATCAGATGGTCGGCTTAGTTCATAAAACACACGTTAGGACTTGAAATTGGGAAGTTAAAATTGGCTTTTTCAGAAGAGTTCACAGTCCCAGGTCTGCTTTATAAAGTGGACCCAGCACCTTCTTAGTAAAGTCTCCACTATATGAACAGCCCATCAGGATAACTTGAGTTACACGGTCAAGCATCAAGTAGATTCGATTTTAAGGTTTGTTTGTTTGTTTGTTTTTTACTATGAAGATGAGCACAGACACAGGCAGTTAGGTGACTGTGGCTTTAACTTAATATAAGGCAAGTCCCAGATATGCTATACGTGTCTGTTTCAAAGACTGAGCAATCATTATGTCAGTGCAAGAAATAATTATGTTTGGGATTTATAAATGATAAAGGCTTATCATTTATAAGCATTTTATAACATTTTAATAGGCCTGATAATCTTGTCAGGTTAATAGGATTTCTAAGTAAGCAAAAAGGCTTAGAGAGGTGGTGGCTTGGGGAATGACACCCAGGAAATCTAGGGAGGAGAGATGGCTATTGAATGCAGGTGTCCTGGGTTGAGTCCATGGCTCCTTCTACTATCGTACACACCTCTGTACATAATAACATGTGCACGTGGTACTTTTCCATTTACAAAGTGCTTTTTACTTGCAAAACACTGGCCTTTCCCTCAACACGATGTGTGAGCCAGACCACCCTCTCTCTCCTTTCCCCAGTATCACTGTGGCCCTGGCTGGGCAACACTGGGTAGGGCAGGGGCATGCCAGGTAGACAGGTTGATGAGGCTGCTCTTCACCTTCCCTTGGTCTTCTCTCTTCCCTTTCTCTCACTCCTCACTACCTCACCTGATTTAGGATGTCTGGTTCTTTCTAGCAATGGCTCGTAGGCCATGGACACGCAACCGACCTCTGGCAGAACTGTAGCACTTCCTCAGGCAACATCCGTCACTGTTTCTCATCATCAACAAACGGTGAGACTGGCTTTTTTGCTCCACAGCTTGTCATGTATCTGTAACATGTTCTTCAGTCCAGACCTGGAAGCACTTATTCTTAAAAGACACAAGCTTGGAAGTTGTTACTGGCGTGGGGTGGAATGCGACAGGGCTATGAATTAAGATGAAAGGAGTCGGACAGTAGATCCTGGGTGTCATTGTACATTCTCTCTACCTAGAGAAATGCCCTTGAGTTCCTCCTTGTCACTTAGTTCAATGCTTCTCGCGAGGCAAGAAATGTGGACACAAGCAATAAAGGTGGCATAATGGCAAAACCTTGGGTAGACCCCATTGGAACTTCAATCCAATTGGTATCTTTGGTTTGGTGGCTGTCTCTCTCCAGAAATGTCCTGGCTCTTTCTGTTACAGTGACAGTGGGGCTGTCCCAGGGATAGTTGGGCCAGCTTTTGGTCTCCCAGTTACAAGACTGCTTTTCCAGATCTTGGGACTCAGTAATGCCACTTAGCATCAAAACCTTTGAGGGTTTCTTTGTGCTAGATGGAGACTTGAAGCTATTTGCAAAACTCTCAGTGAGCCTGAGAGAGTCTTTCATCCAGAAGATTGTGTTTCTCCTATGTCCTCAGCATGTTTGCTTATAAGAAATTGGAAACCAGGCTCTAGTTAAGGGAATATTTGGCAGCAGAAGCATCTGCTAGACACCTCAAATTCTCAGAGGGGAGGGCGTGCTCAGCAGGGGGCCTTGTGTCTGGCTGTGGAGAGGCCGAGGTAAATAGGATGCATTCTTTTTGGTGGCTGGGTGGTGTTTCATGGCAACATGGACCCTGGAAAGCTTGGTGTTGAGGACACAGTGAGCCTGGCTCGGACAGTCCCATGTTCCAAAGGATGTGTTCTCAGCCTGGAGAGGGAAGTAGGTGTAGAATGACAGTGCTTTGCTGCTGTCCTGGGTTTAAAAGACCAATAAAGTACAGCTTTCAATGTGGCTGCAGCTACTCATAAGTCCAATATTTCTGTTGAAGATGCTATACCCGATGAAAGAAACCAATTTAGATCCAGCTCAGCAAAGCAGGCGGTGAAGTGGCCCTTGGTTCTGGCTTTGCACAATCTGGTTTCTTTGCTGGGCTTTGCCCCCTAGGGGCTCCGCACCTGATAGCACTCAGGCTGCCACTGAAGCATTACGAAGAAACATCTCAAACCTGAGGGTAAAGAGAAACTGCTGGAATAGTCATTTGGTAGTTTTTATGTGGAGGATAGGTGAGAAGAAGAAAGCCCTGCTTTATGTTTCCACTTTCCTTGGGGGCAGAAAAGCAAGGCCCAGTCCTTACTGAAGCAAGCAGTCCTTACTCTTTTGTCTGAGTGTATGAAGGATATTGAATTAAAACCTCCTAGAAGCTGCATGGTGAGTTTGCATGGTGAGTTGTCAACCAAGTAAATGAAACACTCATGAGGGCCTGAGAATGTGATATAGTGCTGCTTGTCCCCTAAGCCACTGCTGTCCAGTGTCTCCCCCTTCACGGTCTGCTGAAATGACATGAAAACTCAGGATGGGAGTCTCCTCACTCAGCACTGACACCTGATGGTCACAAGTGGTGAGTCAGCCTGGGAAGCTGGCTTTCCCTGAGGCCAAGCAGTGTCCACAGGCACGGTTCCCAGGTGGCATCTGGCCATGCGGGGTTGGCATGGAATCTTGGACTCTTTAGGCCCGGAAGGGGGCAGTTTTGGCAGGCATACTGAAATCCAGCTGAGTTTCAACAGAAATGAGGCGGCAGAAGAGCAGCTATCTAAACTGTGCTCAGACTGTCTGCGGAAGGAAAGCAATACTATTTTCCTCGTGGTCTGTATTGACTTGCGTTCTGCATCTTCCCCGGTTGTGAACAGCCCTATTTCCATGCTAGAAGCAGATCTCATTCAGGCACTAGTGTTATTTCCATCAGGAAGCTTATCTCTTAACTGGCTCTTTCTGTGCCAAGCTCATCTTCTAGGGTTTGTTTATGATGATTTTTTTTTAATCATGGTTGTTTACTGTGGGCATCCCAGAGCGTGCATTCTCTTCTGCATCTGCCTTCTCAGCTCTCATAAGGGCATTTCGAGGAAATCTGGACATGCCCTTAAACAAGCTGGGGTAATTTGGACTTGGGTTTATAAATTAAGTTAGAAGTTTCCATTTCAGCTTCCCCAGTGTGGTTATCTCTGCTGACATCTTCCTGATGGGTCAGGACGTGTTACAAACTTCGGCTCCGATGGGGGTGAATCCTCTGGGCCTTTGTTGCCTTTTTGAGTGGGTTTAACAGTTTCTGTGGCAGACAATAAGGTGAAAAAAAAAGATAATTAAAAAAAATCAAACTGCCTTTACAAATGAAATATATCAGTTGCAAACTACTTTGATCTGAATCTGCTCTTAGAATGTTTGAAGCATACTTTTTATTTGAGTAATCAGAAGTAATTTGTTATTGATATTGATTTATGCAGACTATATTGCAAGTGTGTTATGTGAAAATACATTGGTTCACACAACTTGTTATTTTTACTGAAGGGGCTCATTTTTGTATGTGTGGGGCCATGGCTCTACATCTCTGGGGACTGCCATTCACTTTGGTTTTTATAACAATGGTACCCCTTGCCAGGTTAACTGTATGGCAGTCAAACATCTGTTATATAGTTTGAAGGAGGCATGTCAGGTCTTTCTCCCAATCTGCCTTTTGATATTAGAAGTAGTTTTAGATTTCTTACACAAACTGCCCTCAACTCTGCTTACCTTCTCATTTTCAGAATTTATTTACATACTTACTGACTCCTTCTTGATCTTGGCTGCAGGTAGAGGTGAAAGAGGCACATTAATCGTGACCTTTATATTGAATGCCTCTTGGGCCCAGGGAATGCAAGGACCTGGAAAATATGGACCTTGCCCTTGATGGTCCTGAATGTCTTTGAGGAGTGAGGAGATAAGTGTAGAGGGATGAATCACTGTGAAGGCAGCTTAGGCCAGATGCCCAAGGAGTGGGGGCAGGCAGTCCAGGGAGGAAATGGAAGGGAAGTCTCGTGTGGGAGGTGGAATTTGATCCATCCTCCAAAGGATGGGCAGGATTTAAATAAATATAAGCAAGAAGGAGGATATTCGCTATCAAGGCAATGGCATGACCTAAAGTAAGGGGAAAACAATGCAGGGGACATGGTAGACCAGCCGGTAGTGTCCCCATTAGGATTAGGATTCACTGCATACAACAGAATATTTTCAAATGACAGTGGGTTAAATAAGATAGTTATTTCTCTCTTTTAATAGAAGTCTGAAAGTAGGCAATCCCAAAAGAGGTATGTCAGTTTCATGAAATTGTCAGGCGCTTCCTAGGGTATTTCTTTACCATCTCTTGGATTTGGCCCTCATCCTCATGGACCGAAAGGCTGCGAAAGCTCCAGCCATTTCATCCATGCTTCAAGCAATAGGGTGGAGAAAGGAGGAGGAGAAAATACGTCCTCTTCTCTTTTAATGAAATACTCCCAGATAGAACATACACTTGTTTCTGTCTTTTATTAGAACTTAGTTGCACAGCCACAGATAGTTACAAGGGAAGCTGAGAATGTCGTCATTTGGCCTGGTGAGACTTCTCAACTCATAGAAATTTAATAGCCAGCACCTCCCAGTAAGCCTGGCTTGAAACACTTCTCTCCAATGCTTTGAGCACCCCCTCCACAACCAATCATACTCTTTTGTAGTAGCTCTGCTGGCTCCTGTGCGATTTCAGAGCAGATTTAGGGTTCTTCAAATATGTCATTTCTGCTGTATCCAGGGCTCCATCAGCAGCACCACCATTCTCATAGTGACCCATAACAGAAACTGTAGAACATTTAAACTTCTCTCTCTTTTTCTCCTACCTCCTTAGACATTGATGTAGTCTTATTGTTTCATGATATCTCTTGAATCTTTGTTTTCTTCCAATCCAGACCTCTCATCTGAACTCCAGAGCCATATATCCAGCTACCTACTAGACATTTCACTGGGGTGTCTCAGAGGCACCCCCAAGCCAGTCAGTATTCATCGTTCTCCCTCCCAAATATACCCTTTACCAGATTCTAGTATTTTGGTGAATGCTGCTCCACCAGCCAGCGAGCTAGACATCTAGAGTCTGCCTTGTCTTGTGTCCTTCTCTCTCCCTCCTCAAAGTCATCAGAGGTCCCACAGGCCATTATTCGTCATTGCCACAGCCATTGCCACACCTCAGTGGCTCATTTGTCAGAGCCACTGCAGCAGCCTCCAAGCTCCTAACCTTTCTTGCTCCCTTGCAACTCAGTTTTCATGTTGAATCCAGGGTGATATTTTTAAAAATTTAAATCTAATCATATTACCCCTGATTTACAACCTTTCAGTGACCCTCTCATTGGTCTTAATCTTCAGATGAAAATCTTGACTAAGGCCCATAGAAATTTATCTGAATGATCTGTTCCTGTTTCCCAGTAAATCCCTTCCCTTTTGTCTTGGAATTTCAGCTTTCTCTGAGTTCCTTGATCATGAGCTTCCCACCTCAGGATTCCCATCCTCCCTCCCTTTCTCCCTCTGTCTTTTGTTCAGAACTATTTGTTGAACACCTGCCACATACCAGATACCCTATAGGCTCTGAGGATACAAGAATAACAGCTTATATTTTCCTGGGTGAAACAGTCAAGGAACGTGGATAATTTGGGGGTACTGCTAGAAACTACAAAGAGAATAAAACAGGGTGATAAACAGGGATTGGGGTGGGGAGGGGAGGCCTCTTGGAGGAGTGACTCCTTGTGGATGACCGGGAGTTGGCCATATGAACATCTCACAGAGGTTCCAGGCAGAGGGACCATCAAAGGCAAGATCACCAGGGAGGGAAGGAGCCTGGCAGAGCTGAAGCACAGAGGGCAGGCCGGAGCGGTGGGGACAGGGAGTGCGGGGTAGTGTAGCAGGCCAGCCCGTGGGTCCTTCTAGACCTTCGGAAGGCGTTTGGTGCATATGGATTCGTTCCTAGTTTCTACAATTTCATTTAGACCTGCTCATCTTATATGTATTCTTTAGCTGCATGTTTATTCCAAGTTGGAATAACTGTCCAGAGCATTTATAAGGCAAAATACATCAGAAGTCTTGCAAAGTAGAAACACACTGATATAGATCCAATGATTACCCTGGCTCATGGTCACTTCTGTTGCTTTCTTTTCCTCTGCTGCCTTACTCATTTTCCTTCTAGAGATCTTTTATTTTCAATCAGAAAATAGCTATAAACGATATTTTTATGTTAGGAAGTTAGTGTTGAATAACAAATAGGTTCTCTCTGCCTTGCTTAAGAGAGTGGAGTGTCAGGGCCTGGCAGGTGCGGCCCACGGAATAGCATCCACACAGTGGACGTCCATCTAGAGGCAGATGTGGCCAGTTCCTGGAGTCCTGGTTTTTAAACTAATATGACCTGAACATCTCTGGCTGAGATCTGGGGGTAGGGGTGCACCAAGCCTCCTCCCCAAGTCCTGAAGGCACCTATCTCCCTGGGGGTCCTCACACCATGAATGAGTTTAAAATTTACTGCCCCAGAGGTTAGCAAAACATTTGCCTTGCATTGAGTGAACTAATGTCTTTTGTTCAAATTCTTAAAATTATCCAAATTTTATGTCCAAGTATGTACAAGCCTTCTCCCACTCTCTGTTTGATCTGTGTGGACCTGGTGTCTAGCAGAATGGGTCAGAGGACTGGCGTCCGGCTACCGGTTACTTGGAAGCCTCGAGATGGAAGGCACAGCTCTGGCTTTGCCCTGTCTCTTGGTCTGGCCTTCATCAGCTTCGGAGAATCAAAGGGAGGCAAGACCCAGGCAGAGTTTGTCTTCAGTCATACCCATTCCCATTCCCTGTCCCCACTTGCAAAGCCATCTCTTGTCTCAAACAAGAGTTGATGAACTTTTTCATACTGAAATATCAGGTACCTAAAATATATACATTCTTGAAGCATTTTCATTTTTAAAGAGGAGGCGTGTGCTTAACATGAAAACATGAAGGAAAAAAATCGGGTCTTCCTCCAGTCTGTCCCCTCCTTTGCCACCTCTTGTGTATGAAGGCAGCCGCACACATCCCCCTTCCCCACCCGTTTCCCAGTGACACCAGGTCGGTCTTTTGTGCCACAGAGTGTGGGCTGGAGCTAGGATCAGAAGCCAAGCAAATGAGCATGCACTGCCTGTCCTTTTCGTTGTAAACAACAACAAACTCACGGCAGTCAGCAGGTCGTGGGCAGTATTAGACCAATGGTTTGGATGGAAAATTAGAAAGAAAGAAATCTTGCCAGTCTCGGAGCCCCCAACTCTAGGTGCTTGGTGGTCTCCTGTTGTCTGTGCCTCATGTGACTCCAGATTTATCTTATTTATCCCTTTAATGGTGATGTCATTTCGTCAAGGGCATTAAGCCATTTCCTTGTCTGTGGCTCAGGTTTTGGTCAGGTTTTAGAAAACACAGGAGGCCCTCTGCATTTATGGGTTCATGTTTTGCAATTTAAAATCTTTGTGGCTCCCTGGGCCAACCCACAATCTCTGCCCAAGTCATGGCTCTTGATTTTACAGGCCCTTGTGGGATGCCGAGGCCCTGGCAGGCGAGGGAGGTCCAAGGGGTGGGGATGTGGTGTCATAATGCTGATGTTTCAACCCTTCAAGTTTCTCAGCAGATGCCAGCAGCGAGGAGCTAGTTCAGAAGGCTCATTCAAACCTGTGCTTGAACCATATTGCCCATGATGCTCAGTCTTTGCTTTTTACAACATTTAAATTGCACCCCCAGGATTTCACCAAAGTCAAGGTAGCATCTCTTGTATTTCAGGAGCAGGGATCGGCTGTGTTGTGGCTTGAGGTTGTAGACGTTGGTTTTCAGTGAGAGAAGGCTGTCTGGCAGGAAGCCTTCTGAGTATGCAGTCACACTCAGGAGTAGACACATGTAGACTCCCAATGTTGGCAGCACCCTGGAAGGTGATATGGTCCATCCTTCTGCTCCATCTCACCTAGCTTTAAACCCCTAGGCAATATGCACACCACATGTTCACCCTATCAGTGATGGGGAGCTTACTACCTTTCAAGACAGCTCCTTTCATGCCAAGAGCTAACAATGTGGTCCATTCATTTATTCTTCAAATATATTGAATACATCTTATGTACTAGGCACTGTTTCAGAAACTGGGCACACAGAACTGAAAGACCCTATTCTTATGGAGCGCCCAGTTACTTGGGGGAGACAGAGAATATATAAGAAATAAATAATTGTGGATAATGGAAAGTGTTCTGCAAGAGACACATAGGGTGATGAATTAGAAAGTCGCCCCTGGGGAGGAAGCAGCTGGTCACAGAAGGCCTCTTCCTTTCATAGTCATGTGGATTGAGACTAAAAGACAGGGGGGGACCAGTCATATGAGGAACCACAGGAAGAAAATTCCAGGAGGTGATGGGAAGGGCCAAGGCCCAAGGCAGGAAGGAGTTGATGTATTCACCAAGAACAGAGGCTGGGATGGCTGAGTGTGCTGGCTGGAGGAAGGGGTATGAGGGGCAGCTGGAGACGGAGATGGGGCTGGATTGGTGGGGACTCACAGGCCCTGGTACTGAGAAGCACAACTGGGACACCGTTGGAGGATTTTAAGCAGAAGAGTGGCGTGATTTGATATGTGTTTTGAAAGGTCATTCTGGCTGTTATGTTGAGAGTATAGAATGTAGGCAAAGCTCTTGGGTTTAGATGTCTGTAGCTCAAGGCAGAGGCCTGGGCTGGAAATTCAAATACTGGAGCTGTTAGTCTATATAGGGAGTATTTAATGTCATGGTGCTGAATTAAATTACTGGGGGAGTAGATGAGAGGAAGGGACAGAAAGAACGGAGCAGAGTCCAGAGCTAAATCTTACACTACTCCAGGGGCTCATGGGGGTACAGGAAAGGGGCAGCAGATGAGACTGAGAAGGAGTTGAGAGTGATGTGGGAAGAATGCCACGAGATGTTGTCTTGTCATTAAGAAATTACTTTGCTAAACGCTAGTCTGTCCCCACTTTTGTCCAGTCCTTTCTGGTTGTCTTTATTCATGCCTGGTGTGCTAGACTTGGGTTTTACCTGGTTGCATGGCTCTTCTTCAAGGAGTTTACATCTCTTTAGTGCCCTTGGACTGACTCTTCAAATATTTGGAGACCCCCAAGTTTTATCTTCCTGGAGTCTTCCTTTCTCTAGATGATGGCTCCTTCTTTCAGTGGCTTCCCTGGTGCTGGCAAGATTCCTCTGAAGTCCCAGCTGTTTAAAGGATTGCCTCTGTTCAGGCATGAGCCTCTTCCTGCCCCCCTGATGCTGGGTTGGTGGCTGGCTTGGCAGGTTGATACACAAAAGATAGAGAACCTCTTTCCCCCCACCACACTATTCTCCCACCTCCATCTCTAACTTCTGTGGCTTCTAAATGTAAAGAAAGACAATAGGATCATTTAATTCATTGGTTTTCAAGCATACTGTTGAACTTCTCACACCCCTAGTAGGCTGTAGTGGAAAACCCAGTAGACTGGCATCAGGGGTCCTTGCTTTTCTGCACTAGGTCTGCTTCTAACAAACTGGGAAGCTGGGGCAGGGGCCCTGGTTACCTCATAGAGTCAGTGTGGAGGCAGGACCTGGAGTCGGTGCCCACATCACATGAGTTCTGGGGCCTCTTCACATTCAGGATGTAATTGTGACATGGGGAGATCCCGAGTGGAGGTAGCCTTTGAGCCGGGCCTTGGAAAACAGGTGGAACTTCAGTAGGCGTGGGGAGGAGAGAAAGGTGTCGTGCCTAGGAAAGGACATGTCGGTGGTTTACTGTGACTGGTGGGTAGGGGCTGTATTAATCCTAGCTCTTAATTTGCATGATGCTTTGCCTATTTTTATACATTAGGAATAAAAAGGAGAGGGGGCTTCTGATTATTTTTATGTGGAGAATGTCTTTTAAACCCAAAGATCTTGAAAAGAACTCAGTCATCCCCTGATCCCCTGTGCATTCTCCATTAATACAGCTCATGATCAGGCAACTAAAAGTGCCTTTCTCCTCTTCACTCTCATTTTTCTATGGCTACATCCAGCGGTTCCAAGTGAGCTACTCTTAAAACAAAATAAAAAATAAAAAAAAAACAAGTTCTCTGATAAACCAATTTGAAAAACACTAAAATTTAAAAGTTAAGCAAGCTTTTTTTTTAAATGACAACACTACTTTACTATTTCATTCTTCATTATAATGTCCAAGGAGGGAGGTTAATATACTTGATTATGACTATGAAACCTACTCTTTTTTTTTTTTTTTAATCAATGGATGGGGTAAGCCTTCCCATAAAAAGTCTTTGGGAAATACAGCTTAACCGGATCCTCCAACCAGGATCCTCCTTGCTAAATTTTCAGGTAACTGCAAGGACCTCAGTGACTGTATTATATTCTCTTTTCAAGTCCAAGGACTAGTTAGCAGGATAAGACTGTTGGTGTCAAACCAGAAATATAAATGAGGCTCTGAAAACCTAGCTCCTGTGCCTGCCAGCAAGCCTCTGAACTTGGAGTGCACTTAATGGGATGATTGTATCAGATTTAGCCGGAACACCTTGACATGAAGTTTCTTTCCACCTGCTGAGCAGTCTTTGGTCACCAGCCACCAGCCATAGGTTTTGCCCTAGTTAAAATGTCCCTCATGATGATGTGTTCACAGAGTCTTGCATTCTGCATGGGCCCCAGTAAACTTGGCCTAGAGCTGAGCCCTATTTCAAAGCTAGCAGCTGGTCTGGACAAGGAAAAAGTTGGAGTCCCGGGGGAGGACCCCTCTGGGCCCTGCACATGCTCCAGCTGGTGGGCGAAGCGTAAGTGCAAAGGTCACATTATTTAGGATGGAGGCCTCTTGGCAAGTCAGCAATTTCTGGAATGACATTCATACTGAGAAGTAAGGAAAATGGGGATTTGTGTGATGGCAGTGGGTTGGGAGGTGTGAGGGTGGGGACCCAGGCCTTGCTGGTTATGGGCTTTTGAAAACAGCCCAGCATTATGCAAATGTGTGGTGCTATCTCTTGCAGTTGGGTTCATCCCCTCTGATGACCTCTTTCCTTGTGGCTTGTTTCTCCAATTTTTGCTCTGACTTTCCTGCAACCGTCTTTTTTTTTATATACTTTCAAGAAAACCGGTTCTCTTTAATGAGTCAGAAAGTTTTTATGAATTGCCCAGAGTGGGACTCAAGGAGGGCCGGGCAGCTCCATGCTGGTGATGGAAGATGCAGAAGGACCCAGATGAACTGGTGCACTTAAGAGTGCTTCATCCTTTCTGGGCCCTTAATTTTCTAGATTGCAGGTCCCGGGCTAAGAATACAGCTGAGGGGGCAGATGTATTTCCTTCATTGCTTAGCTGCCGGCAGCAGGAATCTGACCTTGAAGTGAGCTCTGATCACTGTGCAACTCAAGCTTCCCTTTATCTGCTGGGGAGCTGAGTCTGCCTGCAGCTGCGGCCCATGTCCAGAAGCTGTCAGCAGCCCTTTTACCTGACACTCTCGTTAGAGCAGTAGGTCTGCCAAGAGTTTCAGGGCTTTTGATTCCTGTGCTCAGCACCAAGGTTGGAGATTAAAACGCTGCCACTGGAGATTCCACAAATGTTTACCGGGCACCCGCTTTGGTCCTGGCCCTGTGCTCAGCCTGCACAGTGACAGTGGCTGCTCATCATGGACTCTGCTAATAATTGCGAACGTCCAGTTTGAGAGAAAGAGTATCACTGCCCTGGGCTTGGGTAGAGGTTCAGATTTGCCCCTTGGAATATTGGCCTGACTTTAGATTCACTCTGTGTAAAACAGCTTTGTAATTGACAGCTTTTCCCATTGCATCTAACTCTAATAATTATTTCCTGTACATCTGATTTGTTTGGCTATAGCAGAAGTTGGCAAACTGTAGCCTGCAGGCCAACTCTGGCCCATCACCTGATTTTGTAAATAAGGTTTTATTGGATAAATGGGCCACACCCATTCATTATATATTGACTAAGGCAATTTTGTGCTAAAATTGCAAAGTTGAGCAGCTGCCAGGAGACCATGTGACCTGCCAAGCCTAAAATATTTACAGTCTAACTCTTTGCGCTAATCTCACCCCTGTGCTGAAGATTAGACATGAATATAAATTGATATAAATTTGTATCAAAATACTTCTTAAGAATTCTGATTGGTGCCCTAATAACATGGCTTATGTGAAAACTGTGGTCCCCATTATACTATCACTTGGAGAGTCCCAGATGGAGATGCCCCAGGAGCCATACCCTGAAAAGGTCTGTAAATGCTATTTACCCTGCTCAACACCAGCCATTGAAATGGGGTTATTTATACTGTCCTTTAACAGAGCTTTTATATTAACTCTTTGGTTTGATCATGACAACAACCCTATGGCATAATATCTCATGTTAGAGAAGAGGAATTTGAGGCCAAAAAAATGTTAAGTGACAAGTTAAGCAGGTGGTCAACAGAATAAGATGACAGAGCTGTCGCCTGGCAGTTCTGACCAGAGCATGTGACTGCCAGAGCAGAGTCAGGCTGTGCATATCCTCACCTAGATATCCATCACCTGCCAAAACCTAGAGCGTGTGACACCTGCTCTCCGTTACTGCCCACCCTTGGTCTGGTCCTGCTCTGCTGAATGACTCTGGCTCTGTAGCAGTGCCCTCAGAACTTTGGAATCTTGTCCGGGCACCGTGGGCTTTCCTCGGAACAACACCAGCAGGGCTTTTGAATCTTTAGCCAGCCCGTTGGGGCAGGAATGGCAGCCGCTTCCTCCTGGCTTGCTCTCTTTTCTCCTCTCTGCCCATCTGAATGGACGGCAGTTGAGGAAGCAAGTCCTTCACTCTTTGCAAGTGGAAGCCCAGCCCCTGCCAGGATTCCAGCAGCTCTTTGAGTTGTGGGATCCTAATTTATTATTGACTGCCATGTCTTTTTTTACCTTGTAATCTTTTAAATTGGTTTTAATTATTCACATATTACATGAAAATATTCTCCTTATTAAAAATAAATCACATGATTTAGATCAATTGAAAGGCCTCCTTGACCAAGATTTTCTTCATTCCAGCTCCTCCAGTGCCTGGGGGTTAACATTGATATTAGTTTAGCACATCCTTAGCTCTTTTTTCAATGAATACACAAATATTCATGCATGTGTATTCTTATGTATATATACACATATATAGTTTTTTGGTGTGTATTTACATAATAGCATCATGTTGTGTGTATACCTTACTCCTTTCATTGTCATGGAGATCTTTCAAAGGTTGTTCATTTTATAACTTACGATTTTTTAACTGTTGAACAATATTCCATTGTAGGGATCTACCCTAATTCATTTTCACTCGTTAGACTGATGTTACAATGAACATCCGTATTCATTTCTCTTTGAGTTTATATGTATTTATCCAGAATATAGTGACTAAATTGTGGAGTCATTAAAAATTTAAATATATTCTGCCAAATAGCTACTCACTAAAGGATTATTATATTATCATTCCTGTGAACAGCGTATAAATGCTTCTATCACACATGTACTCTGTTGATATTATCTATCTTTTCAATTTTTGCCAATTTGATGTATAAACATTAATATCACATTTCTCATGGATTTTACTTGTATTTTCCTGTTTACTAGTGAGATTGAGTACCTTTAAATAGTATGTTTATTGGCTGTTCATATTTCTCCTTTGTGAATCACATGTCGGTATGGCTGTTTAATTCTATAGTTAGATCTTTGATGCATCTGGAATTGAATTTTATGCATGATGTGAGCTAGAGAACTAATTTTTTTTTGACAAATAGCGAACACCACTTGTTATCTATTGTATTCTTTCAAAATTTTTCTTGGCTGTTATTACTCATTGACTTATTTATGAATTGTTGAAACATTTTGTCAAGGTCCATTTGAGATATTAATTAGGATAACATTGAATTTGTAGATTACTTTGGAGAAAAGTGGCATCTTTACAACTTTGTTTATATTGGAAACATAGGATGTTTCTGTTTCTTTAGTACTTCTCTTATGTACATTAACAAAATTTAACTATGTTATTGTTTCCCCCCCCAAGAACCAGTATATTTAATTAAGTATATTTTTTATTTCATTAATCTCTGCTTTTATCAGTATTAAGTCAATTATTTTGGATTTAATTATTTCTTTTCTAACTTCTTAAGTTGAAAGTTTAGTTCATTCCTTTTCAGTACTTTTCTAGTAAATACTTTACAGGTATACATACCCCTCTGAGTACTGCTTGGGCCGTAGCCCACAGGTTTGATATGCAGTACTCTCAATATTATTCCTTGCTGCAGAAATTTTTGCTTCTCATCTTGATTTCTTTATTGAAGGAATTATCTGGAATACTACTTTAAATTTACAAATTTATTTTGGCTAGTTTTTAATTTCTACTTCCTATTTGCTTTTAGTTGTGCCTGTATCATGTCTGCTTTCTTTGAGATTTGTTGAGATTTTCTTGTTGCCTAATACATAGTTTGTAAGACTGTCCCATGTGTTTGGAAATAATTTATAGTCCTTGTTATATGGACACAAATTTTCTATATATCTATTAAATTGAATTGGTTAATCCTGTTATATAAATAATCTATATCCTACCATATATTTGATCTACTTGATTTACCCATTGAGAGAGGTATACTAAAGTCTTCCACTATGATTGTAGCTTTATCAGTTTCTTCTCGTATTTCAATTATTGTTTGGTTTATATTTTTCCAAGCCATGCTGTTATATGTGTACAGATTTCTGTGTTTATTTTTTTCATGGTAAACTGGATCCTTCCTAACTATGAAATATCCCTCTTTGGCCACTTTCATCCATTTCAATTTAGATTCTGTTTTATATGATGGTATTATTACTATATCGGCTTTCTTTTTCTTAATATTTGCCTGGTGCCTCTTTTTAAAAAATCTTTTTTTTTTTTTTGGAAAGTTGTTTAATTTCAAAATATTTGCGGATTTTCCATATAAATTTCTGTTACTAATTTCTAGTTTAATTCTGTATGGGTCAGAAATCATGCTTTGTATGTTTTATTTTTTTAATAAATTTATTGGGGTGACATTGGTTAATAAAATTACATAGGCTTCCAGTGTACAATTCTTTGATACATCATCTATATATTGCATTGTGCATTCACTACCCAAAGTCAAATCTCCTTCTGTCTTAATTTTATAAGGAACCTCCATACTGTTTTCCACATTGGCTGTACCAATTTACATTCCCACCAGCAGTGTAGGAAGCTTCCTTTTTCTCTACAACTTCTCCAACACTTGTTATTACTTGTCTTGTTGATAATAGTCATTCTAACAGGTATGAAGTGGTATCTCAATTGTGGTTTTGATTTGCATTTCCCTAATAGTTAGTGAGGTTGAGCATCTTTAATATATATATATATATATATATATATATATATATATATATATATATATATATATATGTTGGCTATATATATATCTTCTTGGGAGAAACGTCTGTTCAGGTCCTCTGCCCATTTTTTAATTGGATTGTTTGTTTTTTTTTGTTATTGAGTTGTATGAGTTCTTTGTGTATTTTGGATATTAGCCCCTTATCAATGGTGTTGTTTGCAAATATCTTCTCCCATTTGGTTGGTTGCCTCTTTGTTTTGTTGATGGTATTTTTTGCTGTGCAGAAGCTTTTTAGTTTGATATAGTCCCATTTATTAATTTTTGCTTTTACCTCCCTTGCCTTTGGGGTCAAATTCATAAAATTCTCTCTAAGACCAAGGTCCATAAGATTAGTATCAAAGGGCCTGGCTCAAAACAGTAGGTGTTCAACAAATGCTCAATGAGTAAAAAGCTCCTTGGTCCCCTGATTCTGATCTGAGATACAACTGATGGAAAAATATCTCAGTTGTAATGGACTAAAGTTCAAGTAATTGATAAAAGAAGTTTCAAGAAGGATTTAGTTATATTATTATATCTAAGGGACTTTTCCTATTCATACAGATTTAACATACAAGATTTTGAGTTTTCTCTAAATGAGGTCTGGTAGAAGTTCCTGTTGTTAATGGCAGTGGAGCTAAGGACTAAGGTAGGATATCAGAATTAGAGAAGGAAATCCAGGATGTCATCTGCACCAGCCATGCTCCTTGTGTGGGGGCTCACTGAAGGACATTCCCCAGCAAAACTGAATCACTGTGTACTTTAGTTCTGGATTTGCATCTCTTTATGTTTTCAGTTTCACCTACCAGAGTGCTGGATAATTATTTTTGTTTTGTTTTGTTTTAAATAATATTGTGGCAACATTAGCTTTATTGCAGACTGGTCTTCCAGGAGAACCATTATGCTGGAGACAGACAAACAGATTTATTTAGGAATAGATAAAAATGGCTCACAACTCATTAGACCTCAGTTTCTTACCTTAATTGACAAAGAATTTGAAAAAAATAAAAGAAGCATATGTTCTGTTGTAGTTAAAAGAATACTAGACTGGAATCAAGGGCCTCCGGGGCTTGGCTGTGCTAACTGGGCTCATCTAAAAATCCCCGGAAATCTCTTTCAGTATAAAGGAGCTGCATTAGTTGTCCTCTCACATTTCTTCCAACTCTAAAATGCTTCTCGTCTGTGTCTGGAAAAATCTTATGTGAAACTCTAGTAACAGTTAATCTAACCAGCACTCTTAAAATTCTGCCATGAGCTACTACTTATAATCCAAACCAGGTTCATTTTGTTCAGTTATTGGTTATAAACCATCCACATGTCATAGCTTTGAATGCTGTGGTAAGCATTGATGTGTATTTTTCTAAGCCATTACACATTAGCCAGTTGCTGAACAGACAGGATAAAAGCCAGTGGCTTCTCCAATTTCTTGTTTAAAGGAGTGCCGGCCCCAGTGCTTCTTTGGCACTTGGAAGAAAGTATGCAGGTGACAGGTGGACAAAGCCAAATGCAGCTCTCCTAGGTGGACATAGTAGGTTGCCCTCTTTAGTGCTGCACCCAGGTTGTAGTCTCTTCTCCTTCCCTGTGAGATGATGTGATTTTGCAGTAGGTGGTGAACTACAGAATCCTCTTCCTTGCCTGAATTTCAGAGGGAAGCCTGGAGATTTGATCTAAGGCTGGGGACTTCAATTAAGGAAGTGTAATCCACGATCACTGAGCACATGACAGAGCACAAACTGCTCTGTCCTGAGGTTGAAGATGAGGATCCAGACTGACCAAGAAAAGATATAACTTGGCTGCCAAATGACTTTTCATAGCTATAGAAAGCATGCCCTTTTCCATCAGCATTTTCTTTCAATTTTCTACATAATTAGTTTTGGCTCCAACACCATTTTCTTCTTCCCACCCATCCCCAAGATATCTGTATCTCTTTGCAGGGTGCTGAGATTTTGAGAAGTTTTATAAAACTATTGTTGTAATTCAGGGCTTCTAATTCAGGAGCCCTTCAAAAACCCCTGTGGGCAAGAAGATAAAATGCAGTAACACACATATGTGTAAGTAATACATTTGGCAAACAGACTGGAGGGGAATTTAATACACTTTAACTTGAGTTTAACTACTAGTGCTGGGACTGCAGACATTTTCTGATAGCCCTTTCTTAAAATGTCCGCAATTGACTTTAATAGTACAAAAGTGAATTGCCTGAGTCTGCTCATAAAAGAAGGCTCTGCTGCCTGGGGACTGTGGCTCTCAGGCTCTGCTCGTGGCAGAGCCCTCCCCTGGCCACAGCTAGCTTGTCCTAACCTAGTGTCTCTTCCCTCCAGAATGGCTGCAGTCTGTCCAGGCCACCATGATCCTGTCCATCATCTTCAGCATTTTGTCCCTGTTCCTGTTCTTCTGCCAACTCTTCACCCTCACCAAAGGGGGGCGGTTTTACCTCACTGGAACCTTCCAAATCCTTGCTGGTAAGTTGGAGATGATAAAGTCCATGTGGAAGCTGGTAAGTTGGAGATGATAACATCCAATGCTTCAGAATGATCAGTTAGTAGAAGGATGTGGCCCCAGAATATCTGATATTCCTGAGTCTGTTCATTGGATGGTTTCATGAAGTACAGGTGTATGAGTGTGTATGTGTATGCATGCACATGTGTGTATATACCTTAGAATTTGGGAACTCTCCACTTCTCCATGGAATGATGTGCATAGGAAATCGGAGTTAGGGGCTCTGGAAGGAAGGTCCCTAACCAAGCCAGATCTTTTCACCAGAAAGGAAGCTACAACCTGGACACATAATCAAAGGTAAATGCTGAGGGTTTCAGTACAGTAGGAGTTAGTCTTGAAGGCAGATTCCTATCGTTTATGTTATGCCCCAAGGAACCATTCTTACTTCAGCATAAAAAATGATCCTGATGAGCTGCTGAGAGCTGCTCTAATGTATTTTTCTTACTCAAAGCAGTGATGAAGCCACACTGACCAATTCTTGCTCTTCTTTACTCCAGCTCCTCGGTTTCACTGGTCTTTGATTTACTGTTCATCCACAGGTGTCTCCATTTTGGCACTCTTTTGTAACTTGCCATCATTTCCAAACATGGGACCATGACAACACACAAGAGGTCACCTTCATCTCCTCCCTAAACTACCCTCAAGTTCCCCCATTGGACAGGTTACTCATATGTATGATGTGCAGAGTCCTAGAAGCTTCTGTTATAGAGGGTGACATCTTACAACTTTGTTTCTAGATTCTGACCAGTTTTTTACTTCATTGACTCTTATTCTTTTGTCCATTGACTACCAATGGACTGAGTCAGCAGGACATCATAGAGAAGTAAGAGGCCGATGTAGTGGTGGATTCTATAGTCCAAGCCAATAAGTCACAAATGCCATATGGACCAGAGTACATCTGGGCACTGGGAGATGTTCTAGATTGTGGCTGTCTGAGTAGGCAAATAGCATAGAGTCCCTTGGTTTAGTTGGTTGTCAGGACGACCATGGTGCTGAATCACCACCTTGTGCTCAGGAGCAGTGATTGGAGAGTTGAAAATAGCCCACATGTCCTGCATGGATGGATGGATGGGTGGATGGATGGGTGGATGGGCGGATGGGTGGATATACTGGCTTACTTAGGGCAGTATTATAAGATACAACCTGAGGTTGAATGTTGATGAACTTTTCTAGAAGCCAGAGAGCTATCCTTTCCTGGGAAAAGGAAGTAACCTGGAGACCCACTTCTCAATAAATACTTAAAAACAACATTTCAGTATGCATGGTTTTAGGATTTCAAAACCAAATAGTGTTTTGCTTCTTGCACAGGTTTTATTATACCTAGTCAAGCTCCTGGATTGTTGCCAGCTTTGTTAAATTAGTGGTTACACAGTAAGAGATCATTTCTAGGTATGTTAGAAGCAGAGTTATCACTATTTGCTCCATTTCCAGAAGTAATACAAGGTGTGATTGAAAAATATGGTGAATGCTTACATTAAAAAAAATTATTACAGTAAAGACACATTGCCATTAATCCTCCTCAAAATACTCCCCCTCATTTGGAACACACTCATCCCATTGTTCTTGCCACTTTCTGAAACAGTTCTGGAAGACCTCTTTCATGGGTGTCTTTACTTCATCCTCCATCATGACAGCGCTCTGTGTCCCACATCACTTCTGGTATGGCAATTTCTGTCAAATAAAAACATTACGATGTGTACTCATCCACTTTATTCACTGGATCTGGCACCGTGCAATTTCTGGCTCTTCTTCCAAGTCAAAATGACCATGGAAGGTAAATGTTTTGAATTGATTCAGGACATCGAGGCAGTCATGATAGTGCAACTAAAGATACCCACAAAAGAGGACTTCCAGAACTGCTTCAGAAAGTGGCAAGAAGGATGGAATAAGTGTGTTTGAATTGAGGGGGAGTGTTTTGAGGGTGACTAATGGTAATGTGTCTTTTACTGTATAATTTTTTCATTTAAACATTCCCCATATTGTTTGATCACACCTCATACACAAAACTAGAATGTATCCTGGAATTTCTTTTTTCGGCCACTGTTTAAGTTTGATATCAAATCAAATGATCAATTCCATTGTACCAATGATGTATCCTCAAGATAAAACAATATAGACTTAGAAAGCAGAAGTTTCATAAAAAATTTTATGTGATCTATACAAACTTTTTATTTTTACTGATAAATACACAGACTGGCAGAGAATAAATTGAATGCCCAAGGTCACACAGCTCATGCAAAGAAATTGACTGCTTATACTCCCTCCCATACCACAGGGACTGAATATAGTTAGATACTTCCTTGTATTTAGAGATGCGGAATACACCAAAAGTTTTAAGGAGCACAAAAGCCAAGGCATAAACTCTGCCTTTTGTACTATCTTGCATTGAACCTGGAAGATCAATGCAAATTTGCAGCATTCGTTATTCCTGATTCCCCAAGCGTCCGTGGTAAGAGCCTGCACTTTCATAACTAGTCAAACTAAAAATATTGGACTGAGAAGAGCTAAGTTACTGCTGAAGGGGCTTTTCAGAGCAGTTGGCATCTTCCTGTTCATTTTCCCCACTGAGATATTTCAGCTTTCAGTTCTCTAACAATACCTCTTTAGCAACATCCTTTTAAGTCTAAACCCAAAGTACAAGATAAGAGCCATTAAGTTGCAAATGTCACTGCACTGTGTGTTCAAGTATTTCATTCACCCAAAAACTCTTAGGTGTTGACATTTTCTAATCTTCCAGAGTATATTTGCTATCCATACTTGCTTCACTGTTTTCATTCTCCTCTGAACTCAATATAGATCTTTCAGAACATTGCTATAAAATCGTCTGCATTTAAAAGCACATGAGTTTTATCCCCTTCAAATCTAGCTGTTTATCTCTCATGAGACCCACTTTTCAGTTATCAGTTTGTCAGTTTAGCTGTCCATATTTGAATAGGGTTTTATCTTGAATTAGAAATATTGAGTCAAAATAGCAGTTCCTAAGAATTTTCTATTCTTAATTGTTAACTCCAGTCAAAATAATCTGACAGTTTGTCTTCTAGGAACCTCAGGCCTCTGTAATGTTGAATTTGAAATTGCTGTAGGATCTTTCCTTTAAAATTGAGAACTAATAGGGTTAGGGACTTCACTTAGAGATTTCCTGACTCTTTTGAGTTCTGACAATTCTAAATCAACTTTGTCTTAACAGGCCCCAACTCAGGGCCTATTAAGAAGTCAGTAAGTAGAGAAAAAATTAGGGGAGGGTTGTTGGAGTTGAGAGTTGGTGACAATCTGAGAAGTTACAGTTTAATATCAAGGAACAAATCAGAAAAACTAAAACAAACAAACAAAATAAAAAGAGGAAAGGAAAGGAGGGGGATAGGGAGGAAGGAAAAGAAAAGTAGCTCCACAATCATGGGATGTAAAATCTAAGCGTGTGTCTGCTACAGGGTTCACACAGGGCAAACACATCTTCAAAGCCCTGAAGCATTTTATGTGGAAGTCACCAGAGTCCCCACCGAGTCTCCCAAGTGGCAGTTGCAGGCTGGGTTATCTCTGCATAGCTTCTTTTCAGAGGACCTAGCTGCGGTCTTGATAGATCATAAACATGAGGGTGTAGGGAAGGCAGGTGCGAGTGTGTGGGGCTCTTGGGGCTGACTAGAGATTTAGGAGTTGTCTCTGCCTTGCTCTAGATTACAGCTCTGCAGGTGCTTATAGGTCCACCTGCCTTGCTGCATCATCCCTTCTCCTGTCATAATAAGCCACAAGCCTCACATTTAAGAACAACCTTTCCTTGATTACATACTTCTTAGATTGGCCGCTTCCTGAATACATTATCAGGAGGCACCTTCATCTTGTTAAGTGCTTTTTGATCTTAGCTGCACATCAGAATTACCTTTTCAGAAAGGGGGTACTTTCTAAAACATGCCAGTGCTCAGCCTTCATCCCTGGAGAGCCCCATTTAAGAGCTCTTGGGTGGGGCTGCTCCCTGGGTGACTGAGGTTCATCCAGGGTCAGGAACTTCTGGTGTAGCCATTAAACTGCCCCTCATCCCACTGTAAGTTCTTCTAGGACATGTCCCCACAGACAGCTCATCCTCTTCATGGGCCGTTAATTCTAAACCCTCTTCTTAGAGAAGGGTCATCCGGATCCTGTAACTGCATTTTGGTGTCATTCTTGTTTTCAGAGCCTGTAGCCATTATGTTCCCAGACAGTAGTTAGCCTTGCCCTGTTGGATTAGACTGCACTAAATGGGAAAACATTAAGAAATTCATATAGATACAGATCTGAAAGGAAGATATGCATGTTTTTATTTACTTCACTACTTTCACCCAGCAACAAGCTCTGTGCATGCCACACAGAAGAAAGCCCTGAATAACCTACTTGTCAGATGACTGGGTAATTGTGTCCCCCTGGCAGAAGCCAACTCAGGTCACATGTGTAGCTACTATTTATTGTGATTCAGAGGAACAGAAAACATGGGAGAAGGAGACTCCTGAGTGAGTTTTACTTTTTCTGTTTGTTTTGTTTCTTTGGTCAGGCAGATGGATACAGATACAGGGCTTTAGGATAAAGGACTTTGGGGGATGAATAAGGACAAAGTGCCTTCCCTGTTCTGAGTGGTTCAAAGACAGCTTCGGTCTGATACCATGTTTAGAAACCCTCCTTTGCGTGAACCATTCCAGATGTTGCACTGGCCATGCCCAGATCAGAATCTAGGATGCTCCGGGTAACTTTCTAAGCAGCAGGGGTCACTTGGATGCTGAAAATGGAAACGGGGCTAGTAGCACAGAGAAGGCTCTGTGCATGTCAGACGTAGAGCCCAGCACGTTCACAGTAATGGATCTTCCAGCCTCTTCCTGCCTCACCTTATCACCCTAAGGATGTGGTGGGGTGAGACAGAGGCGATCCTTCATCAAACCAACACCACTAAGGCACCTTCCACTGACTGGCTTGGTGGTCTCACCTAACAGTCACGTTCCAGGCAGCTTCACTCTGGCTTCCGCTCCAGGCTCGCAAATGAACTGCTTTTGAAAAGGTTACTGATGTCCACTTTTAAGTCATTTGCTGAATTCCTCCACTCCTTTCAATACAGTTGACTATTTACTACTTGAAACTGTTTATTCCCTCAGCTTCCAAGTCATCACCATTTCCCCAGCTACCTAAGTTAACCCACCAGGCAGCCATGGCAGAGTCCTTTCCCTCACCTGTATCCAGTCCACCACTGAATCCTGCCATGGCGTAGCAGCCTGCATAGATGTTGTGTCCATTTCCTTTCTTTTACTCACTAATGGCATTGTAGCTGTGAACAAGCCAACTCACGCACCTTCCTGCCCGTCTTGTCCCCACCCCTAAATCCATTTCCCACACTGTTGCAGAAGTGATCCTTCTAAAACACACATCTGATCATATTTCTCCCCTACTGAAGATGTGCTTCCCATCACAACTTCTTCAACATGCCATTAAGGCCCCCCACCCCCACCCCATATCATGGGATACTCTTATCATGACCTGCTGGTGGTTTCTACCAAGCTCTCTCAGTCTTGCTTGCCTCACTAATGATATTCCTTCTACCTGGAGTCCCTTCCTACCTGGATTTCCTTCTTTACTTGGCTAACTCTTACACATCCTTTAGACCCAGGCCAAGCATCACCTACCCCGTCAGGGTTCTCCAGGCCTGCAGTTTGGACTCAGTGACCCCCCTCCTCCACCTCTGCCCTGCCGTGCTCTCAGAGCATCTAGTGCATTTCCCTATCTCTCTTTTGAAGTCACATCATACAATATTGGAAGTTTCTACTGACGTGTCTGTTTCTAGATGACACTTACCCCTTGAAGGTAGGAGTCAGGTCTCATTTATCTGGGTGCTCTCAGCATCCACAACAGTGTCTGCATGCAGTAGGCATTCATTACATGTTTACTGAAGTAAACAGAATGGAGATAAGGAAGGTGAGAGAATTCCCACCATTTCTTCCTGTGTCTTCGTCCCCTTGGTTATTCCCTTCCAAGGGTTCTGGGCTCTAATCACTCACCTGTGGTTGGTGTCATTATCAAAGGGGGCTTGAGAGCTCCTCTTCAAGAGGGCTTTAGGGAGAATTTTCAGGGAGTTATTTCAGACCCAGATGTCTTGAGACAGGTAGAAACTCTTGTGAACCCTTGAATGGCCAGCACTTTTATGTTGTCTGGACAAGGTCTGTGTCCTCCCACTTAAACCTGCTCTACACTCTGAGACTCAGGACCTTCCCAGGGCACCCTTGTCACTGCCAAAGCACGGATTGCTCATCTGTGGGGAAAGGAGACCACCCGCTGGTGTGTCAGTAGCTTCACTTACCTGTATCATGGGGGACCTTCATAAACCCATTTCTACTTACTGGTTGTTGAGAAAGTGAGTCACAGTCCACTTATGGGGAAAAATGTTTGACTTTTAGGGACTATCATAGGGCATTAACTACTCTCTATTTCAGGGCACATCTATTGCTTTACATACAGACAGCCTTGTAGTAACATATCCCTAAAACATCAGTCTTCTGACAACAATAATTATAAAGTGTGTATCCTCTCTTTGGCTTTGTAAGTATCTAAGCTTATTGCTTGTTGCAGCAAAGCTTAAATTCATTTACTTCTGAGATTCCACTAGGGTGAATGTCTTATAAATTAAGCCATCTTGTTAGTCATCACACTTGTGTATTCTGCCTCTCTAGGTCATAGATGGCATGTTCTCTCTTTGATGTTTTCTTTGCCAGTGAAATCTGGGCACAACCAGTCTACCTGGCTACCATGGCATTTTTCATGTCAGTGCTGGTTAGAGACACAGCACTGCTGGGAAGTCCTGCCAGCATGATAAGCATTGACGTGGCCTTTTAGCACTCTGTTTCTGCCTCCCTCTCTCCTTTGGTCATGCTCTTTTCATAGCCCTGTTCTCATTAGGTAGATCAGATATAACCCAAGAGACAACGTCAATATTTCTTAAAAACAAGAGTTACCACTTTGGAGAGGTGTACTATGGGGGAAGGTCACTGAGGATAACGGACCTCAAGGCAAATAAAATGTGTTCCCTGCAGATCAAAACTGTCTTCCTTAAACAATAGTTTGCCAGCTATGGTTTCCCCTCTGACACAGATGTCTTCGCTGTCTCCCGAACTTTCTGTAGGTAGCAGGGCTCTGGATCTGATCCCGCTGTCGTTCCAAGACTATTGCGTGGTTTTCTCAACGGGGGAGTTTTCTGCTCTGACTTGCAGAAAGACAGTCTTATCAGGGTGGTGAATGTGACATATTCCCATTTCTGCATTTTGTCCAAACAAAGTTGCAGTGTCCAGTCAAATAGCAGCCCAAATAGCAGTGAGGTTAGGTGTAGGTGGTCCCGGTCATTGGGAGCTTTGGAACCACAGGAATCCCACACGGCCTGCTGGATTTATAATAGAGTCACTCAGAGCCTCTCAAAGACCTTGTTTTCAGGAGGGAACAGAATAGGCTTTGTGCAGCTCCAGGCTGGGGTGCCAACGTCACTGGACGCCTCCCTGCAGGGGATGCTGACTGTCATGGTGGGCATGGACTGTCATGCTTGCCTGCTTCATGAGGACCAAGGTGGACGTTTTTCTTCTCCTTCCCACTCCAAAGGGCTGCAGTGGTGTTCAAGGGAAGGTGGCCTCACCTACCTGTGTATCTGACACCCTTTCACCCCTCTTTGGGCTTCAAACCCAACCTTGGGAGCAACAAGAACTGTTGAAAGGGTTCAGGTTACAATGAACTTGTCCCTGATAGCCTGCTCCCTCCGCAGCTTTGCATTCCACTCATCCTGTCCTTCCTCCTTGTTTCCTCCTCACCTTCTTTTTCATCTCCATATATTCCTTTGTCTGCCCAGCAGAGCCCATAGGCATTGCTTGCTCCATCTCTCACGTGGCAGTCCTACTAAGGGGATTAACATGGAGTTCTGCCTCTGTATTCTTCCTGGAGCCCAACACTGCTGCCACGACATGACTCAGATAATGCTAAAGTGTCATTTCACTTTCATAGGCTCCAGATAATGCCCCACTCATTTGTAGAGTGGTTCACAGGTATCCAGGGGCTCCCACACCCAACCATCCTTGGAAAGAGATACAGAAGTTTATCTTGTTGCTGGCCTAGTGTGAACTGGGAATAAGTGACAGTTAAAGGAAGAGAAATGAGGCAGAAAAGATGAAAAAGAAGCTCAGAGTTGATGGCCTGGGTCACATAGATTGGAAGCAGAGTGCATCGCTTCCTATGTTCCTATATCTTGAGCCTCCTCTCGGTTCTGGATCTGGCAGTAGGTTCCTTGAGGGCTATTCATGCTCTTCTTCACAGTGATGGCTGCCCTCCCTGCAGCCCACTTCCTTCTCCCTAAGAAAGATTTGGTGACCTAGTGTATGTGTGTGTGTGTCTGTGTGGTCAAGAGCAACAAGTGGTATGGGCAGGTGCCCGGGGCCCTGTGACCTCTGCATTGGGGATGGTGGAGAGGGCGGCCCTGCTGTGACTCTTCCTCACCCAGTTTGTACCTCTCTTTCCCCAGGTCTCTGTGTGATGAGCGCAGCGTCCATCTACACAGTGAAACACTCAGAATGGCACCTCTACTCTGATTACTCCTATGGATTTGCCTACATCCTAGCCTGGGTGGCCTTCCCCCTGGCGCTTCTCAGTGGCGTCATCTATGTGATCTTGCGGAAACGTGAATGAGGCGCCCAGACAGTTCGTCTGAGGCTCTGAGCGTACATACACAGGGAAGGGAGGAAGGAAATCCGAAAACAGAAAAAAAAAAAAAAAGGTAGCCAAAAAACCCAAACTCAAACCAAACCAAACATAAAGCAGTTGGGCGGGGGGGGTTAGTATTGATTGAAGATGTATATAATATCTACGGTTTATAAAACCTATTTATAACACTTTTTACATATATGTACATAGTATTGTTTGCTTTATATGTTGACCATCAGCCTTGTGTTGAACCTTAAAGAAGTAGCTAAGGAACTTTACATCCTAATCATATAATCAAGCTCAGTATTTTTGTTTTGTTTTTCATGTTTTTGTTTTGTTTTGTTTTGTTTTGCCCAGAAATAAAATAACTCCATCTCACTCCTTCCCTTACATCTGAAAGAAGATACCTCCCTCCCATTCCACCTCATTTAGAAAACCAAAGTGTGGGTAGAAACCCCAAATGGCCAAAAGCCCTCTTATTGTGGTGACCTTGTGTTCCGACAGACACGCACTACCCACACCTCCATGTGAAGCCTTATGCACACATGGACAAAACCCGCAAACTGGAGCCCTTGACAAAAACATGGCTTGTGGCTTTGGAATACTTGCCCTTGAGGGTGGGTATCCCGGTCACACATCTGGATGAGAAATCGGTGACAAAAAAACCTATGAAATGGTGCTATGTATTTACCATTCCTTATTTTCACTAATCATCTAAACTACTTACTGGAAATTCAATTAACAATTTTATAACATAAGTAGAATGGAGACCTGAATAATTCTGTGTAATATAAATGGTTTATAACCGCTTTTGTACCTAGCTAGGCTGCTATTATTATTATAATAAATAAATAATAAATACAGCTTTTATCACTCCCACATTTTTCTTGCGGTCGGAGCATCAGGACAAGTCTCTAGACCCCCTGGAACCATGAGTTTCCAGGGCTCAGCTGGGTCTAAGCTGTTCTCTGCCTCCAAGGACTGTCTGGCAATGACTTGTATTGGCCACCAACTGTAGATGTATATACGGTGCCCTTTCTGATGCTAAGACTCCAGACCTTTTTTTTTGCTTCGCTTTTTCTGATTTTATACCTACTGTTTGGACTAAGATGCATTAAAATAAACATCAGAGTAACTCACTGATCTCTCTTGGGTTTTTGTGGGGATCTGGGCGTGAGTGTGAGGTGTGTGTCGCAGTGGAGGGAAATGCTTCCATACAAAGCAAGGCTGAGCAGGTGACCTGGGTTGCAGTTTGGTGTGAAGGGACCAAATTGGAAGGCCTGTGCAAATGTTTGCTAATTGGAAAGGGCCAAGAATTGCAGCTAAAATGGACATCGTAAATGGACTGGTCGGACCTGGGTGTTCATTTAGCTCAACCCTCTCTTGTGCTCTGTTCTTGGATGACCAGCATGGGGACCACCGAGATATGTCATGCACTCACCTAATATATGGGGAATGGTAGTATGAGCACAGATCCCTAACCTTTAGAAGTAGGGGAGGGATGATAACGATGGAAAGTCTGCATGGTGATGATTTGAAGCCAGACTTCCAGATAAAACATTAGTTGGCATTGACTGAGCTCCCAACGTCATCGTGAGGGAGGGAAAGGCCCGACTTATCATCCCACTCTATGTTTCTGGGCTGTATCTCACTCATATCTTACCCACTGACTTTTTATTATCCATTGTGATACATCAAGCTAATGATGCACTCAATATTCTTCAATATTTATTGAACATCTATGTTGAACTGGGCACCAGAGAGCATGAAAGAATATCACTTTCAGCCTCAAAAGGTCATATTTTAGTGACAGGCACAAGCAAACAAGTGACTACATTATAATGAAGAGCATATAAATTAGGCAACCTGGATTTGAATCTGCCCTCCAACCTTTACTAGCTGTGTGAAATTGGACATGTTACTTAAACTCTAAGATTCCATTTCCTCACCTGTAAGATGAAGATGCCAATGCCTCTACAGGATTGTAGAGGTTAAAAGGAGATAAGTATAAAATGCTTAGCATAGTGCTGGTAAATAGAAAACATTCTATAAATTCTCATTTATCACCAAAGTTAGGATAGAGGTGTGTTAGAAGGAGATATTGATTGTTCTGGGGAATTCTCAATACCAGGCTGCACATTAGAATCTCCTGTACTGGGAGCCACCCCAGAGATTCGGATCCCTTATGTCTGTGATAGATCTACCTGACCTTGATAGGTTTGAAGAACACTGCCCACGATTACAATGTACAACCAGGGATGACAGCCTCTGAGCTTTCTAGTGCTTATCAGATTTTAATGTGCTGATGCATCATTTGTGAAATATAGATTCTGGCTCAGTAGATCTGGGGTGGGGATTTGGGTTCTGCATTTCCAGTTAGTGCCTGAGTGATGCTCACACTGTTGGTCACACCTTGAGTAGGAAGGACCTAGAATGAAGCCACCTTCAGGCACCTCAAGCTCTTGTGTCCTTGAACATCTGTGATGGAAGGGCTTCTCTCTTCTGAGGTTTTCAGTAGTGACCAGCTACTCTGCTCTGACTCTGGTAGATTGGCTGAGGTGGCAGAGATGGCCATGAAATGCACATGAGACATAGGTGGTTCAGAAAACTGAAAATTGTACTTCACAAGCTTGTACTTTGAAAATGTGTACAGGCATACCTCAGAGATATTGTGGGTTCAGTTCCAGATCACTGCAATAAAGTGAGTTGCCACCTTTCTGCTGGTAGAGGGTCTTGCCTTGAATTTATTAAAAAAAATACCACATCTGTGAGATGCAATAAAGTGAAGTGCAATAAAATGAGATTGCACTTATATATCATAAACTTTCTTTTATAACTTTTAACTAAAAATTAAAAGTTAATATAGACAATACTGAAGATAAAGAGGGACATTTCTTAATGATAAAAGGGTCAATACACCAGGAAAGTATAACAGTTACAAACATACATGTACCTAATATCAGCACCAGAATATATAAAACAAAAACTGACAAAAATCAATGGAGAAATAGACTATTAAACAATAATTGATGGAGACCTAAATACCTCACTTTCAATAATGGATAGAACAACTGACCAGAAGTTCGATAAAAAAAAATAGAATACTTGAAAAGCCCTATAAACCAACTAGATCTAACAGAAATCTATAGATCATTCCACCTAACAACAACAGAATATACATTCTTCTCAAGTGCACACAAAGCAGTCTCCAAGATAGTTCTATGGTAGGCTGTAAAATAAATCTCAATAAATTTAAAAGGATAAAAATAACACAAGGTATAATACCCTCTAAGTTCATCCATGTTGGCACAAATGGTAAGATTTCATTTCTTTTTATGGCAGAGTAATATTCCATTTTATATATGTACCACAATTTCTTTATCCAAGTGTCTATTGGTTGGCATTTTGTTGTTTCCATAAAGACAAATACCATATGATTTCACTTATATGTGGAACCTAAAGGACAAAATAAATGAAAATACAAAACAGAAACAGACTCATAGATTCAAAGAACAAACTGATGGTTACTAAATGGGAGGGAGGTTGGGGGGGCTGGGTGAGAAAAGTGAAGGGATTAAGAAGCACAAATTGGTAGTTACAAAATAGTCATGGAGAATATAGTCAATAATGTTGTAAAAACTATGTATAGTGTCAGATGGGTACCAGATTTATCAGAGTTTCACTTCATATATTATGTAATGTCTAACCGCTATACTGTACACCTGAAACTAATATTAGATAATATTGAATGTCCACTATAATTTTAAAAAATAGTCACAGGGATATAAAGTACAGCATACAAAATATAGTCAATAATATTGTAATAACCATGTACACTATCAGATGGGTAATAGACTTATTGGGGTAATCACTTTGTGAGGTATGTAAATGTCTAATTACTATGTAGTTTTGTATACTTGAAACTAATAAAAAAAAGTAAACCAAAAACCCCCCACAAAATATGTTCTTTGACCATGGTAGAATTAAATTAGAAATAAATAACAGGGAAAAAATATGTGGGAATTAAACAACGTACTACTAAGTAACTAATGGGTTGAAGAAGAGATCAAAAGAAAAATCAGAATAGTTTGAAATGAATGAAAATGAAGACACAACATATCAAAACTAAAGGAATGCAGCTAAAGCAGTGGTTAAAGTGAAATTTAGAACTGTAAATTACTATATTAAGAAATAAGATCTCAAATCAACAATCTAACCTTCCACCTTACAACACTGGCAAAAGAAAAGCACATTCAACCTAATGGCATGCAGAAGGAAGAAAACAATAAAGATTACAGAAGAAATTAATAAAATAGAAAAATAGAGAAAATCAATGAAACCAAAAGCTGGCTCTTTGAAAAGATGAACAAAATTGACAAATCTTTAGTAGATTTATCGTGATATTGTGATATAATAAGAAATATATATTAGGTCTTCCTCCCTGGTTCTACTCACAGGACTCCTAAAATCCTTGTCATTTCTTGAGTGAAAAGAGTGAGAGGAGGATCTTTTGTTGCTCAAAGGAGTAATGTGCTCCTCTCAACCATGCTGAGTTTATGCTAATGAGGTGATGCTTGGATAATGAGAGCTGGTTGCCAGAGAAATCAACCATGTGATTAGAGGGTAAGAACTTCAACCCACCCCCTGACCTCCAGAGAGGGGGAAAGTGCTGGAGATTTAGTTAATCACCATTGGCCAATGATGTAATCAATTATGCCTATGTAGCAGAACCTCTACACAAATCCTAAACGAAGGGGCAAAGAGCTTCCCAGTTGGTGAACACATCCATGTGCGGGGACGGTAGTGCACCTCACACTCCATGGGGACAGAAGCTCCTGCGCTTGGGACCCTCCCAGACCTTGCCCTCTGTACCTCTTCATCTTGCTGTATCCTTTATAGTATCCTTTTTAATAAACCAGTAAATGTAAATAAAGTGTTTCCCTGAGTTCCGTGAGCCATTAAAGCAAATTAGTGAATCTTAGGAGGGTGTCCTGGGAACTCCTGATTTGGAGCCAAGTTGTACAGAAGTGTGGGTAACCTGGGGACTTGCTACTTGTAACCATCATCTGAAGTGGGAGGTGGTGCTGTGAGACAGAGCCCCTAACCTGTGGGGTCTGCACTAACTCTGGGACACCCAGGTCGTATCTGCAGAGAATTAGAGAATTTCTTGGTATAGAAAAGCCTACATGTTTAGTATCAGAATTGTGAATAAGAGAAAACATTTTTCCTTAATGATTAAAAAGAAAAAAAAAGACTCAAATTATCAGACCCAGAAATGATAGAGGGAACAGTACACTGATCCTAAAGAAATAAAAAAAAAAAGATTGTAAAAGAATACTATGCACAATTGTATGCCAATAAATTAGATAACTTAGATGAAATGACAAGTTTCTAAAAAAAACACAATTACTGAAACTGACTCAAGAATAAATAAACAATCTAAATAGCCCTATAACAAGTGAAGAGACTGAAGTAGTTTTCAAAAAACTACCCACAAAGAAAAGCCCAGGTCCAGATGGCTTCACCACCAAATTCTACCAAATATTTAAAGAACAATTAATACAGATTCTTCACAAACTCTTTCAAAAAATAGAAGAGGGAAGGAATGCTTCTCAACTCTTTATATGAGGCCAGTGTTACCTTCATACCAAAACCAAAAACATGACATGAAATAAAAACTACAGACCAATGAATCTTATGAATATGGACTAAAAAATTCTCAACAAAATACTAGCAAACCAATTCCAGCTACATAAAAACAAAAACAAGACAAACATTATATACCTTGAACTAGTAAAATTTATCTTAGCAATACAAGGTTGGCTCAACATATGAAAATTAATGAAGGCCATATATCACATCAACAGAATGGAAAATAAAAATAATATGACATGTCAAAAGACCCAGAAAAACTATTTGACAAAACCCAACTCTTTCCTAACAAAAACAAAACAAAACAAAACAAAACAAAAAACCTAGGAATAAAAAATATCATCCACAATCTAATAAAGAACAACTTTGAAAAACCCACATCTAACACCACACTTATTGGTGAAATATTGAATGCTTTCCCTCTAAGATAAGAAACAAGACAAGATGTCTGCTCTTATGACCTCTATTTAATAGTTTACTAAAGGTTTTAGATGGAGCAATTAGGCCAAGTAAAGAAATAGAAAGAATTAAATTGAAAAAAACTAAAACTATATCTATTCACAGATAACATAATTTCATATGGAGAAAATCCTATGGAATCCACTAAAAAAGTGTTAGAACTAATATATGAATTCAGCAAAGTAGCAAATTACAATATGTATATATAAAAATGAAGATTGAAAGCCCAGAAATAAACCTATATATCTATGGCCAACTGAATTTTGAAAAAGGTGCTAAGGTCATCTAATGGGGGAATTCTTCTCCTAGGAATATGCCCAAGAGACATGAATACATATGTCCACTCAGAAATTTGTACATGGATGTATAGACAAGCATTATTCATAGTGGCCAAAATATAGATACGACCCAAATGTCTATTAACTGGTTAATGTAGTATGTCCACATGCTAGAATATTATTTGTTCATAAAAAGGAATGACATACTGCTATATGCTGTGATATGCATGAATCTTGAAAATCTTATGCTAAATGAAAGCCAGTCACAAAAGACTACATGTTATATGATTCAATTCCTGTAAGAGTCGGAACAGGGAAATTTATAGGGACAGAAATTAATTTAGTGGTTACCGTATTTTGCCATGTATAATGTGCACCCATGTTTTTGGCCCAAACTTTTAGGGAAAAAAATCCTTTGTCTTAATTTTTTAACTCAGATTTTTATTTGTTTACATTTAGGTACTTGATTTTGTTTGTTTTTTTGTATTATAAGGGAATTTTAGCATTTATTTTTTAACATTATGGTACAAAAGAATTTTATATAACAAATAATTACAAAACACAAGAAAAGATAAAAGGTACATGAAATTTTATGTACCAGTAACAAATTTATGATATTTACACATCATAAAAGGCTAAGAACCCTTTGTCGTTGCAAGTTCATCATTAAGTTCAACAAAACCGATGATGGTATTCCAGGGTATTATTTTGCATATGGATACCATTATTGATTTCTAGAGTTAACTTTTAACTCATAAGCATAAATAAAGGGACTAAAAACATTTACCGTATTTGCCGGCGTATAAGACGATTTTTTGGCCCTGAAAAATATGCCTCCAAGTGGGGGGTCGTCTTATACGCCAGGTACACTTCAGATAGACTGCCCATAGTGCTTGCCCCGTGCCATAGTGGCCTCCCGATGCCCACCCACTTCATTCCACATACCGTTCGGGCATCAGCAGCGCTGCTGGGTGTATGCTCGGCTGTTATGCGATTTTGCTGTTATGCGATTTTACCACACTCGCAAAATCGCACACAGCCGACCATACACCCAGTATGATAGCGCAAAATCGCGAATCGCGATTTATGTATATGTTTGATTACATACAACCTTGTGACAGTTTTCCTGCATGTCATAAGCATTTGAATATAAATATAAATGTTGAAATCAAATCTGATATTGTTTTACCTTTTATTTGGTGTGTGGAAGGTGTGCGGAAGAGGGGGTAGTCTTATACGGTGAGTATATAACAAACTCTGTATTTTGAGTGGAAATGTTAGGGGGTCGTCTTATACGCCTAGTCGTCTTATACGCCGGCAAATACGGTATATAGATACAGAATTAGTACTACTCATGTATAATGAGCATCCTTATTCTTTTCTCACAAATTTGGACCAAAAAGTGTGCATTACACACAGCAAAATATGGTATTTAGGGCTGGCAAAAGGCTGATGGGATTAGGAGTGTAGTATTAATGTTGCCTCTTGAGGTGATGAAAATGTTCTCAAGTTGACTGTGATCATAGTTGCACATCTTTTCACAGATGTATGAGGCCTGACAATTAAGTTCGTGAACTCATCCTAGAAAAAAGTGCTACATACTTCATTGCTGAATATCACTATGGTCACCTTCTAAGTGCTCCCCTTGGGAAGCTATGCATCGAAGTCAGCACCTAGTCCACCCTTCCAAGCACTTTTGGAACTCTTTTTCTGGAATGGCCATTAGAGCTGTTGTCATATTACCCTTGATGTTCTAAATGTCATCAAAGTGTCTCCCTTTCAACATTTCCTTTATCTTCGGGTAAAGAAAGAAGTCACTGGGGCCAGATCAGGTGAGTAGGCAGGGTGTTCCAATACAGTTATTTGTTTACTGGCTAAAAACTTCCTCACAGACAGTGCTGTGTGAGCTGGTGCATTGTCATGATACAAGAGCCATGAATTGTTGGTGAAAAGTTCAGGTCATCTAACTTTTTCACGCAGCCTTTTCAGCACTTCCAAATAGTAAACTTGGTTAACTGTTTGCCCAGTCGGTACAAATTCATAATGAATAATCCCTCTGATATCAAAACAGGTTAGCAACATTGTTGCAACAAGTTTGCAAACCTAATTGTCAGTCAGACCTTTGTAAATATACTAAAACCCAATGAATTGTATATTTTAAATGGTTCAATTGTATAGTATGAGAATTATTTCTCAACAAAGCTCTTAAAAAAGAAGAGACAGCTGTGAGTTCCAGCTGTTCCTTATTCTTTCACTAAATCTCTTCTTACTGTTTGAAAAGCAATACACCTTTTACTTTTGTGGTTTGGTTATTTTTTTTAAAGGGAAAAGATTCTTATTCCTTCTGAGCAATATAAAGCAAAACAGGATATTGTAGATGAACAGCTAACATATTTTTTCACTAATAGAATCTCGGGTTTTCCCATGGGACTGTCTTAATGACATTTGTTTTCCATCCTTGAGCTCTTCTGAGAAATATTTCAATCTTAGGAATTTGGAGAAATGGAGTTTTGATTTGAAACCGCCCTCTAAGCAGCTGCTTTCTGTTCTGTGCTCAGACTCAGGCAGCGTGCTATTTACACATAAAAATGGCAAACACATGGAGGGCAATAGCAGCTCAGGGTGTCAGGCCTGTGTCGTTGCATTTGTCTTCTCCCCAGACTTTGTGACCTGATGTCTTAGTAACTCTGAACAGTTTTGCCTCCCCAACATTCTGAGGTGCTGAAAACTGCTCAGCCTTTCTGCCCCTGCGTCTGCTTTCTGGACAGCCTTTCAATCTCTTGTTTCTGGTGCATTTTAATTGGCAAATTTTTTAAGGGGAACTTTAGGAATTAGTGTTGGGTTCACTTCAGTGGGTTTCCTTCTCTCTGAGCTACTGGCTCCTCAAGTCCTGCTGGCTTTGGTACCAAATCTGCTTTCAAACAGATTTTATTTTTGTGCATATGTGTTTTACCCGGGTTTTTTAGTAGTTCGAAGCCAGAAGAATTTATATGCTATAAACTATTCTACAAGAGAACCTTTTTATTTTTAAAACAAAAATTCAATACAGTTGACTTAAGAACAATGGGGCGTTACAAGCTCTGACCCCAAAACACCCCTATCTCCTGCTCAGTCAAAAGTTGGTATATAACTTTTGACTACCACCAAATTAACTACAATTGTCCCTCATTATCTGCAGGGGATTGGCTCCAAGATTTTTGCAGATACCCAAATCAGAGGATGCTCAAGTCCTTTATATAAAATGGTTTAAATCAATGCATATAGTCAGCCCTCCATATCTGTGGACTCCCAACCACATATCGAAAATCTGCACATGCAAACTCCAGGGATAACAAGGACCAACCAGCTGGACCCACACAATTCAAATCATGTTGTTCAAGGGTTAACTTTATTTATTTTCAAGGATTTTATATCAAATTTATGTATGTTAATTGGGGAAAAAGTAATATTTTCCCAAGCAGGCACATAGTAAAAAAAAAAACAAAAAACAAATCAAAACCAAAACTCTAATTATCCGGGTTTTTGTTTATACTTCAGTAATATATTTTGTTTTCTTTATATAGATCCTACACTTTAAAAAAATTTTTTTGTTAACAATATAGCTAATAAGGCCGGCCAAGTGGCTCAGTTGGTTAAGAGCACAAGCTCTGAGCAACAGGGTTGCCAGTTCAATTCCCACATGGGCCAGTGAGCTGTGCCCAAGCTGAGCTGCTGCTGAGCTGCCAACAGGTGGCAGGATGGCTCAGCTGGTGAGCACATGCTCCTAACAACAAGGTTGCTGGTTCAACTTCCGCATCGGATGGTGGGCTGTGCTCCTCCCCCACACACACACACTAAAATTGAACAGGGCACCTTGAGCTGAGCTGCTGCAAGATGCTGACGGGAGGCCGATGGCTCAGTGGTTAGAGCTTGCGCTCTTAACTACAAGGTTGCGGTTTGACTCCCGCATGGGATGGTGGGCTGCACCCCGCCGTCCCGCCCCCTCAGCAACTAAGATTGAACATGGCACCTTGAGCTGAGTGGCTACGAGCTGTCAACAGGTGGCCGAATGGTGACTGGACTTGGAGCTGAGCTAGCTGCACCCTCCACAACTAAGATTGAAGGACAATAACTTGGCTGTTACCCTTCCCCAATTCCCCGACACTGTTCCCCTCCCCCAATTCCCCAATAAAATTATATATGTATATAACATACAATATTATATTAGTTTCAGGGATACACCATAATTATTCAACATGTATATATCTAAAAAAGTGATCACCATGATAAGTCTTGCAACCATTTGACACTGTACCATGCTATCGCAATATTATTGACTATATTCCCCATGCTGTACATTACATCCCCATGACTTACTTGTTTTACACCTGGAAATTTGGACCTTTTATTCCCCCTTCAACTTTCCCTCTTTTAAAATATTTCAATTACAGTTGACATTCAATATTATTTTACATTAATTTCAGGTGTACAGCATAGTGGTTAGACATTGTACAATTTAAGAAATGATCCCTCTGACTAGTCTAGAACTCACCTATGCATAGTTATTACCATATTGTTGACTATGTTTCCTATGCTTTACTTTACATGCCCCTGACTATTTTGTAACTACCAGTTTTGTACTTCTCAATTCCTTCACCTTTTTATTGGGGAATTGGAGAGGTAACAGTGTTGGGGAATTGGGGAAGGGGAACATTGTGTTTTTCCAGGACCCATCAGCTCCAAGTCAAGTTGTTGTCCTTCGATCTTAGTTGTGGAGGGCGCAAGCTCAGATCTAAGTCCAGTTGCCTCTTTCAATCTAGTTGTAGGGGGGTGTAGTCCACCATTCCATGCAGGAGTCGAACCGGCAACCTTGTTGCACACTGAGTCATCTGGACACCCGTCAGCAGCTCGTGGTTGCTCAGCTCAAAGTGCCAGGTTCAATCTTAGTTGTGTGTGTGTGTGTGTGTGTGTGTGTGTGTGCGCAGCCTTCCATCCCATGTGGGAGTCGAACTGGCAACCTTTCTGCTAAGAGCACGTGCACTAACAGCTCAGTGGCAGTTCAGCTCAGGCACAGATCACTGGCCCATGTGGGAATCGAACCAGTGACCCTGTTGCTCAGAGCTTGCGCTCTTAATCAACTGAGCCACTTGGCCAGCCTGTCCCTTCACCTTTTCACCCTGCCTCCAACCCCCTCCCATCTATCACCCCAACAAATTTCGTACAATATGATACCATACATAGTTATTACAATATTATTGACTATATTCCTTATGTGACACCCAACATCCCCATGATTACTGTGTAACAACCAATTTGTACTTTCCCTTTCCCTTTTTCACTAAAGCCCCTCCCACCTGGGAAGCATCAATATGTTCTCTGTATCTATGAGTTTGTTTCTGTTTTGTTTATTTTGTTCTTTAGATTCCACACATAAACAAAATCACATTGCATCTGTTTTTCTGACATACTCCACTCAGCACAATACCCTGCAGGCCCATCCATGTCACTGCAGATGGCAAGAACTTATTCCCATTCATGACTGAGCAATATTCCATTGTGTGTATATACCACCTCCTCTTTATCCATTTTTTTTTTAAATCAACAGACATGCGGGCCACTTCCATCTCTTGGCCAGTGTAAGCAATGCGGCAATGAACATATGGATGCACATGCCCCACAGAAGTAGTGTTTTGAATTTCTTCAGATAAATACCTAGAAGTGGAATTACTGGGTCATTCTTTGTCTCTTGCTATAGACTTTTGTCTGATGTAAGTATTGCTACTCCAGCTTTGTTTGTTTGTTTGTTTTTGTTTGTTTGTTTCCATTTTCATGAAATATCTTTTTCCATCCCTTTATTTTCCATCTCTTTGTGTCTTTCAATCTGAAGTGATCCTCTTGTAGGCAGCATATGTAAAGGTTTTATTTCCTTATCCATTCAGCCCTATGTCTTTTGAGTGGAACATTTAATCCATTTACATTGAAAGTAATTGTTGATAGATATGTAGTTATTGCCATTTTATTATTCATATTTTTTATCTTTTTTATTTTGCATGTTAAAGAAGTCCCTCTAACATTCCTTGTAATACTGGTTTGGTGGTGATGAAGTCCTTTAACTTTTTCTTGTCTTGGGAGCTCTTTATCTGTCCTCTGATTCTAAATGATAGCTTTGTTGGGTAGAATAATCTTGGTTGTAGATCCTTGCTTTTTATCACGTTAAATATTTCTTGCCAATCCCTTCTGGCCTGCAAAGTTTCTGTTGAGATATCAGCTGACAATCTTATGGGAGCTCCCTTATAAGTTACTAGTTGCTTTTCTCTTGCTGCTTTTTGGATTTTCTCTTTGTCTTTAACCTTTGCCATTTTAATTACAACATGTCTTTATGTGGGCTTGTTTGGGTTCATCTTGTTTGGGACTCTCTGTTCTTCCTAGGCTTGTGTGTCTATTTCCTTTGACAGGTTAGGAAAGTTTTCAGGCATTATTTCGTCAAATAGATTCTCAATCCCTTGCTTTTTCTCTTCTCCTTCTGGTACTCTTATGATGTGAATGTCATTACACTTGATGTTGCCCCAGAGGTTTCTTAAACTATCCTCATTTTTTTTAAATTCTATTTTCTTTTTGCTGTTCTAATTGGATGTTTTCTGCTACCTTGTTTGTCTTCCAAATCACTGATTTGGTCCTCTGCTTCATCTAGTCTGCTGGTGATTTCTTCTAGTGCATTCTTCATTTCAGTTATTGTATTCTTCACTTCTAACTGGTTCTTTTTTATAGTTTCTACGTCCATTTTTTTATGCTTACTATCTCTTTGTTGAAGTTCTCACTAAGTTCCTTGAGCAGCCTTATAACCATTGTTTTGAACTCTGTATCTAGTAGGTTGCTTGCCTTCATTTTATTCAGCTGTTTTGTTCTTTTTCTGGAATTTTCTCCTGTTCTCTTATTTGGGACATATTTCTTTGTTTCTTCATTTTGGCTGCCTCTCTCTTTGTTTCTATGTATTAAGTAGATCTGCTATGTCTCCCACTCTTGGCCAGATAACCTTATGTAATAGGGCTCTGTGAGACCCTGCATCAGTCTCCCTGGTCACCTGCTCCAGGTGCTCCAGCAGTGTCCCTTGTGTGGGGTGTGTGTGCCCTTCTGTTATAGTTGACCTTTGATTGTTATTGGCATGTCAGTGGGTGGTAGTGACCCTCAGACTGACTGGCTGTGGAGTTTGGCTACATCTACAGCTTATGGGCTGCTGTGCAGGGAGTTTATTCCATGAGTGAAATTCACCCCAGTGGGCTCTGGTGCCTGTTGAGACCACCCTTTGTGTTTGCTGCTCGTGGGGCTAATTGGGTGGTGCTATGCTGTGGTCTGTAGCCAACCTTCAAGTATGTTGGTTCTGGGGCTTCTTAGGAAGGGGTCCATTGCAGGCCCAGGTCACCCATTGCCTGTGACTAGCCAGGGACTACCTGGTAGGAGCTACAAAGCAATTTGCAGTTGTTTGCTGCCTGTGCTAACCCTGGAGGTGTGTGGGAGAGGAAATGCTGTGAACCGAGGACATCTGCCACCAGTACCAAGCCTGGGGTAGCTCTGCAAAATGCCAGGACACCCTTACGTCTGCTACCACCTGATGGCTGCCTTAAGGTTCAGCCACTGATAAAGCCTGGTGTGCTACGAGAGTTAGGTGAGGCAGGGTCTCAGAGATTCACTAGTGTGGGAAGAGTTGTGGTCAACAGGTTAATGTGGACTCTGTTCTGGTGCCAGTGTTGAGTGTAGAGCTACTGAGCAAAAGTCTCAGAGCACACTAAGTCCAGCTGCCACCCACCTGGGGCCCTGCGGACTCTGATAGGTTTCCTAGGAAGAGTGCAATGTGGATAGGGCTGGCTGCTCTCAAAGCGCCTCTGGTGTTGGGCGAGTTGGGTGGGGCAGGATCTCAACAGAGCTCACCAGGCCAATCAGATTCAGATTTGGTCTGTGGGGAAGGGCTCAATACAGGAAAGATGGTTCCTCCTGCCAGCTGTGGGAGAGATGGACTCCATACAGGGAAAATGGCAGCTGTTTTCCAACCCTCTCTCTGAAGCCACAAAACTCAGTCTGCTTCCTGTATGCCTCTGACTCTCCCCAAGTCATTGTCTCTCCAACAGAGCACAAGGTGATGCCTGCAAGTGAGAGCCTGTGCACAGGCTGTTTAAGAGGACGTCTGAGTTTCCTGCAGCCTTCCATCCCACTTGGTCAGTTGGAATCCCCACTGTTTTTCACAGCCAGATGTTGTGAGGGTTCCTCTTCCTGGTACCAGAACTCTGGGCTGGGGAGGCTGATGTGGAGATGGGGTGTCTCACTCCTCCGAGGGGAACCTCCACAGCTGATATCCTTCCTGGTTCTCAACCACACAGAGGATTGAGGCCAGCCTGTTTTGCATCCCTGCCCCTCCTACCAGTCTTGATGTGGCTTCTTCTTCATATCCTCAGTTATAAAACTTTTGTTCAGCCAGACTTCAGGTGGATCTCCAGGTTGATTGTTCTATAATTTACTTGTAATTTTAATGTGTTGACAGAAGGAAGCAGGCACAATGTTTATCTACTCTGCCATCTTGAATCTCCTCATGACTTAATTGTTTCATACCTGGAAATTTGGACCTCTTATTTCCCTTCACCTTTTGCCCTTCTTTTTAAACTTTTCAATTACCATTGACATTCAATATTATTTTATATTAATTTCAAGTACAGCATAGTGGTTAGACATTTATATAATTTCAGAAGTGATCCTCGTGCTAGTCTAATACTCGCCTGGCACTATACATAGTTATTACCACATTATTGACTATCTTCCTTGTGCTTTACTTTACATGCCCATGGCTATTTTATAACTACCAATTTGTATGTCTTAATCCCTTCACCTTTTTCACCCTGTCCCCCAAATTCCCTCCCATCTATCACCCTGATAAATCTAGTGCCCATAAGATACCATACATAGTTATTATAATATAATTTACTATATATATTGCTTATGCTGTACCTTACATCCCCATGACTGCTTCTTAACAACCAATTTCTACTTCTAAATCTCTTCCCCTTTTAAACTCCCTCCAAACTGGCAACCATTGAAATGTTTTCTGTATCTGTGAGTTTGTTTCTGTTTTGTATGTTTATTTTGTTCTTTAGTTTCCACATATAAACGAAATCACATTACATCTGTCTTTCCCTTTCTGACATACTCCACTCAGCTCAATACCCTCCAGGTCCATCCATGTTGTCACAGATGACAAGAACTCATTTCCTTTCATGGTGGAGAAATATCCCATTGTTTATATATCATCTCCTCTTTACCTGTCCATCCATCGACTGACACTCAGGCTGCCTTCACATCATAGCCATTGTAAACAATGCTGCAATGAACATATGGTTGCAAACATCCCCTCAAAGTTGTATTCTGGGTTTCTTTGGATAAGTGCACAAAGGTGGGATTACTGGGCCCTTCTTCATCTTTTCTTATAGGCTTTGTATTAAAGTCTATTTTGTCTGGTATAACTATTGCTACCATAGCTTTTATTGTTTTTTTTTATTTCTATTTTTATGAAATATCTTTTTCCATCCCTTTACCTTCAGTCTATGTGTATCTTTTGATCTAATGTGAGTCTCTTATAGGCAGCATATGTAAAGGTCATGTTTTCTTATCAATCCAAAACCCCCCCTCCATGTCTTTTGATAGGAGCATTTAATCCATTCACATTTAAAGTAATTGTTGATAGATATGTAATTATTGGCATTTTGCTATTCATATTTCTGATTTTCTTTTTTCATTTTAAAGAAGACATTCCTTGTAATACTGGTTTGGTGGTGATGAACTCCTTTAGCTTTCTCTTGTCTGGGAAGCTTTTTATCTGTCCTTCTATTTTAAATAATAGCCTTGCTAAGTAAAGTAATCTTGGTCATAGGTCCTTGCTTTTCATAACTTCAAATATTTTGTGTCAGTCCCTTCTGGGCTGCAAAGTTTCTGTTGAGAAATCAACTGACAGTCTTATGGGAGCACCTTTGTAGTTAACTAACTGCTTTTCTCTTGCTGCTTTTAAGATTCCCTCTTTGTCTTTAAACTTTGGCATTTTAACTGTAATGTTTCTTGGTGCGGGTCTCTTTGGTCTTCTTGTTTGGGGATCTCTTCACTACTCAGGCTTGTATATCTATTTCCTTTGCTAGGTTAGGAAAGTTTTCTGCCATTATTTCTTCAAATAGGTTTTCAATCCCTTGCTCTCTCTCTTCTCCTTCTTGTACCCCTATCATGCAAATGTTGTTACACTTGATGTTGTCCCAGAGGACCCTTAAAGTCTCCTCATTTCTTTTTCTTTTTTTCTTTTTGCTGTTCTAATTGGGTGTTTTCTGCTACCTTGTCTTCCAAATTGCTGATTAAGTAGGCCTCTGCTTAATTTAATCTGCTGTTGATTCCTTCTAGTGTATTCTTCATTTTTTACTAGTTCTTTTTTTATGGTTTGTATGTCCTTTTTATGCTTTTTGTTGAGGATTTCACTGAGTTGATCGACTTTTCTACTAACTTTGTTGAGTATTTGTATAACCAGTGTTTTGAATTCTGTATCTGATAGATTGCTTGCCTCCATTTTATTTAGTTCTTTTCCTGGCATTTTCTCTTGTTCTTTCATTTGGAACATGTTTCTTTACCTCCTCATTTGGTTGCTTTCTGTATTTGGTTCTATGTATTAGGTAGACCTGCTATGTCTCCAGTCTTGGCAGGTGGCCTTATATAGCAGGTGTCCCGTGGGGCCCACTGGCACAGACACTCTGATCACCTGAGCCAGGTGCTCCAGCAGTGTCCCTTGTATGGGTGCATGTGTCCTGCTGTTGTAGTTGAGCCTTGATTGTTGTTGTTATACTTTGTATTTATATATGTTTACTTCTCTCTATTTCACTTGAACAAAGTTCTAAAAGGCATTACCTTGTTTTGTTTATGGCTGCATTTCAAGGGCACAAATTGCTGCTTAATAAATATTTGCTGAGTGAATGAATGATGAACAGATGATTGGTCTTGTTTCTCACTTCATCTTGTTGGCAGCATCCACTACTGGGGTACAGAGCTCAGTGTAAGACAACTATGTGGGGGGAAAAAACAAACCAGAAGAAATTTAAGTATTTAGGCTCTTAGAGAGATTACACACTAATGGGATAGAGGTAAACAGATGTATACCCACAATCTCTGTGGCATACTTACAATTTGACCAAAGTTCAAAATAATGTGGTTGCATCCCAAAGTGAGAAATAATAGTGTCACCTACCACCATTTATTATGGCTTTCCTGTGTATGCATTGGAGTGTTGCCACACATTGTTTCTTTGATGATGCATGTGAAATTGATATGAAAATCTGAACTTACAAAACAGATCAATTAAAGGGTGACTGTTTGCATTACAAAGAATTCTTTGTGCTGCAAAAGGATTATTGCAGGGTTCCTTTAAATAGCATGTCCCCTAGTGTATTAAAGTGTTTATTTATAGATCATTAACTGCTTGACCAAGATGCCTTAGGGCAGAGCAACTTAGACAACTGGTCAGGAGGCCCTACCAGTGGAAGATCAATTAAATTTGAAGACAAAGTGTCTTTGAAATGATGCACAAAGTCAACGGGGAAAGGGAATTCATTTGCCCAAATTTATTTTATCTCAGTAGGGACGGACATCTATTGGGTGAACTGCATACCTATGTGTTCTCATTTATGCTGAACCAAGGCAGATGTATTCTCCACTTTGTGTGGCTAAAGTCTGATATGTCTAGGGTCATAGCTGTGTTTGGCCTCCTTTTGGTTGTGCTTTAATTAAGAGGTAAAATTATTAAAGTGGCAGATGTTTCTAGCCCAAGGACCTGGACCCAGTTTTATCAAGCAGATGGTCTCAAGTAAGGCAGCATTCTTTAATGAAGAAGCATTTGCAATTCATGAGCATTCATCATGTCCATTTCTCTCCCTGTCCAATGTTCTGCTTGTCAGGGGTCCCATTGTGTGGACAGGGAGCATGATGAATTAGGCAAACCCCTTCTGGTTTGGGATGTAGTCTTGTGCTGATGAAAATTGAAAATATTATGTCCCAGAAGATCAAAAGAGCCAGTTCTCCAGAACAGGGACTTCTTCTGCCCTCCTTTTTATCTGCCTGGTGATCTGCCTGAGAATCATTATCTATGTCACAGGCCTGACCCAAGATATGATTTGGTCTCAAGGACCCAGAGCTGCGAAAGAACTTATTTGCTCCTCCATTTAATTGCTGAAACTCATTTTGGAATCGACCCTGGTCAGATCTGGGGCCCACTTTGATTCCTTGCCAGGAGTACTGACAGACAGAGGCTCAGGAAAGACTCAGGCAAAATATCCTGGCTAGAGACCAGAAAATTTGAATTCTGCTTTTGATGCGCAGTATGACCAGGGGAAAATCACACACACACACACACACACACACACACACACACACACACAATCTCTAAATCACAAGATTTTTTTAAAATAAATATTGAGGGTGTACTCTAGAAAATTCAGCTGAGAAAGAGGAATAATCAAATTTGCCCTCCTTGTCTCACAACAAAACCGTAAGATCAAATGAAATAAATGAAAAGACATTATTTTAAAGTAATATTGTATGTTGTTTTAAGAGTCAATGAGTCAATAGTGATAAAATGCCATGGTGTTCTGCCGTAAACTATCCCCCCAAAACAGTAGCACCTCTTCTTCATAGACATGTTATGTAATGAAGCTAGAAAGCAACAAAAATGAAGAGCTTTGTCTGCTAAAATGAATCCTGCTCCATAGGGTAAGCCCCTGCACAACAGATCCTGTAGTCATGGCCAGTCCTCACAATCAGTGAACTTGAGGGTTTATCCCTCCTTTTGATGTGCAAGCAGAAACCAAGGCTCAATTACAGCAGGAGGGCACACACAACCAATAGAAGTGACACTCCTATAACACCTGGCTCACGTGACAAGGAAGACTGTGCCACTGGACCCCACAGGACACCTACTACATAAGGCCACTTTACTAAGGCTGAGAGAATAGCAGCCTTATCTAATACATAGAAACAAACACAGGGAAGCAGCCAAAATAAGGAGACAAAGAAACATGTCCCAAATAGAAGAATAGAACAAACCTCCAGAAAAAGAACTAAACAAAATGCAGATAAACAATCTACCACATGCAGAGTTTGAAACACTGGTTATCAGGATGTTCAATGATCTCAGGGAGAACTTCAACAAAGAGATAGGAAACATAACAATGATATAGAAACCACAAAGAGCCAGTCAGAAAGAAAGAATAAAATAACTGAAATAAAGAATACATTAGAGGAAATGAACAGAGAATTAGATAAAACAGAGGACTGAATCAACAATTTAGAAGATAAGGTAGCAGAAAACATCCAGTCAGAACAGCAAAAAGAAAAAAATAAACCAAAAAAAAAAAGGTTAGTATAATGGGCCTCTGGGACATCATCAAGCATACCAACATTTGCATTATAAGGGTACCAAAAGAAGAAGAGAGAGAACAAGGAATTAAAAATCTATTTGAAGAAATGATGACAGAAAACTTTCCTAATCTGGCAAAGGAAATACATACAAGACCAGGAAGCGCAGAGAGTCTCAAACAAGATGAACCCAAAAAAGCCCACACCAGGACACATCATAATTAAAATGCCAAAGGTTAAAGATAAAGAGAAAATCCAAAAAGCAGCAAGAGAAAGACAGTTAGTTAATTACAAAGGTGTTCCCATAAGACTGTCAGCAGATTTCTTAACAGAATTCAGCCCATAAGGAATTGACACAAAATGTTCAAATTATTGAAAAGCAAGGACCTACAAACAAGATTACTCTACTTAGCAAAGCTATTATTTAGAATCGAAAGACAGATAAAGAGCTTTCCAGACAAGAAAAAGCTAAAGGAGTTCATCACCACCATATCAGTAGTATAAGAAATGTTAAAGGGACCTTTAAAAAAAAAAGATTGTATTGGGGAATTGGGGGAGGGAACAGCGTTGGGGAATCAGGGAAGCGGGACAGACAAGTTGCTGTCCTTTTGTTCTTCAGTCTAGTTGTGGAGGACGTTGCTTCACTGGCCCATGTTGGTATTGTGATCATTGCACTCTTCCCAGCTGAGGCAGATAGGTCGCCGGCCATTGGACGGCCACTCACGGCGGCTCACTGCAGCTCACGCTGGCTGCCAGCATCTTACACTGGCTGCTGGCCACTCACGGTAGCTTAGAGCAGCCCACTGCAGACCCACTGCAGCCTGCACTTTCACTGGTGACTCACGGCAGCCGAACTCCAGGTCAAGCTGTTGTTCACCATCTTAGCTGTAGAGGGTGCAGTGTCACTCACCCATCCACATGGCGGCCCTGCTGCTCAGGGCTCACACTCTCAAGCCAACTCTTAACCAACAAGCCACTCGGCCAGCCCTTAAAGGGACTTCTTTAAGAAGAAAAAAATAAATAAAAACTGTGAATAATAAAATGAAAATAACTACATATCTATCAACAATTACTTTAAATGTGAATGGATTAAATGCTCCAATCAAAAGATAGGGTAGCTGAATTGTTAAGAAAACAGGACCCTTACATATGCTCCCTACAAGAGGATCACTTTACGTCGAAAGATAAACACAGACTGACAGTAAAGGAATGGGAAAAAATATTTCATGCAAATGGGAGTTAAAAAAAAAAAAGAAGCTGGAGTAGCAATACTTATACCAGACAAAATAGGCTTTAGAACAAAGGTTATAACAAGAGACAAGGAAGGACCCAGTAATCCCACTTTCTGGTATTTATCTGAAGATACCCAAAGCACTACTTTGAGGGGATGTGTGCTTCTGTATGCTCATTGTAGCATTATTTACAATAGTCAAGATATGGAGGCAACGTTGGTGTCCATGATAAAGAAGAGGTGGTATATATATACAATGGAATATTGCTCATCCATAAAAAAGAATGAAATCTTGCCATCTGCAACAACATAGATGGACCTAGAGGGTACTATGCTGAGTGGAGTAAGTCAGTCAGAGAAAGACAAATACTATATGATTTCATGTATATGGAATCTGAAGAACAAAATAAAAGAACAAACAAAAGAGCAACAAATTCATAGATACAGAGAATATTTTGAGGGTTGCCAGATTGGAGGGGCATTGGGGGAGATGGGTGAAAAGTGGAAGGGATTAAGAAATACCAATTGGTAGTAACAAAATAGTCATGGGGATGTAAACTATAGCATAAGGAGTATAGTCAATAATATAATAATAACTATGTATGGTGTCAGATGGGTGCTAGCTTTATTGGGGTGATCACCTCATAAGTTATATAAATGTCTAATCACTATTTTATACACCTGAAACTAATATTGTATGTCAATCATAATTGAAAAATTAAGAAAAATACTTAAAGAAATGATGAGCTTTACATTAATTTATTTGATTTAATGTTTTATTCTTTTGTAAAAGCCTGAATCTGTAAATGATAGCCAGTACTGTATGCATATATGAAAGAAGGTTGAGGTGCTCTAAGTCCAAGTTCCTATCCACTTTTCCATGAGAATATCAGGTAGAGAGCACAAGAAGAAATTGGATGCATTGGCTACCCTTGTGTCATGCTGATCTGGTAGGTGTATTGTCTTCTGTTTTTCTCTGCCTTTCTAGCACTTTTGCTCACCTCTTGGATTCCTCTACCTCCTCCCTCTTGTGAGTTCTCAGTATCCTGACACTTTCAGGGGACTTTTTGTGTAATGATGGTGAGTAAAGCCTTCTGTTGGCAATGCCCTTGCTAGGAGATGCATCACACTTGAAGGGGAAAAAAATAATTTACCCCCTGCTCTCCTGAATTCTTAGCTGAGACTCCTACAACAATAGACAAGAGAAAAATAAACTGAAGTTTATCAACATGGATACCTTATGTATACGTTGGGGAGACCCACGGAGAAATTAGTAATTCTCTGAGGTGACTTAAAATTTAGACTTAAACTTCATCTTAATAGGGGAAAGGAGGATATACAGGCCTCTTAAAGGAGAGTAAATAACTTTTAGAAAACATGAATTGACCCTTAGAAGAATAGATGGGAAGTATGATAGTTGGTGACAAAGCGTGTCTGGGTGCGAGGTCAACTTCTAGTTTTCTCTCTTCTGATCGGTCAATTCTCCCTGGCTGATGAAACAGTAGGGAGGGAATTTATGACAACTGAGTTCCTTTTGGAGTATCTGTTTTTTGGCAGATAAGGGGAGTTCAGAGAAAGCTTTTCCCTGCATATTTTATTTTTCAAGTGCCTCCGGTTCAAAAATAATCAATATGTCAAAGTGACATAATTTAAGGTGGCAAGTCTGCTATTGTCTGTGTCCATTCTATCCAAAGGCTCCTATGACTAGCCTCAGTTGACTGCAAGCTGAGAAACCATCAGATGAACTGAGGAATTAATAAATGGTATGGTCTAGGGAGAATTATTACCTTGGTTCCTTAATTCTCACATGCCTCTAGAGCAGCGGTTCTCAACCTTCCTAATTCCGCGACCCCTTAATACAGTTCCTCATGTTGTGATGACCTCCAACCATAAAATTATTTTCATTGCTACTCTATAACTGTAATTTTGCTACTGTTATGAATTGTAATGTAAATATCTTTTTGTTTTCCGATGGTCTNGCTACTCTATAACTGTAATTTTGCTACTGTTATGAATTGTAATGTAAATATCTTTTTGTTTTCCGATGGTCTTAGATGACCCCTGTGAAAGGGTCATTTGACCCCCAAAGGGGTTGCGACCCACAGGTTGAGAACTGCTGCTCTAGAGTATGATATGTCATTGTTTTAATAAAAACTTCTCAAGAAAATTAAATCTGTTCATTAAATGTGGCATCAATTGTAGACATATCCTAATTTTAAAAGTTTTACAATGCAAAAAAATGTATATTAAAATTAAGGAGACAATGCTATAAAAGTCAGGGATTTTCATGAAACCCAAAGATGGCAATGTAGTGTTCCACACCCTATTGTGTTCTTCTGACTTCACTATATCCTCATTCCTATGAGGTAAATTAAGTGGTGGAGGAGGGAGGGCAAGTGATGGTGGCAAAAAGGCTTAAAATTCAGTTTGGAAACTCTGGAGGTCTTATCTGTACAATAGTGAAAATAATATCAACCTCAAGAGTCACTGTGAGAATTAAATGTAATCACAAAGGATGGTTGCAAAAACTAAATAAGTTCCCTGGTATAAAGGGCTTAACCTGGGTCCTGACACATAACATGAGCTCAGTGAATATTAATTTTATTCAGCCCTCCATTTCTCATTATCTTGTTATTTATTCACAGTGAGAGATTGACAGCTAGAATATAAAATATGGAGGAGGGCATAGAATTTACATAAATTAGGTGAAATATAAAAGGGCTATTTTATTAAAATGTTTATTGATGAGAACAGATATCAGAAGCAGGTAAGTCAAATTATATAATGGTCAGACTACTTTGGAAGTGAATGTCAGAAATCAAACTGAAAGGTAGCTGAAATAAGGTAGGGAATGTATTAGCATTTGTAACTGAAAAGTCCAAGAAAGCAGATCTTGCATCAGGCATGGTGAGATAATGGAAAATATATATTGCTCTCTGCCTCTGGTTCCTGGCACAGAGTTCCTAAAAGTCTTGTAATTTCCTGGGTGATAGGAAGGTCTTTTGTTCTGATGAGACAACTATGGGTGGGCTCCTGGATGGCTTCAGGATGGAGAATGATCACCAGAAAGACCAAGTCATTGGAATTTTCAGCCCTATTCCCCATTCTCCAGAGAGGAGAGAAGGGCTGGAAATGGAGTTAATAATTGATCATACCTGTGAGGAAGCCTTAATAATAATCCCAAGATTATAGTGTTTGAAGAGTTTTCAGGTGGGTGAACACATCCATGTACAAGGAGGGTGACATGCCCCCACTTCACAGGTACAGAAGCTTCTTTGTTAGGGATCCTCCCAGACCTCTTCCTTTGTACTTCTTCATCAGTCTGTTCATCTGTATCCATTATCATACCCTTTAATAAACTGGTAAATATATGCAAGTGTTTCCCTGAGTTCTGTGAGCTGCTCCAGCAAATTAATAGAGCCTGAAAAGGGGGTCATGGGAACCTCTGATTTGTAGTCAAGTCAGACTGAAGTTGTGGATAACCTGGGGAACTATTACTTGCAGATGGATTCTAAAGTGGAGGACAGTCTGTTGAGACTGAGCCCTTAACTTGTGGTAACTGACACTAGCTGATGTCACAGAGAATTTTTTGGTGGGGCAAACTCCCACATGTGTGGTATCAAGTGTTGTGATTGTGGTGGCAGTGTGTGAGTAACAGACATGCATGAGGAAAGACTGAAGTTTTTTCAACACAGGCACATATGGTAACAGAGCTTTAACAACATTATCAGAAGTCTGTCTCTTTCCTCATCTCCTGGAAATTCTTGCTTCTGATTGGAAGCTTTCTCAGATAGGTTTGCTCCACATGGCTTCAAGATGGCCTCCAGCAGCTACCAGCCCATATGGTCCTTAGATCCCCTGACCCCAGAGAAAAAAGAACATCTTTTTTTATGGCTCCTATAAAGCCAAGTCTTGGGGAGGACTCTGATTGGCCAAGTCTAGATCATGTGTCAATCTCTGGACCAGTGTGGATGGGGACTGGAAAACTAATTGGCCAGGCCTGCATCATGTGTTCACTCCTGTAGTACGGGGAATGGGCTTAGCTGCACTAAACCACATGGATAAGAAATGAAGGAGTGGAGAAAAGATCCAAGATTGTGGAATAAGTAAATGCTATGCCTGCCACTTCCCATGATTACATAAAATTACAACTAAATTACAGAGTAATCAACCTCAAGAAATACCTGAAGACTAGCTGAACAGAACCCCTGTAACTAAAGATATAAAGAATAGGCCACATCAAGACTGGTAGGAGGAGTGGAGACATGAAATAGGCTGACCCCAAACCCATAGGTAGTGGTTAAGTACCGGGAGGGACACTGTGGCAGCAGAGGTTTCCCCTGTAGACTGAGGGGTCCCAGCCCCACACTGGGCTCCCCAGCCCAGGGGTCTTGTGCTGGGAAGAGGAGTCCCACAATATCTGGCAGTGAAAACCAGTGAGGATTCTGACCATTTCTCTGTCACAGTGAGTCAAAAGTTGACTAGAAACCCAGATGTCACCTTAAAGGGCCTGCGCACAGACTCACTCACTTGTAAGCGCTCCCCCTGGGCTCTGGCGGAGAGGTGGTAACTTGAGAAGCACCAGAGACATACAGGAAAAGTCTGAGTTGTGTGACTTCAGGGCAAGGGGTAAAGGAACAGCCACCAAAATCCTTCTGTGGAGCCCTCTTCACATGTAACCTACCGGAGGATGCCATCTTTCCTGTGTTGAACCCAAAACCTAAGGGCCAAATCTGAAACCCTATTGGTCTGGTAAAATCCATGCCTGCACACACCACCTTGATAACTCCCTTGGACCCCAACCCACCCAGCTAGTGTGGCATCACCTGGAGCATTATCAGCTCCTGGGTGGCCAGCCCCACCCAACAAGATGTGGGAGGCTTCTACAGTAGTGAATAGCGCATGGCAGACTGGGAAACTTTCGGTGGCAGGTGGTTAGCCTTAGCTTGCACTATTGCATTTCTTAGGAGACTTTTGGAAATCTGCGGGCCGGAGGAGATCGATGGCTGGCCATAGGGTGTTTTGTGGAGTGGCCACAGGTTCAACACTGGCACAAGGACTGAATCTACATTAGCTTTGTGAAAACCACCAGCCATACCCTATGAATCCTGGGACAAAAATGGGCATTACATAATGATAAAGGGATCAATCCAACAAGAGGACATAACCCTAGTAAACATCTATGAACCCAACATAGGAGCACCTAAATATATAAAACAAATACTGACCAACGTAAAAGGAGAGATCAATGGAAACGCAATCATAGTAGTGGATTTTAATACCCTATTGACACCAATGGACAGATCTTCCAGATGAAAGTCAACAAGGAAACAGCAGCCTTCAGTTACACACTAGATCAGATGGATTTAATTGATATATTTAGAGCATTTCACCCCAAAACTGCAGAATATACATTCTTTTCAAGTGCATATGGAATATTTTCTAAGATAGATCACATGTTAGGTCACAAAACAAGTCTCAATAAATTTAAGAAGACTGAAATCATACCAAGCATCTTCTCCAACCACAATGGTATGGAACTAAAAATCAATTATAAGAAAAAACTGAAAAATGCACTAACACATGGAAGCTACATAGCATGCTACTAAACAATCAAGGAAGAAATCAAAAGATACCTTGAGTCAAATGAAAATGAAAACACAACAACCCAAAATCTATGGGACACAGTGAAAACAGTTCTCAGAGGGAAATTCACAGCAATGCAGGCCTACCTCAAGAAATAAGAAAAATCTCAAATAAACAATCTTACTTTACACCTAAGGGAAATGGAAAAAGAACAGCAAATAAAACCTAAAGTGAGTAGAAGGAAGGAAATAATAAAGATCAGAGCAGAAATAAATGAAATAAAGTCTTAAAAAAACAACACAGAAGACTGATAAAACTAAGAGCTGTTTCTTTGAAAAGACAAACAAAGTTGATAACCAGAATAATTAAGGAAAAAAGAGCAAGGACCCAAAGAAATAAAATCAGGAAAAAAAGAACTGACAATGGATACATAGAATTGAAAAAATTTTAAGAATGTACTACAAAAAATTATATGCCAACCAATTGGACAATATGGAAGAAATGCACAGATTCTTAGAAGCATACAATCTTTCAAAGTTGAATCAAGAAAATCTGAACTGACTGATTACTAGTGATGAAATTGATTCAGTAATCAAGAGGCTCCCCAAAAACAAAAGTCCTGTGCCACATGGCTTCACAGGTGAATTTTACCACCCATTCAAAGAAAAATTAACACCTTTTCTTCTCAAACTATTAAAATATATTTAAGAAGAGGGGAGGCTCCCAAGTTCATTCTACGAGGCCATCATTACTCTGATTCCAAAACCAGACAAAGACATTACAGAAAACGAAAATTATAGGCAAATATCCCTGATGAATATAGATGCAAAAATCCTCAACAAAATATTAGCAAACTGAATTCAGCAATACATTAAAAGGATCATACATCATGATCAAGTGGGATTTATCCCTGGTATGCAAGGTTGGTTCAGTATCCACAAATCAATCAATGTGATACACCACATAAACAAAATGAAAAATAAAAATTATGTGATAATATCAATAGATGCAGAAAAAAGTGTGACAAAACCCAGCATCCATTTATGATAAACACTCTCAGCAAAGTGGACTAGAGGGAACATATTCAACATCATAAAGTCCATGTATGACAAACCCACAGCTAACATCATACTCAACGTGGAAATACTGAAAGCATTCTCCTTAAGATCAGGAATGAGACAAGAATGTCCACTTTCACCACTTTTATTCAATATAGAATTGGAAGTCCTAGCCACAGCAATCCGACTACAAAAATAAATAAAAGGTATCCAAATGGGAAAGGAAGAAATACAACTGTCGTTATTTGCAGATGACATGATACTATATAGACAGAATCCTAAAAATTCCACCAAAACACTATTAGAACTGATAAATGAATTTAGTAAAGTAGCAGGATACAAAATTAATAAAGTGGTTGCATTGTTTTACACCAATAACAAACTATCAGAAAGAAAATTTAAGAAAACAATTCCATTTACAATTGCATAAAAAAATACCTAGGAATAAATTTAACCAAGGAAGTAAAAGACCTGTACTCAGAAAATTATAATACATTTTAGAGAGAAATTAAAGAAGATACAAATAAATGGAAGCATATACCATGCTCATGGATAGGAAGAATATAGTTAAAATGTCCATATTACCCCCAAAAATCTACAGATTCAATGCAATCCCTCTCAAAATACCAATGGCATTTTTCACAGAACTAGAACAAATAATCCTAAATTCATATGGAACCATAAAAGACCCCGAATAGCCATGGCAATCCTGAGAAAGAAGAACAAAGCTGGAGGTATCACGCTACTTGATAGCAAACTATACTACAACTAATCAAAACAGCATGGTATTGGCATAAAAACAGACACATAGATGAAGAATAGAGAGCCCAGGGGTGGCCAGTTGGCTCAGGTGGTTAGAGCACAGGCTCATAACACCAAGGTTGCTGGTTCCATTCCCACATGGACTGTGAGGCTGCACCCTCCGCAACTAGACTGAAACAACTACTCAACTTGGAGTCAGGGCAGCCGGTTAGCTAAGGTCATTAGAGCACAGGCTTATAATACCAAGGTTGCTGTTTTGATTCCCATATAGGCCAAGGAGCTGCGCCCTCAACAACTACATTTAAACAACTACTTTACTTGGAGCTGATAGGTCCTGGAAAAACACACTGTTCCCCAATAAAATTTCAAAAAAAAGAAAGAATAGAGAGCCCAGAAATATATCTATGCCTATATGGTCATTTAATCTATGACAAAGAAAACAAGAATATACACCACTGGGGTAAAGAGAGTCTATTTAATAAAAGATGCTGGGAAAACTGGACAGATACACGAAAAAAAAAAAGAAAAAGAAAGAAAGAAGAAAGAAACTGGACCACCTTCTTACTTCATAGACAAGAAAAACTCAAAATGGATTAATGACTTAAAAGTAAGACCCAAAACCATAAAACTCCTAGAAGAAAACAAGCAGTTTTTACTCAGATATTTTAATCAGATATTACCCTTAGTAATATTTTTAGTGATATATCTCCTTGGGCAAGGGAAACAAAAGAAAAAATAAACAGGTGGGATACATTACACTAAAAAGCTTTTGCACAGCAAAGGCAATAATCAGCAAAACAAAAAGACATCCTACTGAATGGGAGAAGATGTTTGCCAATAATACATCTGATAAGGAGTTAACATCCAAAATCTATATATAAAAAAAAGCTCAACACCAAGAAAACAAAAAACCCAAGTAATAAATGAGCAGAGGACCTGAATAGACATTTCTCTAAAAAGGACATACAGATGGCCAATAGACATATGAAAAGGTGCTCAACGTCACTAACCATCAGAGAAACGCAAATAAAAACTATAGGGAGATATTACCTCACACCTCTAAAAATGGTCATCATCAATAAATCAACATACAAGTGTTGGTGAGGATGTAGAGAAAAAGAAACCCTTGTGCACTGTTGGTGGGACTTCAAATTAGTACAGCCACTATGGAGAACAGTATGCAGATTCCTCAAAAAATTAAAAGTAAAACTACATTATGACCCAGCAACTTGACTCTTGGGTATTTATCCAAAGAAATCCAAAGCACTAATTTGAAAAGATATATGCACCCCTATGTTCACTGCAACACTATTTACATTAGTCAAGATATGGAATCAACCAAAGTGCCAATCAATAGATAACTGGATAAAGAAGAAGTGGTACAATAAAATATTACTCAGACACTAAAAAAAAAAATGAGGGGCCAGCCAAGTGGCTTATTGGTTAAGAGTTGGCTTGGGAGAGCCAGCTCTGAGCAGCAGGGCCGCCGGTTTGGATCCCACATGGGCCAGTGACGCTGTGCTCTCTACAGGTAAGATGGTGAACAATAGCTCCACCTGGAGCTGGGCTTTCATGAGTCATCGGCGATAGCATAGGCTGCAGCGGGGCTGCAGCGGGCTGCTGTAAGCCACCATGAGTGGCTACCGTGCCATGAGCTGCCGTGAGTGGCCGTCCAATGGCTGGCAACTGATCTGCTTCAGCCAGGAAGAGCACAATGATCACAATACCAACATGGGCCAGTGACTAGACTGAAGAACAAAAGGACAGCAACTTGTCTGTTCCCCCTCCTCAATTCCCCAATGCTGTGCCCTTCCCCAATTCCCCAATAAAATCTTTAAAACTATATACATAGTAATATTTGGTTGTCTTTTTTTTTAAAAATGAAATCTTACCATTTGTGACATTGATGGACCTAGAGGGTGCTATGCTAAGTGAAATTTCAGACAGAGAAAGACAAATACCATATGATCTCACTTATATGTGGAATATAAAGAACAGAAAAATGAACAAACAAAACAGAAACAGACCCTTAGATACAGAGAACCAACTGATGGTTACTAGATGGATGGGTGTTTGGGGACTGGGTGAAAAAAGTGAAGGGATTAAGAAGTACAAATTGGTAGTTACAAAGTAGTCACAGGGATGTAAAATACAGTATGGGAAATATAGTTAATAACACTGTAATAACTATGTAGATGGTACTAGACTTATTGGGGGGATCACTTCATAAATTATATAAATGTCTAACCACTAAGCTGTACACCTGAGACTAATATAAAATAATATTGAATGTCAACTATAATTTTAAAAAGTCACAGGGATATATAGTACAACATAGGGAATATAGTCAATAATATTCTAATAGCTATGTATAGTGTCAGATGGGTAATAGACTTATTGGGATTGTTTCTTTGTGAGGAATGTAAATGTCTAATTACTATGTGGTTTGTACACCTGAAACTAATACAAAAAAATTAAAAACAAAGGAATGAAGGAGTGGATTCTTGAAGAAAGGGTTAGAGAAAAGCACATGTGCACTATAGATTATCACTGAGTAAAGGTGGTAGTTCGATCACACATGTTTAATTCTTTATGTGCATCCTTAAGTCTCAAAATTTTTGGATTATCATATTTACTTAAAAATAAGAAAAAAATTGTATCCACATAGCATGAAACCACATACTAGAAATCTCATGGTATATTTGCTCAATATCCAATTGTTCAAAGAGAAAGTTCCACTAATATATGTTTTAGATGTGAAAAAGAACAGCTCATTTAAGAAATAAGTGCAAACATTCTTTGATACTTTCTAATTTAGATCAGAGAGGGCTGGTGAAGAGGATGAACATTGGGTCCTATAGTCATAGCAGATGGGTTGGAATGCAAATATTACCTATACCTCCAGGAAAAGCATCTGGTGTTGCAGATCACACAGTGGGAAATGTGTGCTGCTCACTACTGACATGTATGAGGTACAGATGGAGCTGGCCAGCATAAGGCAGGGGTGCTACCACCCATGGGTCCTTACAAAAAGAGATGTGTTACTGAGGGTTTGGGATTATTGGCTAGATAACTTCCAACTACCTACAACAAATTGAAAAAGGAATTCTATGACTAAGGGATAAAATACCCTTATTTCTTCAAGCTGCTGGGTCTCTGATATGACAAAGTGACAGTAAATTTAAACAGCTGCTTTCTCCCAGAAGGGCTAAATATTAAAAAGGAAATTCCTGGAAAAATCCATCTCTATTCCAAATACTAGATCAACACCCTTTGAAAGATTGGGGGGGGGGATGTAAGTCAGAATCAATTGAAGAAAGATAACTGTTCAAGGAAAGAAGCAATAAGGTATAAAACAATCCTCTTTTTTGAAGCAAAACTACCCTAAGAAATGCAGAGAACTTCAGGAAAAAACAGCTGCCAATAGGTATTTTAATGAGATTCATGATGACATTGCATCTGTAAAATGTGAGTTATGAAAACAATGTGAGGTTGCATGAGGATGAAACCATTGTCAAATTTTTAAAAATGAAGGCAGTAAACACATTGATCTGTGCTGAAAATCATCAGAATTAGAAGACATGAATCCAAAGATATGAAAATGATGAAAAAATAGATTCAGTTTACATATACTTTTTTCAAATTAAGAATCATCCGTTTCAGAAGGTTTAGTGCCACACAAATTTTACATGTAAGCTTCTTGAGCAGACAAGTGGGCCTGGCAGATGCTGGAATGTTGGGACATCAATTTCAGGCTTGGGAGGCAGGGAAGACTGAAGGAACCCATGGATGACCCTGAGGAAACTTTGAAGCACTCTAGGGCCAGAAGTCCCTGTACTCGGATTCATGAGTATTAACCGTCCCTGATGGCCCAACTGCATTCCAGGATACAAATTTGGGTTTCAAATATCTCACTGACCAAGTCAGAACCTGTGTGTCATATTTCCTCAGGACACTAGATCAGTAGGTACTAAATATTTTCCCATGGCTGACCCATATCAAAATTGTCACCATGCAGTAAACTCCTGTGGTCTGGGCCACATTGCACCATAGGTGTGAAGCCACTGATTAGGGAGCATCTTTAGCCCCATTCCTGCAGTCTTTACCATCTGAATCATTCCTTCTGTCACCCGCTTTCTTTCCAGCTTGTGGGTAAAAAGATCCAACAAGAAGGTGAGAATTTCTTCATGAGAATTCTCTGTTAACTCAGAATATTCTAAGTTAAGTGAAATAACATTAAGGATTTTGTTTCATTAAAAAAAATCTACATGAAACTGGATTTTCATATTTTAACTTGTTTAAAATAAAATAAAAATATAAAGTATCAAAACACATCATAATGTAAAATATAGATTTCAAATGGAAGTATTTGTGTTAAGAAAAAATTACATATGATGCAGTATCACAAATAATATTTTGAGTTGTGGTTCTATTGCATTAGTATTTTTCAAACATATCCTCCTCTCTACTCCTCCCCCCTTTTGATACGTCAATATAAGATTGCCAACTATACATTTTTTGGGGAAGGATTGTCATATATTCTGAAATTATATGCTTTTTACTTGTAAGTTTCTCTTTTCAAATGAAATTATAGTGATGGTAGAAGGTCAATTTAAAAAAAAAGTTCTATTTGGCAAAATAAGGCAACTTTAGTGACAATTACTGCCAATGGATTCAGTAGACCTATTCCGTCTCTTCTTTTTACCCTCGCATGAAGTATCAGGCAGGCTTTTAAGGGTCATGGGCCAAGGTGTTCTCTCCCAGGTTCTGGGTAAGGAACAATTTAGACTGAAAGAAAACATTTTCCTTGTGGAAGCTACTGCTCACTTTCTTTTCTCATTTTAGATACCTATGTATATCTATATCCTTATATATGTATTTACATAATTATTTCAAATATATATTTTTAGTTGTAGAACTTCCATTTGGCTTTCATTATTGTTGATATATTTCTACTGAAAATGACTGTCTTCATTCATTGTGAGTATATTTTCACCTCCTTTTTAGAGCATAGTCATAATGATGGTTTAAAATACTAACTTAAACATCTGGGTCACCTTGGAGTAATATTTATCGATTGTTGCTATCTCATGAAAATGGCTCACATTTTCTGTTTTGGTTTTTTTTTTTCATAATTTTGAAATATACCCTGGACATGATGATATTATGTTATAAAGACTGGATTTTTTTTTTTAATATTCCTCTGAAGAGGATTAATGTTTGTTTTTTTTGTTTTAGTTGGCAACTCATTTGGTAGGACTAAAACAGCAAATTGTGACTTGGGCAGCACCTCAAATTTTAGTTCAGTTATTTTATCCTAAGTAAGGTGCTTGGAGTTTATCCCATACATGTGTGGTTTGGGAATTAGCCAGAAATTTAATCCAAGTATATACACAGAATTTGGGGCTCCCTTCTCTGGCTCTGTCTTTTCTAAGATTCCTTCCTCACTTTCTAGTGATTGTGGTTTCTTCAAACTCTTCTAGTGCTTTGGGCCAAAAAACAAAAAAAGGCAGGTTTTTCATTAAATCTTTTGTCATCTCTACATGGTGAATTTTGGGGCCTATTTTCTAAAATAGAAAAGTTGTAAAAGTGGAAAACATCTAGTGCTATTCATACCTGTCAAATGTCAAGTTCCTTCCAGAATATGCCTCCTTGTGGGAGTGCATTGAAAATTTAAAAGAAAACAAATTTCATTTTAAAAATGTTGTCCAGAGTTTATAGTTGTAATCTGCAGGAGGATTGGTCCAACAGAAATTTACTTAGCCATGTCAGAAGTGGAAACCATTTCTACAACTGCATAATGTGCGGAATCAGTGTTCTTAGTTTCAAACAACCAAGACCATTTTAGCAAATTTAAACAGGAAATAGACATATTGAACAATATTGATGTATTAATTTACTCAGGTTACCATAATAAAATGCCACAGACTGGGTGGATTAAACAGCAAAAGTTTATTTTCTCATGATTCTGGAATCTATAATAGAAGTATACGGTCGAGGTGTCAGCAGGGCTGTTTTCTTCGGAGGCCTGTCTCCTTGGCTGGCAGATGGCTGCCTTCTCACTACGTCCTCTCACGGTCTTTTCTCTGGGCAGAGCATCCCTGGTGTCTGTTTTGTGTCCTAGTCTCTTATAAGGACACCAGTGATATTGGATTAGGGCTCAACCTAATGGTCTCATTTTAACTTAACCATCTCTTTAAAGGCCTTATTTCTACATGCAGTCACATTCTGAGGGTCTGGGGGGTTAGGGCTTCAGGGTATGAATTTTGGAGTATAACACAATTCAGCCCATAATAATCAGCTACCTCACCCATTTTGCAAGAGGGCCAGAGAATAAAGCTATGGAGTCAGTAACAATGACCAGTTTAAACCATATGAGAGCAGTGTCCATGAAGATTACCTCTATTGAGCATAGAGACCTCAACGTGTTTCTTACAGCTGGACATTGGATACAACTTCCAGAACCAATGTAGCCTCTGAGAGCTAGATGTTGTATCTACTTGAAAGCACCAGAAATGGCTTTCAATTGGTGCCCGTGCCTTCATATTACAAATCCCAAAGTCTCTTATAAATAAATATTATTGGTAAACCTTAGATCATATGTGTGTCTCCTAGCTACAGGGGAGTTTGGGAAAGTGAATTTTTGACTTATACCCAGGGGATCACAGACTGAAATGATGAAAATGTTTCCAAACATGAGAAACTAGTACACAGTTTCAGGATGGTCAAGTATAACAAAAAATATTGTGCCTCATGGAACAATTGTATAAAACCAAAATGAACTTGACAAATATCCCATAATCCAGAGAGCACAATAATAATGGTAAGCAATGCTTACTAAGCATTTTAAAAAGAGCCAGGCACTACACTAAGCTTTTTACATGTGTTATCTCATTTAATTCTCTCAACAACCCATTAAGTAAGTATTATTATTGTTCCATTTTCTGATAAACAGACTGAGGTTCAGATAAATTAATTAAATGGTCTAAGGTCATGTGGCTAATAACTGGCAAATCTAGGATTCCAATCCAGATTTTTCTGATTCCAGATCTGATGTTTATAATCACTATGTTGCACTGCTTCTCTATGTACATAACTAGAAAATCCATAGAGAAAAAAGAGAGCAAATAAATTACAAACAATGATAAAAAAATGAAACAAAGGAATTTGCTTCAATGAAGAAAGAACAACTAGTGTGTTTAGATGGGGAAGTGTTCATTGAGTAGCAGACAGAATTATTAAAAAAAAACTAGGCATATTCTGTTGAAATTTTTGAATTTTAAAGTTTAAAAAATAGCCTACATTAATTTAAAAAAACCATTATTACTTATAAATGAAAAAAAAATGTGTCATTAGCCTTTTCAGCAACATTAAATGTCAGGTGACCACAGAAAATATTCTGGAAATTTTTAAGGGAAAATGCTTGTGAACCCAAAACTCCAATCAATGTAATGTCACATGCTCACCAACAATACTCTTCGTTTATATTTTCTAAAATTATTGTCAAATAACGATTTTTATGACCTAGTGGGAGATTGACTAAAACTAAGAAATTTTAGAAAAGAGAAATAGTGTTATAAATGAAATGAGACCAATAAAATACAGAGTGAAATAGAAACAGTTCTTATTAATATTGTCACAAAACTGCAAAAGTGTCAAAAACAATTCTTCAATATCAGGTACATAATTTAAAAATCAAGTTTACTAGAAAAATTATTATCGAAAACATTAGTTTATAACCAACACAAACTGAGATATGTGGGTCTGGAGGAAAGACTAGAAGTAAAAGCAAATTGCATACCTCATCTTACTCAAGGATGACTGATTTTCAATGTTAAAAAATAGGGGGAAAAAAAGCTCTTTAAAAAAACCTGTATAACATTAAATAATATGTAGAGAATTATTATTTTTTTAATGATTTTATTGGGGAATTGGGGGAGGGGAAAAGTGTTGGGGAATAGGGGAAGGGGAACAGACAAGTTGCTGTCCTTTTGTCCTTCAGTCTAGTTGTGGAGGATGCCGCTTCACTGGCCCATGTTGGCATTATGATCATTGTGCTCTTCCCAGGTGAGGCAGTCAGTTGCTGGCCATTGGACGGCCGCTCACGGTAGCTCACGGCAGCTCACCTCAGCCGACACCATTGTTGGCCACTCATGGCAGCCCAGCTCCAGGTTGAGCTGTTGTTCACAATCTTAGCTGTAGAGGGCACACTTACTGGCACATGTGGGAATCGAACCGGCAGTCCTGTTGTTCAGAGCTGGCGCTCTTACCAACTGAGCCATTCGGCCAGCCCCTAGAAAATTCTTTTTATTCAGAAGTCACTACCGGTAGAATAGTAAAAGTTTGTATAACATCCACATAATTTGTAAGTAAAGAAAAGGAACAACATTATATAATAGGAGCCAAGAAAAGAAAAAAACTGCAAATGAAACAATGACACATAAAGGTTAAAATAAGAGATGAGGCAATGTAAACAGAATAAAGCAGAAGAAGAATATTAATATCAGATGAAGCTGAATTCAGGTCAAAAGGCAATAATGGAACAACGAGTGTTGATTTTTTTATTGATGAATCACTGTACAATAAAAATATAACATCATAAGATTTTATGTGCCAAATAACATCACACTGAAATATATAAAGAAAAAACAGTTAAAAGCAGAACAACAAATTTATGATTATGATTAAAAGATAAGACTTTAAAATACTACAGACAGATCGGATAGACAAAAATTAAGAGACACAGTTGAAGGAGAGGTAGAGCTTTCTCTTTAGGAACACAGACTGTAAGGGTTACACTTAAGAAATCAGTAACTTAGCCTGTATCTTGATTCACCTTACAGTTTACTATTCAGCTGTTTTCTCATTGTTTCTCCCCATCACTGCTTGATTTAATGACCCTGCTTTGTTCCTGTTCTCAAGGCTACACATATTTCACTAATCCAGTTAATCAACAGAGCACTAACGGAAAAAAGTAATTCCTTAGTCCTCAGGCATTCAGGCGCCAGAATCCATTTTGCAACTCCCTTGCAGTTTTTACAGGTGCTGCATAAAGCCCCTGAGTCTGGAGATAACATTATCTTGAAACAGATCTGACCCCAGGAAGCAAAATCAGCCCTGGAACCTGCCTGACCAACTCCCCCACTTCTCTTTGTTCTTACCTCAACCTATATGCCTATAAAACCCCTTGATTATCCTCTGCTCAGGGAAGATGACATTTCTCAGGACAGCAGTCCACCACCATCTTCCCTGGCTGCCAGCATCCAGAATAAAGAAAACGCCTTTTCTCCTCACCAATCTTGCCTCTCGAATTTTTAGGTCTCCTACAACAAGTGGCACTGAACTTGGGTTCTGTAACAAGACTATTCATCAAATATCCATGGAACGGTTATATAAGTGTATCATACTTTTTAAATGAACTATGTGAACATCCTGAAATACATGAATAGCATATTTAAGTTATGGTGCAAAATGATAATATAAAGACCTGTAAATACTTTGCCAAGAAATAGAACATTACCAAATTTCTTGAAGCTCCTTACTATCTCCTCTAATTTCCCTCACTTTCCCAAATTACCCTTCAAATAACCATTTCCTGAGTTATGCTTGTCTGACCAGTTTTACCAATTATGTATATCTCTTCATAATTGTGAACATAGACTCACACTGCAAGAAGTCTTCTTTAATTTGCTCCACATCATGTTTTTGAGATTAATTGAGGTGGATTTAAATAGCTGCATCTCATGCACTGGCATTCTGAATAATTTTCCATTGTGTGAAAGTGCCACAGTTTATTAGCCATTCTGTCAGTGGCCAGTTTTGTTTCCTTTTTTTTTCTTTTTTTAATCAGTGCTTCTTTGAATATCCTCATTTATGCCAACTGGTGCACATATGCACAAGTTTTTCTGTAGTGGTGTTTTTCAAACTCTAGAGCCTATCTTGTTGGTAGGTCATTACATTAATTTAGTGGGTTGCAATGTGCATTTTAAAAAATAAATTTGTTAACTTTATATTAAAAGAAAATTAATACACACAATATACAAACATGAACACACACACAACTGGAGTAAACTTAACCAAAACAATAAGGGAAAACAAATATATAATATTAGGAGTGAGGCAGAGAAGGTGACCACAGGTTCTGAGTAGATAAAACCGTAAAAGAAGATTCTGTAAATAATTCCATGCTAATAAATTTAAAATTCTTAAAGAAATAGATGCCTTTTTAAGAAAATATCAGTTACCAAACTTGACACAAGAGAAGACACCTAAATCAAGCAATAACCATGAGAAAAATTTTAAACATTTGTCAAAGAACTAAGCCATCCCTAAAATACAAGGCCAAGAGGGCACTAAAGATTAGTTCTTTGACTTTCAAAGACTAGAAAACTCTTGCAATATTTAATGTGTTTCAGAGCACAGATAAGAATAAAAGGCTTTCCAGCTCATTTTACTGTTAGCCTAACCACAGGTGTCAGTCACCTTCTCAGCAGGAAACAGATGTCACACTCACATTAGGTAATTTGAGGAGTATTCAATAAAGGGGTGGGAAGGGCATAGCAATGTCAGATGGGTATGGCAGTCCTGTTACCAACCCTCAGCTTGAAGGGGCAGGGGAGAGGATGAGTATCAGAACCTAGTTGGAAGGCCTGACAAGAGCCATCCTTTTTGTTCATGGGACCCAGACAGCTTCCCTTGACCATGAAAGGAAGGGGCTAGGAGAAAAAAATGCCCTCACCTCATTTTTCTTCCACCCCCCAGTTTCCTCCCTGTGTTCCTTACTGGCTAAACCCAACTGGAAGCCATAGGTCAATGGAGTTCATTGATGTGGTTCGTGCCAGTCAGCCTCCTAGGTCAGGGAGCAGGCGGAGAAAGGTGGAGGTAGGTCTGGAAGGGCAAACTGAAGTCATATTGCACACCACGATACCACAATGTCTTGAATACAACCTAAAAAAGATTGCTCAAAGAATAGAAGTGGAAAGAATCTAACCTATGAATACAGATGCAAAAACATTGAACTAGAATATTAGCAAATTGAATTCAGAACTCTATTACGATATTATTAGCAAATGTTTTGGTGTTGAATTGCTTTTCCAATTCTTCATGTTTTAAGGAAATTTCCAACTTTTTCTTCCCCTCCTCATTCTCTCCTTCCCAAGGGAGGAGGAATGACTTAATTGATGAGTGTTGTAGAAGATACCAGGCCTGGTGGATCTCTTTTGGAACCAGCCTGCCCACAGAATGTAAACCTCCTCTGTTTCTCCATGAATAACATTATAGGGAGGGCTTCAAGCTGGCAAGCTGGGCCAGTGACTGGCGGGGGTGGGGGTGGGGAGGGATTGTTAAATTCAGGAAAATTAGCAAAAATTAGCAAGCCCATTTGGATGTGCATCTGGGACACATCATCCAACCCAGTTTTTATCAGTAATAAAGCTAATATATATGTTCTTCTGATTCCTTGTATTTTATTCATTCTGAACTTGGGAGAAGAATGAACAGTATTAATTAATTGGCCTTTAAGAACACCAATGGCCAATTAAGAATGCCAATACCTCTAACCACTCTGTGCAGACACTGCCACTGTCATCACCACCAAACAGTCATACAGCCTTTGGGATTCTATAAATACTGCCTTCTGGATAGGGAAGAATTGGAGAGAACAAAGATTTTATTCACTGGCTTTTGAGCTTATCTGAGGCAGGCCTTTATAAATCTATAGTCAAAATACAGATTTAAAAGCCATTGCTCTTCAGCAAAAGAGAAAAAACTTTGATTTCTTAGAAATTTGGCTGTAAGTTGAGGAATCAGACATGAAGTTTATACCATTTATTGAAGCATGGGTTGAATTAGAGAGGAAGTAGGAATCTTTCCCCTGCCTAGAACAAGGAAAGTTATCAACTAAAGGGAAGAAAGGAAAAATGAGAGGCTACTTGAGATTGGAGGTGATGTTAAGGAATGTTAATTCCCACAGAATTTTCAGAGGAGAAGATTCTCAGAGTTGAAGGAGGGTACCAAAGCAGAAGAGACCATGTTTGGGCCCAAAATGGAATTGCTTATGCTAAGCCCGCACATCACCAAAACAAGACTTAACTTAATTACAGTTTCTTCACCCAGAAACGGAATCTTAAATCAGTCAATCAGGAATCATCTGATCAGCACTAGTTAGGTAATCTGCCGGATAGGCCCCTTCCATCACCTAAAAGAAAGTTAATTTGCTATAATCAACCCACTTTTTTGCCTAGTACATATAACTTCCTTGTTCCTGCTTTCTTCTGCCAATAAACCTCTTTCATTTTGTACTGCTCCTCAGAGCTCCTTTCTATCTGCTGGATGGGATGCTGCCCAATTCGTGAATCATTGAATAAAACCAATAAGGTGTTTAAAACTTGCTCAGTTGATTTTTTTTTTTTACAGATCTAAGTCCTAACAACAAAACAAAACAAAACAAAACAAAACAAAACAAAACAAAACAAAACAAAACAAAGCAAAACATGAGTGTTAAGCTGCACAGGCTGAGGTTGAAGCCATATGGATATGAAGGTGGCCTTGCAGATATCTGAGCTCCTTGGAGGAAAGCAGCTCAGAATTACCTGCCTCCCACACCCTTGGTAGATACCAAATATCTGGAAGAATGAGTGTTCCCTGTAACCCACTCCGAGATTTGCTGCTGTGCTTAGTCCCTGGATCGGATGCCAGGAGCTTGAATTTGGACAAAAGGGCGACCTGATTATCACTGTCATCTAAAATACCCTTTGGACAGTATCTGATCAAAAGTCCAGAGATGCTTTAGGCTGCCTGCACTTTCCTCTTTCTGGGGGCCAAGTGGATTTCATCTGTACCCGCCAGCCCAGAGGCTCTCCTTTTCTCCTCTAGGCTGGCTATATTTCTCAGAGGTCTTTCCTGTCTCAGGCAGCTTCACAGTGCTGTGATGCAAGAAATAAATGTCCTTGGCTGATCCATCCTACCAGATGTAGACAGGAAAGGGATGGGTGGTAAGAATGAGGACACACAAAATAACTAATTCTTTCAAAGTACTTACAGCAGCCTTGAATTAGAGCTAGTTATTTCGAGATGAGAAAAGTGGTGTCCCAAGAGATTAAAAAATTTACCCAAGAAAACAAAGCTCTGAAGTGGCAGAAAGGGCACTGAAACCCAGATATTATGCTTTGCAGCTGGTCCCATCCTCCTTCCACATCACTGGGCTGCAGCGAGGGCTACAGCCATGGTGAATGTCAATGAACTTTTAATGAGGTCTTAATCAAGTGCTTCATTACTCCGACTCTCAGGGAGCCCAGCAATGGCCCTTAGGAGACAAAAGCTGGTATTCAAGCCAAAAGGGCTTGTAAGCGCTCACAGGTTCTGCTCCCTTTCAAGGACATCGCTGTCTGCTTTTTCACCCCTTTGCTCCCCTGCCCTGAAGACCTGGAAGCAAACAAAAGGAAACCCTCAGATCGACTTTGCATTAGCTCTGGACTGCCCTTGGCCTCAGTGCTAATGAAGTAACTTAACAAATACCCTCTGAAAAGTTGCATTACATTTGCATATGTTGAGTTGCTCTCAGTGTCCCTACTTCCTAAGACTGATGTGACCCTCATAAAACCACAGGAAGCCACATTTTCTTCCCTTTCTTCCTCTCTGCTCTTTCCTACCCCGGCTAGCCTGTCTTGCTCGTTGAGGCTCATCTAACAACAAAGTTTAGCTCCTGGCAGGTTTTTCACACTACAGAAAGGCAAAGACTCATATGCCTTCATTTAGAGCTGCTCTTATTTGAAAATCTCAGCTTGACCTCATTTAGTACTGTATTTTCTCCCTCAAAGACATAGATGTGGATATGCTCACAAATGGATAGAGCTGCTGCTAGATTAAGGAACATTCCCTATAAGCTCTCGGTTTTTAATCGGTTTACCAAATGATGTGGGCCTGTCACAAACATTATGTCTGGATGCCGAGATCATACTGGAGGAAAATTATCATAGAATTGTTGTGTATTTTACAGTCATTCTTATCAGATGCCTTGAACACGGAGCCCTGAAAACAGCCAATTTTAAAAATTCAAGCATTGATTCTGAATACATAATGCTCAAACAGAACGATATAGGCATCCTACAATTTTACTCCTTGAAGGTTTTGTGAGCAATAATATGCTAAAAACATGAATATGTCCATAAGATAATTGCCATTGTAGGTAGCATGAGGGGGATCAAGAATACCTACTAATTGGAAGGGTAGTAGAAAGCAGTTTTGTAGTTAAAAAGATAATGATACTAGTACATTATTTTTTCAGTTTCATCTCTATTAACATTAGACACTCAATTCGGCATCATTCAGAAAATGACAGAGAAAGGATCACCTTGCAAGCTGACTCTGTTTGTTTCCTCCAAATGTCTTCTCCATCCTCTTCTCCATCTTGCTCCCTAGCCACCTCAAACCCAGGAGGAAGGGAAGGAAAAGCAGAGTTACACAGTGTTATAAATGAATAAATATGGAGGGTTTTTTTCCTCTGCCAGTCCTTTCTGTGTCTTGGTTACATCATTGTGAATTGGATAGGTTCAGAGCAGTTCTAGAAGTGGGAAGAAATTGTACATTGAGTAAAGGAAAAGATTTATTACTGGACAAAGCAGGTCCAAATGCTCAGTAGTTGCCAGCCAAAACACAACTCCGAGATGATTTTATGAGAAGGAACTTGACTGCAAGCCAGCAAGCAAGGAACACACCAGGGATAGCTCCCAGGGCAGTGTGTCCCAAACAAAGCATCTGATCCATCTTTATAGGGGGAAATCATGCATAAACATCAAGGTAGACTTCGTCAATGCAAGTATAGGTGGGGACATTCCAGCGCACGCGCAGTTAGAAAACATGGCTACGCATACAACGTGTTAAAAAATGACGGAAAATCTCCGCCCTTGGGTGAGTGGAGATTTTAGTATTACAATGAGGGTATAATGAGGAAAGTTCCTGAGGATGTCACCAGAGGGTCCCTCAGGCTGCTTCAGCCAGTCTCAGGCGGTTTCAGCTGGTTCACCCCCTGGTCCTGCAAAACATCCTGGACTTGTTCCTGATACACAAGACTAGCAATCATCAACGTCAGGGACTGTGTAAGCATGGATAAACATCTGACTAAGTCTTGGTCTTTCTGTGAAACTCAGCAAATTACAAGATGCGTATGACACAATCTTATAAATTCAAGAGTGATCTCAATGGGGTTACAGGTTAATCAAGGCAAAGTTATAAACTCTAAATAAAGGTTAACCTATACTAGGCTATCTGCCAGGTTACATGCACAGGTTAGGTTACAGACCTGACAGTCAAACACATTTTAAAATTATATAGGAAGACGTTAAAGGCATATAAATAAAGTGACTTTACTATTTGCTTTGGAAAGTTAAAATTCACTGATATATAGGGTGTGCGTAACTTTACAAATGACTGATGAAACTTTTAATTTGGACATCAAAACACTGAAGTGATGGATCAGCTTGGCTTTAAGAGAGCCTGTGTGCATGTCTTCCCAACTCTGAGTTCTGTGATTTCATATTGGTAGTTTGAAATCAGCCACCATGGGGGTATTTACAGCAAGGGAATTGGCATATGCTACAAATCAGGGCTTCCACTCTTCTGGAGAGGGGGTGATTGACTAGATCTCCTCTGTATGTATTACCCATCTGGCCCTGCTTCTGCCACCAAACCATCTGTACCAATCTGCCTGTTCTTACTATTTTTCCTCCTTTTCTCAATTCAGAGAGGAATACAGTGATCTTTGATTCATTTGGCATCCACTATATACAAAGCTATGCTGGATACATTGGAGAACTCTGGAATGACTTGAATGGTGCTGTCAACCACTGTCAATCAATTAACTGTAGCCTGAGGGAGAATTAAGTGAGTGCAGTAAGAAAACTACCTGCCAAGTACTGCGAAGGTTTGTAGATCAGCATGAAAGAGATGGTATATGAGGAGTTCTTTGAAGAACAGAGTGGGATTTTAATTAACAGACATGGGAGGATGAAACGGAGAGGGCACTTAAGTGGAGGGAACAGCCAAAACAAACCTGGGTCTGTGAAATGGAAGTGCTGGAGTGACCTGGGAAAGGTGGGAGGTACTCTGTGTGCCCAAAGTAAAGAGTTTGTAATTTATGAAGGGCAGTGATGAGGACTTAGTTTTCAAATATTTGAGTAGTTTTTATTTTATGGGAATTCAAATGCAACTTCCTCATCTACATAGTTATTATTTTAATATCAAAGTATTAATTTTGTGACCAATGCATGTATCAGGTTCCCGATTTTCTAACACAAGACACTCCTAGAATTTTTGTTTAATTTCATGAAACTCATTAGCTTCTTCAACATAAGCTACAGAAAAGGAACAAATTTAGCCTTTCATTGATCTTAGAAACAATCTTTGCAAGAAGATTCTCGAATTTTCTGTATTTCATGGCACATTAAAAATATATTCATAAGGAGCATTGCTAGCAGTAGGATTCTGGGTTTCAAAGGCCATGTGCATTTTAAACTCTGGTTGATATGACCACCTTTTCCTCCCAGAAGTTGCACACATTTACACCCTCTCAGCTCTGTATGTGCAGGCTCCTTTACTCACAATCTGACCAGTATGGTCAGAAATTTTCTAAAATGCCAATCTAAATAGTGAAAATTGTATATAGTTGTGTTTGCATTTCTTCAATTATGAATGAGATTGATCTTTTCAATATGATTATTGGCCACTGTATTTCTTCCTTCTATAAACTGCCTCTGTCTCTTACTCCATATTCTATTTTCTTGCTTACCTTTTTCTATTGATTTGTGTAAACGCTTTGCAAGTGAAGAGAATTAATCATCTGGCTCTCCTGTATTGCTCTTATTTTTGTTCAGTTTGTTTTTTGTCTTTGAATTTGTTTATGGTCTTATTTTTCTGATAATACAGAAACTTAAAACACCTTTGTGTGTGTATGAATTACTCAGTCTTTCTCTTTATAGGTTTGGAATTTGGAATCTGTTTAGAAAGAACTTCAAAATTATGTCAATTCTTTCCTGTGTGGGGGTCAGGAGCGTGTCTCACAGAATGTACCACCCTGCCATGCGGATTGTTTCCATCCGAAAACAATTAAAGCCCAACAAACTCAGAAAGAGTTTTGTTTGGTTTTGTTCTGTTTTGTTTAACTTCCCCTTTACCTGCCTAAAGAGATTCAGATAGAAAAACCTGCTTCAGGAAGGGGACCTTAGCATATGATTAGCACATAGAATTAAGTATGGCAGACAGGGAGGACCCAAGCAAAAATCTGTTTGCTAGATTCCCTTTTGTGTCCCCCTGTTTCTGGGTGGCCCTGAAGAAGTTGTTTGCCAAATGTTTGCTCCTTCTTATCTATCTGTGACTTGGCAACCTCTCCCTCCTTAGTCCAAAATGACACATACACCTCAATTTGCCTCACCGTCTTTGAAATTTTCATGCTTATGTGAATTCCCCATGTATTAAAATTTGATTTTCTGTTAATCTGCTGTATGTAATTTGAATTATTTGACCAGCCAAAAAGAACTAAAGCAGTAAGGGGAAAGTTTCCCCCACCCCAACGCCTGCTTTCTTATAGAAAATTGATGGCTTCATTACTTTAAAAAATATTTAAAAATTAAAAAACTATAATACTAGGTATCTATTTCCACAGCAAGTTTGTAACATTCATTCATTTCATTAGCATTTATTTAAAGTCCTAGCTATATGACATAGAGAGATGGAAGAAACACTCTTTGTCCTCAAGGAGCTCTCATTCTTATTAACTGTATATATTATATAACTATATATTATACAATTACATATAACTATAATATATTACATAATTCATCATGAAAAGCTAGAAGCCCTCTATGTTAATATGTATTATATATATGCACACACGGTAGAATTCATCCATCAAAAAATTAGGGCAAAATAGATAATCTTGGTTTTACGATAAACATTCTAAGATGTGTGTGAAGTAGTACAGGATTGCGTGGAAGCCAGCTCAGCAGCTGAAGCACCTTCAGGAAGCTGTGGGAGCAGATGGGCTGTAGTCCCATGGGGCGGGGCAGGAGGCAGGGGCTGAGATGCCAATTAGGGGATTCCCTGGAAGTCAGGTCTGTCCCTTTTCTCATTCAGGTGAATTTGTCAACCTTATTTCTCCCTCAAGAAGGAGCCAGAAGACACTACCCAGTGAGGTATGGGGACGCTGACAAGTGTGAGGCAAGCAATTGAGTGGAATGAGAAAGAATCTCATGGGGTAATCCTTAGCACAGAACCCAATTAATGCTGAATTGTTCGAACCCAGCAGATAGAGCTGAAAGGTCCAGAGCTGAAGACAAAAACCAAAACCAAAAAAAGGGGAGATACTTGGTGTAAGGAAGTCCAACGTTTCTCAAAGCAACAGCTACGGCACCCGACAGCCCCTTTAAACACGTAAGGCAGTGGTTCTCAACCTGTGGGTCGCGACCCCTTTCACAGGGGTCGCCTAAGACCATCAGAAAACAAAAAGATATTTACATTACGATTCATAACAGTAGCAAAATTACAGTTATAGAGTAGCAACGAAAATAATTTTATGGTTGGGGGTCACCACAACATGAGGAACTGTATTAAGGGGTCGCGGCATTAGGAAGGTTGAGAACCGCTGACATAAGGGCTTCATTCAAGGTGCACACCACACACAAGTGAGGAGGGGCTCAGGGCTTCCACACACACAATTATGAGGTGAATGTCCACAGCCCCATTTTAAAGAAGAAGAACTGAGGTTACCGAGAAGTTAAATAACTCATCCAGTGTAAAAATCTCAGGTTGGCTAAGACAACACCTGGCAATTAACCCCGAATTGTGCCTAGCATCTGTTTCCAATATTTTGCTGTGGATAAGCATGATGAGATTCAGAGCACATTACTCCAAAATATGGCACCTGGCACATTAAATATTTTAACTGAATGAATTTGAGAAAAGGCAGGTGCAGGGAGGACTTTCTGACCTTCCCCTGAAGCATCTTTCCTCCTTCAACCTGGAGGAAAGAGTCATCTTTATCTCTGAAAATGGAGGGAGGACGAGAGGAATCTGAATGAACAGGCCTTGCTAGGTGTCCCCCAGTTTATACACTCGCTTTGTTCTATCACGTTTTCCCATGACTTGACACTTTTCATCAAACCTAGCATAAAAATGCTCACATTTAACTGCTTCTCTGGGTCTTCGTTTCCTGATGAAGGCTCCCATGTCACATAAAACTTATATTAAATGAATGTGTAAGCTTTTCTCTTGTTAATCTTTGTTACAGAGACCCAGCAGAGAACCAAGAAGGGTAGGAGGAGAACGCCATTTTCCTCCCCTACGAGCATCCTGTTTAAATACGACACTTTCATTCGGCAAGTCCTGCTCGCGTCCTCCCCTGGTTCCCACCTGTGCTTCCCAGCTTCAGCCCTTACGGCCTGGAACAGAATAGAACTTCTCTCTCTGCAAAGCCTTAACCTTTAGATGACAGAGGTGGTTTGAGTAACGGCTAAGATTTTTAATTTTCTGCACCTGAAAGCTTACTCCTAGATCTCCCCGCCTCCTCCAGGCTAGTCTCCCCCAGGCTGCCCACCTCCCCAGTCCTAGGTGCTTTTCCCTGTCCAGGGCTCCAGGCCTCATGCCTTTGTGATATTGGCCAAGCAAGTAGCATTCCCGCCCCCCTCCCCCGCCCTCCACACTGAAAAACTTTGAGTTTTCTTTCTTATAGGGATTTTCAGTTTCCTTTTCCTTAAAGTTTTCTCTTTCCCAGTTTTTTGGTTCCTGTCCCCCTGCTTCTTGATTGTTTTGTAAATCAGTTATCTTTTAACCTGAATCATAGAAATCTCCTACCCCCTGCTTTAGATAATTACCCTAAAACTTGTGATTTATACTTGTATCATTGAAGCCTAATGTTGTTTCCAAACCATTCTGGGCTCAGCTCCTGGACACTTGACACCACCTGAGTGACTGGTTAAATGGCCACAGGCTCCATGAGAGCTGACGGATTTTCCGTCACGTAGCCACTCTGCATCAATAACTTTGAGCTCTGCTCTTTAAGAAATTTGTTAATTAAAATCTAGTTTTCCTCATTCAGGGGTCTTGGGGATACAGATGGTACCCCAGCAAGATTGCCAGTCCCAACCAAAGAAGCCAACGTGGTCTTCCAGGTGGATCTCGAGACCCCTTCCTCTCATCTGAGATCAGCTAGGGTGAGAGTTCCATGAATCCCCCAAAAGGCAGGGAGAGCTTTTCACCCCTGCCCAGCAGGAAGCAGACACAGAAGAAAAGACCTCCTGTCCCTCAGCTTCCCATAGAGATTTTATGGGGATCATGTCTCTCAAGGGGAAAACAAGGCAGGCAGTTAGAAGCAGGTATTGGGTCTCTGCATTCCTGCACATCCCACACAACCCACAGAATGTGACTGCCCAAAAGACCTCCCCTCTCTTCCCAAAGTTTCCCCTTCTCACTGTAATTATCTACCCCTATGAGGAAACAAAAGGGTACAAAATACTCAACTAGATTAGACCAATCATTTACACCTGTGTGGTAAAGGCCACAATGACCTTCATTTCACCTGGGCCTCATTATATCATCATTATAATATCATACATATGCCTGGAAGTTCATGAATATCATTATAACAGACAGAACTCTGGAAAGGAACATGTGCAGTCTAAAAAGATGAGGTAATAGCCTCTTGTCAATCACAGGTGTCAAGCAAGTGGTCCCATGCCCAGAGAGGAACAGCCCATTATAGAGAAAAAAGGATAAAAACTCCAAGTCCTGGCCAGTCAGCACCTTTGAGCTCCTTCTTTTGCTTGGCCGACTCCAAACTCGTCGGAGTGTACTTTATCTCCCAATAATGATGCCCTTGGCCCTTTGGGCCTTTGAGCTTCTGTTTCTTTGAAGTGTACCTTTTCTTCTAATAAACTGCTCTTCCACTAGTTTCCCTCGGTATCTCATTTCATTCTTTGCTCGAGATGCCAAGAGCCTGGACACCATGCTGAGGAGGGCCTGCTCTCCAGTAACATTTGGACAAGACCCAGCACTTCAGGCTCCAGCTTCCTTGGGGAAAAAACCTCACACAGGAGCATCCATCTTTGACATATGGGCATCCATCTTTAATTCTTTTACTTCTCTTTAAGTAATGAAAAGCTATGACTCCATTTGAACACTTCAGTGAGCTGCACGTTGAGGGTGGTCCACTGAATAATCATTTAATAGCTTATCTGTCTATTCCTCCTGACAGGACCCCCTTCTCCAATAGGAGAATGTGAGTACTTTCACAGCTTCCTTTGCAGCTAAGACAGGCCTGTGACCCAATCCTGGACAATGGGACCTGAGAAGAAGCCTGTTGGAGGCTGCTGGAAAAGGGGTTCTTTTTTAATACAAGTGACACATAGGTAAAATGCCCCTCCTGTTCAGCAGGGTATTGTGTCTACAAGGGTGCCTGCAACAGTAGCTGTCTCATGACCATGAGGGGCAAGCAGTGAGGGTGGAAGCTGGGGTAGAAAAATAACAAGATCCTGGGTATTTGAGTAGGAAAACCCCACTTCGTCTCCTGTCTCTCCTTTACTTTCATATCATTCCCACATCACAATGCTTCTGACACCAGGTGTGTGCAGGTGTTTTCCCCACACCACGCAATTCTCTGGGACAACAGCTGGGTAACCTACAATTTAACTCAATTCTGACACTATATTCCTGGAGATAGCATCAGATCCCACAGTTAGGAGTTCAGTCCCATGAACTTAGGGAAATACTTAACGTTTACCAGTTTATTATTGGGTTGTCGGAAAAGTCATGATGCATTTTTGCAACAGATGATGTTAGTTGATTTTTGCAAGTATACTAGAGTCATTTGCATCTATGTGATTGCTATGTCATTTGACAGCTGAAAGTTCTAGCTTCGTTCTAAAAAAAATTGAGTGATTTGGTTGAGTTTTGGAGACTTTACAAGTTGAAGATGGAAGACCAAACTGTGCATTTTTGCCATATTTTACTGTTTTACTTCTGTGAAGGGAAGAATGCGCATCAATCTTGTGAAAAGCTGAGTAAAGTTTACTGACAATGCTCTACAAGAACGTCAGTGCCAATGACGGTTCACGAAATTCTGTGCTGGTGATTTTGATCTCAATGATGCTCCTTGGACAGGGAGGCCCACCGAGGTGATGACGACAAAATAAAGGCATTGATTGAGTCAAACTCATGTTACACGACACAAGAGATTGCAGAAACATTGAACATCCATCATTCGAGCATTCACCTAAAGAAGCTGGGATACATAAGCAAGCTCAATATTTGGGTTCCGCATGAACTCAAAGAAGTGTATTTGATGGCACGTGAGGAAACCAATCCTTTTTTGAAGTGACAACTGGTGATGAGAAGTGGATTGTTTACAACAATGTGTTGTGCAGACTGTCTTGGTCCCAATGTGGTGATTTGCCTCAAACGACATCAAAAGTAGGCATTCATCAGAGGAAGGTTATGCTCTCAGTGTGGTGGGATTTTAAAGGTGTCGTGTTTTTCAAGCTCCTAACAAGGAACCAAACAATCAATTCGAATGTGTACTGTTGGCAATTGGACAGTTTGAATGAATCCATCATCCAGAAATGTCCAGAGCTTGTTAATTGTAAAGGAGTTGTGTTCCATCGCGATAACGCGAGACCACACACAAGTTTGATCACCCGTCAAAAATTATTGGAGCTTGGATGGGATGTGTTGCCACACCCACCATACTCACCTGACCTTGCGCCATGAGACTTCCACTTGTTTTGCTCTCTTCAAAACTCCTTGCGTTGTATAACGTTCAATTCAGATGAGGCTGTAAATCAGCACCGTGTTCAGTTTTTCGCTGATAAAGACAGGTCCTTCTATGAACAAAGAATTATGAAGCTCACTGAAAGATGGCAAAAGGTTATTGAACAAAACGGGCAATATATCATTGATTGATCTTTGTTCTTTATATAAATAAATTACCTTTGAAAAACAAAGACAAAATACTTCATGACTTTTTCTGACAACCCTATATATAATAAAGGATATCAAAGAGGATACAAATAAACAGTCAAATGAAAAGATACATAGGATGAGGTTGGGAGGATCTCAAGCACAGGAGCTTTTGTCCCTGTGCATTTGGGGTGTATCGACCACCTGAAAGTTCCCCCAAACACTGTATTTTGGGGATTTTTATGGAGCTTCCTCACTTAGGCATGATCGGTTATTAACTCCATTTCCACTAGGAGAATGGGAGTGGGCTGAAAACTCCAAGCTTCTAATCATGGTTTAGTCTTAGCAGTGACCAGCCCTCACCCAGGAGCCACCCAGTCTCTTCATTAGAATAAGAGGTACTACTAGTCCTCTTCTCACTTAGGAATTTAGAAGGGTTTTAGGAGCTGTGTGCCAGGAACCAGAACCAGGGGCAGTGTGTGTGTGTGTGTGTGTGTGTGTGTGTGTGTGTGTGTGTATTTTTTTATTATTTCAGTCTTTGATGACAATGATGAGCCAACTTTGAAAAAGTCCTGCCTCTGGACTTTTTTGTTATTTGAAATAACAAACGGTCTTATTTTTTTCAGCCATTTAAAACACTTTCAGAAGAAAGCATTCTCACTGATGGATTATTATAGCCATTACGTGAACAAATGGCCATTTCTGACTAGCATGATGAAGAATTGTGTATATCAGTAAATATAGACTGACTTTTATGATTTGGGGGAGACTTTTAAATTCATTCATAGATGTTCTACCTCTGATTTACCGTTCATATTTCATAATTGTTAGCTTACAACTTGCAAAGAGGGTGAGACATTCATTTACAGTTATTTTCATTTTTTTGTATTTTCACATCTACAAATTAAAATTCTTGAACTTCTAGAAGGTGCTAGAGCCACTGTAGACCATCGTGAAGGCCTGTGCGTATCACTGTGTACCTCTGAGATTCTATGAGTCAGTGAAAGACGTTTAAAACCTTCTTTCTCTGTTAATCCAACTGAGAATCAGGAATGCTGGTTGTATTATAAAAATCTGGTTTGGAGAAATGGTGAAAGGAGCACGAAGATCACGGAGTCTGGGGAGATGTTGCAAATGTGGAACTTAGACATAGGTGGGAGGATATAAGTCATTTCAAAGTAGATTCAAAATAGCATTAATTAACAACGAGCAAGTTCTTCTGATGGTTCTCAACTGCCTTTTCTAAACACCTTCCCTGTGTTCCACATTTTAAAGGGAAATGAACAGCCATGGATTTTTCAGCAGGATTTCCCTTGTTGCCTCTGACATTCCCCCATATTCCAATGGCCATTTGCTCAAGCCAGGCTGATATCTCAGTTCAGACACAAAAAAGGACGTGGGTCAAAATTCATTTGCGAAAATATCCTTAAGAAAATTGCAGCCAGATGTTTGCTAGGATCATTTTTTTCCCGTGCATGCAGTACCACGCTGTTTCCACAGGGTGGCGGGAGTGGCCACTAAATGCGAACCACTGGCCTGGCCCGGACTGAGTGGAAACAGATTTCTAGGAAATGTAATCTTTTAGCTCTGCACAGCTCACAATCAATCTGTTGTTTCAAAAATGTACAATTTCCTATATTCTTGAACAAGCCTAGTTCTGCTTATTAACATAGAAAGGAGACAGGCTATAAAAATGGTCTTCAGAGATGAGAGTGTGAGCCCAAGAATGAAAGGCAGCTGAAGGCAAATCAGTGAGGTAACAAAAGACCAGACCCAGAGGCCAGGAGCCTGGGTTCTCCCTGTGGCTCTGGCATCACCTAAGTCACTTTATAGTCTTGGGCCTCGCCATCTTCTCAGATGAATTAAGGAGAAGGGGTGGTGTGTGGTATCGATCCAGTCTCAAATTCCCCTTCCATCGGAAATCCTCTGATTGATGGTAAGGAGGTTATTTACACAGTCTTAATGTGAGGCAAGGGTCTGAACATATCGTAGTGGTAGGAAAAGGAAAAGAAAATTGTAAAAGATTATTGCTTTAAGATACTTGAGGATAAATAAGTGTCACGTTTCTTTATTTTTTTAAAGTCAAATCAAGCCAGGCCTCCAGGAGGCAAGGCTCTTGGGGAGGAGAAAGCTTGCAGGAGGCTCACTCTTTCCGGGAGGGAAAATTCCCGGGAAGACCAGTCAGGGTTAATTTCTCAGCGGTGGTATGCAGCCAGAGAGCACGTTCACTGGATCCCCCTGCAGAAGGCAGACGCAACACAGGAGAAGAAACATTGACAGTGCTTAGTGAGCTGGGGGTGCTGTTGAGCCAAAATGATGGGGAAGACTTTTGGCATTATTAATTTCAAATATACAGAGATGTGAGATGGAGCCACATTTGGGGGGGAGTTGATATACTTCATTCATTCATTCACTCACTCATTTTTTTGAATGAGAGATGACATGCGAGGCATCAGGGGGGCTATGGTACCAGATCTCACGGACTTTGTAGGCAAGCAGGGGAGGCAGTTGACAATCATGCTGTAAATAATTATGTGATTACATAGTGTGGTAAGTGCTCTAGAGGCTGCTCTGAAAGCGGTAAGAAGAAGGTGGTCAGGGAAGTCACCAGGATGACCCACTTAAACTGAAGTTTCCTGAAGCTTTTCTGCTTCCTCATCCAGGAGGTCTTTGTCTTGCTTTGCTGTTAAGTGTGCCAGGTATGTGTTCAATAAATAGATCCTAGGTATCGTCTACATCTTGGAAAGGCTTCTAAGGCCCTGGATCTATAAAGATGAATGAGTCTGTTGTGCCTACTACCAGCACTGAGCTTCAAGTCAGGTTTAAGCTCTACAGCCCACTGCCTACCACCCAGTAGCTAGTGACCTTGGGCTTAATTTCTTTAAGCCTCAGTTTATGCATCTGTTAGAATTGGAATAATGATAGAATCTACCTGGAGATTATTGTAACAAATAATATAAATATTTTAAGTATCATCTATGTATAATGATATATTAAGTATAATGCATGGATAATGTTATACATGATATAAATATTATAAATCATGTAAACACTGTAATAAATGTAATAAATATTTAAGTGCTTAGGACAGTGGTTAATGCAATAGAAAACACTAAATGCCACCTGTTATTGTAATTATTAGTCTTTCAAGAGCTCACAATCTATTGGGGGAAGCAAACTGATAACTGGATACTGGTACAAACTGCTAGAGAGGAGGTAGGTATACAAGGATCACACACCGGGGATAGAATTCAGGGGCAGCCTTGGAAAGGAAATGACTCTTGACTTGAGTTTAGGAATTTGCTAGACACCCCATCTTCCATCAAAAGAGAGAGAGAGAGAGAGAGAGAGAGAGAGAGAGAGAGAGAGAGAGAGAGAGAGAGAGAAAGGAGATGGTGGACAGCAGCATTCACTCTTGGCAGAGGAAACTAATGGCAGAGCCTGGGAGGGTGCTGTGGGAAGATGGGCCTGTCTTATCTGCAGGTTCGTGCATTAGGATAGTTCGGCACCAGGGCATCACATTGAACACCTGGTTGCCGTTGACATGAAGGCAGAGGTGGGCTGAGTGGGAGGGTGTGCATAATGGACCAGCACTCTTGGATGCTGTGCCTCTCAGGAGGATGGGTTTACTTCTGTGTCCACATGAAGCCATGCAGCTGGTTTTACTGAGTTTTTCGCTGGGTTAATGATGTTTGGATACCAGAGAGAAACAACCTAAAAGAGATTGATGGGCAGTTCCTCTCTGCGTTATCTCAAGAGTGGAGGGCTGCTCTCTCTGCAGGGGTGGCTGCGAGGAGGGGTGAGAGCTGTTCTTGGCTGAGGCTGTGAGGCTACCTGCATTGTGTGTAGAGCGAAGCCAGAGGGACCCATTGGCTAAACTGTAAATAAAGCTGATATGCTTGAGGGTATATGGGGCAGATTAAATCACAAGGTGAGGAAATCTGCTCTCACTGCCTCTCTGAAAAATCTGTTATTTCACTTCTGTATCTATTGATATGCCACCATATGATCAGCATCATGGTGCAGCTGTAGTAAAATATTGAAGCAGCATCTTTCTAAATAATTAACTTTTTTTTTTGGAATGTCTGCAAAATGAGTTCATCAGAGAGGCTGGAACACTTTCCTGGCTGGTGACTGCCCTAAGGGGGCCCCCCGCTGACCCTTCTACGTCCACGGCTGCTCGTAATGCTTGTGACACATTCAACCCTTGCTCCCCACTCCTTTTTAATTTCCTGTTAGACACCATTAAAGGATGGGAGAGAACAGGCATGGTTGAACCTCTCTGTATAGAACTTCATTACCCCAAAATAGATGATGGTTTCGTAGACAACAAACACAATCCATGTCCTGGGTTAATGTGGTCCTCTGCTGGCACCCAGCTGCTCACAAACACGTATGTAAACATCACTGATATTTACACAATATGTTTGTAAGCCTCAGCTCTGACTTTCAAGAGATCAGCATTTTTAACAAATCATTAATTTCTTTCTAATTGCAAATATGTTACATGTGAATAGTGGAAAGAGTGGAGTAATGCAGGAAAACTCAAAGGAGAAAATAAATATCACTGGTCATTCTGTCATCCAGAAATGACCTCTGTTAACCTTTTGTTATATTTCTTTCCAGCTCGTTTCATTGCATGTGTTTATAGCTATTTGGTGTTATTCCATACAGATGATTTCTACAACTTCATTTTTATTTAATTTTTCATTATGTTTCTTCTTGTCTAGGCATTCTTCAACACATTTTGTATATTAAAGTATTCAATCCATCAGATTATATTGATAATATACAATGTTCATTGTAAAATATTTGGACAACAATGCGACATAAGGCCTACCACCCCTTTTAAATGTCAGCACTTAAACACACAGAAAATAATGGAAAACTTCCCATTTTATTCTAAGAAGTTCGCAGAACAAGGCTAAGAAAGCCTGACAAACGTGTATTAAAAAAGAAAGTGACACAAAAATGTCATTTATAAATAAATATGAGAGCAAAACCCTAAGAATAATGTTAACAATAGGATTAGTATCATAAATGAATACAATAGCTTGAAGATGTAGAGTTTTGTTTTTGTTTTTTTCCAGAAACCCAGGGATAATTCAGTTTTAGAAATAAACTAATGACAATGGCTATTTTAATTGTATGGGGAAGATCATAAGAAAATCTTGACATGTATTAGAATATTTTTGAAAGATTTCTGGAAAAAACAACAAAAAAAAACCAACGTGGTAAATTGGCAACCACAGGGTGCTCCTGACCAAGGCAAAAACATCTTTCTGAAATAAACCACAAACACCACTCTTCAGGGCAAGACACAAAGGCAACAGCCCCAATGTGAATTACAAAACCAGCGTGTCGGCTTTCCTCCTGACAGCCAGGCCATAGAAACACACGGAATTCAATCTCCTTACTGTCTACCAGCAACAACCAGCTGGATGCTAGAATGGAAAAAAATATCTAATTAAAAGTATTCACAAAATGCATGAAACATCTATGAATACATGAAGGAAACTCCAGAACTTACCTGAGAAATCCTAAGCAGGACTTCAAATGCATGGAGTAAATTCCCACCTGTCATCCTATAAGGAAAGACAATATTATAAAGATGTCAGTTGTCTCCTCAATTAGTCTATAAATTCCCAGAGATTTTTTTGACATAAAATAGCTTTTTTTTATTATTATTAAAGAAAGTGTCTATGTTCAGAGCTTCAAACAATATGGAAAGCTATAAAAAGAAAGTACAATTAGTAAAAATAATCTTAAGAGACTAGAGATTACTTCCAAAAATATTTGTTGAAAAATTCTTTTGGCATTTATGCATACATAATTTGGAAGGATAATAAGGCAAGACAGTTTGCATTTTATTCTTGGTCCATGGCCTCCACATCACTCCAAGAGCGTGGAAGTTCCTTTGAAGACTTACCTTAGGCAGCAGAAGGTTACAGAAGACAGTCTTACTTCCAGTCTTTTGTTTTCCAAAGGCAGAACTCCTGGAGGGAGAGAGCTCTGTGCCCTGGGGTGGAGTGGAGGGCATGGCAGGGCAGAGAGGATCCTCCCACTTTGGGATGGAGGTGGAGATCCATGTTGGCTGCCCCTGCCTAATTGCCCATCTCCGTACAATTCACGCTTTCTCTCTTCTATAGTCTGGAATTGTTCAAATATTCATAGGCATTATCTGTTCCAAAGGTTATATTGAATTGAGCTGTAAAATCATCTGAAACTTGGTCCCTTTTTTTTCAGTAGTAGCTCCTTGATTACCTCTCCAATTTACTCTATCTCTGGTGAGAACTAGGTTCTGGTTTTCTTACTCTTCTTGGGTTCATTTTGTGAATTTGCATCTCAATAGGAAAATCTGTTTTCTCTCGATTTTAAACGTGACCGTGAGGCAGGATAAGTAGCCTAGGGAATTGACCACCCCCTCCAGGATACATCGTGAGGCACCTCCCTAGTTTGTATCAGTTTCACAAGAAATAGTATCCAGCACTTGCAGCTAGATGGCGAAAACAAGAGCCAGTTTTATCTGGCAGGATCTGCATCCCTGACCAGGACCTGACCTTTGGCTAATTATAATGCCATTATAATGTTATTTACATGGAGGTTACTACAACTCCCATCATGCATCTGATGCCATGACAGAACAAAGGAATCAAATGAGGAAGAATAATCTGGAAACGGAAGGTCTTGCCCCGGGGTAGAGAAAACAACGGGATGTTACCACGTCCTGTCCCGGGAGGGGTAAAAATTCCTGATAGGGACTTCCTCTGGGTGACTCAATCTCTGAGTTCGCCTGCACTTCCTTCTCCAGTGTGTACTTTTGCTTCAATAAAGTCCCTGTGCTTTTCTGTGTCTGTCTGTCCCTTGAATTCTTTCTTGAGCTGATACAATAACCTGGTCACCCGCTGCTCCAGGTTGAGTCCTCTCTTGAACACACTTGCGAGCCTCCAGCGATGACAGATTTACACTAACCTGTTCTTTAATAAGGTCGTCGAAGTGGAATCACTATGTCAGTTTTTAAACACTGAAACACATGGTCAAGGCCACAGCAGAAAAGTTTTGCCCATTTTAAATCCCACCAACAGAGGAAGTGTCCTTTTGACCACAGTACTTGTATCCTTCTTGATGTGATAGGCAAAGAAAGCATAATGCCTTTTTCTTTGCATTTCTTTGTTTACCAATGAATTAAACTCGAGGTCTGGGTTGAGCAGAATGTTTTTATCAGCCAAGTTTTAAAACACCATTTTTGAAAGAGCTAGTCTTTGTACGCTGAACTGAAAATTTACATGTATCACTTACTAATTGTGTATCTCTTGCCATTCTGGATTTTATATTCTTTTTTATCTACCTGTCTGTTCCTTCTGCCCATACTACATTGATTTTAATTATTTTAAGTACATTTTACTTTCTAGTGGGGGTAAGTCCCTTTTACTATTATTCTTTAAATGTTTTTTAAGATTTTTATTAAAAATATAGTTAGCATACAATATTATATTAGTTTCAGGTGTACACAATAGTTATTCAACATCTCTATACCTAAAGAAGAGATCACCGTGATAAGTCCAGCAACCACCTGACACTCTACCACACTATCACAATATTATTGACTATATTCCCTATGCTTTACTTTACATCCCCATGATTATTTTGTAGCTACCAATTTGCACTTTTTAATCTCTTCCCCTTTTTCACCCACCACCCCAACTCCTCTTTCATCTAGTAACCATCAATATGTTCTCTGTATGTATGAGTCTGTTTCTGTTTTCTTGGTTAATTTTGTTCTTTAGATTCCACATATAAGTGAAATCACATTGCATCTGTTTTTCTCTGTCTGACATACTCCGCTCAGCACAGTACCCTCCAGGTCCATCCATGTTGCTGCATTTGGCAAGATCCCATTCCGTTCCATGGCTGAGCAATATGCCATTGTCTATATGTACCACCTACTCTTTATCCATTCTTCCATCAACAAACACCCAGGCTGCCTCCACATCTTGGCCATTGTAAACAATGCTGCAGTGAACATATGAATGCACACATCCCCTCGAAGTAGCATTTTGGGTTTCTTCGGATAAATACCAAAAAGTGGGATTACTGAGTCTTTCTTTGTCTCTTGTCATAGCTTTTGTTTTAAAGTCTACTTGTCTGGTATAAGTATTGCTACTGTAGCTTTTTATTTGTTTGTTTCCATTTTCATGAAATAACTTTTTCCATCTTTTTGCTTTCAGTCTGTGTGTGTGCCCTTCAATCTGAAGTGATTCTTTCGTGGGCAGCATATGTAAGGGTCTTGTTTTCTTATTTATTCAGACACCCTATGTTTTTGATTGGAGCATTTAATCCACTTACATTGAAAGCAATTCTTGATAGATATGAAGTAATTACCATTTTATTATTCGTATTTTTTACCTTTTTATTTTTCCATCTTAAAGAAGCCCCTCAAACATTCTTTGTAATACTGATTTGGTGGTGATGAACTCCTTTAGCTCTCTCTTGTCTGGAAAGCTCTTTATATGTCCTTCAATTTTAAATGATAGCCTTGCTGGGTAGAGTATCCTTTGTTTTATGTACTTGTTTTTTTTATCACTTTGAATATTTCGTGCTAATCCCTTACGGCCTGCAGAGTTCCTGTTGAGAAATCAGCTGAGAATCTAATGGGAGCTCCCTTATAAATAACTAGTTGCCTTTCTCTTGCTGCTTTTAGGAACCTTTGCCATTTTAATTATAATGTGTCAGTGTGGGCCTGTTTGGGTTCATCTTTTTGGGGACTCTCTGTGCTTCCTGGGCTTGTGTCTTTATTTCCTTTGCCAGTTTGGGAAAGTTTTCAATCATTGTTTCTTCAAACAGATTCTCAATCCCTTGCTTTCTCACTTCTCCTTCTGCTACCCCTATGATGTGAATATTTTTATGTTTGATGTCCTAGAGGTCTCTTAAATTATCATCATTTTTTTTGGATTGTTTTTTTCTTTTCGCTATTCCACTTGGGTGTTTTCTGCTACCTTGTCTTCCAAATCACTGATTCGATCCTCTGCTTCATCTAATCTGCTGGTGATTCCTTCTAGTGCATTCTTCATTTCAGTTATTGTATTCTTCACTTCTGACTGGTTCTTTTTTATGGTTTCTGTATCTGTTTTTATGCTTGCTATTTCTTTGTTGAAGTTCTCATTAAGTTCCTTGAGCTTCCTTATAATTATTGTTTTGAACTGTGTATCTGTTAGGTTGCTTGCCTCTCTTTTGCTTATTTTTTTTCTGGCGTTTTCTCCTGTTATTTTATTTGGGACGTATTTCTTTGTTTCCTCAGTTTGGCTGCCTCTGTTTGTTTGTTTGTATGTATTAGGTAGGTCTGCTATGTCTCCAAGTCTTGCTGGGTGGCCTTGTGTAGTAGGGGTCCTGGGGGGCCCAGTGACACCGTCTCCCTGATCACCTGAGCCAGGTGCTCCAGGAGTGTCCCTTGTGTGGGATGTGTGTGCCCTTCTGTTATAATTGAGCCTTGATTGCTGGTGGCATGTCAGTGGGTGGTATTGACCCTCAGGCTGACTGGCTGTGGAGTTTGGCCATATCCACAGCTTATGGGCTTCTCTGCAGGGGTGTTTATCACAGGGAGCGGGATTCACCCCAGCGGGCTCTGGCACCTGGTGAAACTGTCCTTTGTTTGTACTGCTCATAGGGCTAGTTGTGTGGTGCTATGCTGTGGTCTGAAGCCAACCTTCAAGTATGTTGGTTCTGGGACCTTTTGGGAAAGGCTCAGATGCAGGCCCAGGTCAGTGACTCCCTATGACTGACCGGAGAATACCTGGTAGGAGCTACAAAGCAATCCATGGGTGGTTGTTGCCTGTGTTTTACCTGGAGATGCATAAGAGAGGCAGAGCTGCAAAATGAGGATGGCTGCCACCAGTACCGGGTCTGGGGTATCTCTGAAAAATGCCAGGACACCCTGAGGACTGCTGCCCCCTGCCAGCTCTCATAAGGTTCAGCCACTAATAAAGCCTCCTGTGGTATGCAAATTGGGTGAGGTAGGGTCTCAGTGAGTCAGCCAGGTGGAGCAATGGAGCTTACTAGGCCAATCAGATTCATATTTGGCCTGTGGATGTGGGGTCAATAGAGGAAAGATAGTGCCTGCCTGTGGGCTGCACAGGAGTAGAGCCCCACACAGAGAAAATGGGGGCTGTTCCTCCAGTCCTTGCCCTGAAGATACAGAACTCAGTCTCTCCCCATATGTCTCTGACTCTTCCAGAGTCATCATCTCTTTGCCTGAGCTCAAGGTGAGTACCTGTGAGCAAGTGTGTCTATGTGCAGGCCCTTTAAGAGGATGTCTGGGTTTCCTGAAGCCTTCTGTCTCATCTGGATGGTTAAATCCACTGTTTTTCACAGCTAGAATTTGTGGGGGCTCCTTTTCCCAGCACCAGTACTCAGGTTGGGGAGCTTGGTGTAGGGGACTGGGGTGCCTCGCTTCTTCATGGGGAACCTCTGTGGCCAAGATATCTCTCCTGCTTTTCAACTGCCACACAGCTCATTTTGCATCTTCGCCCCTCCTTGGCATGACTTTTTCTTTATATCCTTAGTCATAAAACGTCTGTTTAGCTAGGCTTCAGATGGTTCTCCAGTCTGATTGTGTTATAATTTAGTTGTAATTCTGATGTATTCATGGGATGAGGCAAGCATAGCATTCATCTCCTCCACCAGCTTAGGTCTCCTTTTATTCTTCTCCTACATATTTATTCTTGGGGTGGCCTCTAGAATTTTGTTTAAGCTCCCTCCCTCTCTCCTTCACCTCACACAAACAAACAAAACAGAACAAAACTATTGGGTTTTAATTGCCAGTGCATTAACTTTATGAAGTTATTTAACAACTGGAATATTCATAGAATTACCTTCACACATAAAGTTATGGTATATTTATGTATATTTTGATCTTATGTTACTTAACGAAATTTTGTAATTATAAGGCTTTTATAATTTTGCATACCTGTGTGTAAACAGGTTACCTAGTTTTCATATTTTGTGCTTTTTGTCATATTTTTACATTAGAGTCATACCAGCTTCCCCAAATGAGATTTCCCCACTCTGCTTCACAGCAGTTCATACAACAGAGATATAATCTATTTTTCAAAGTTTGTTGTAATTCTGCCATATTCTATCTGATCCAGCCTATTTTGAGGCTAGTATTGAATAACTTTTTAAAAGATACTTGCATATATATTTGTCAATTCAGGTTTTCTACCACTGAAAAGAGTGAATCTATGTAGTTTATACTTTTGTAGAAATCAGCTTTTCAGAGTAAACACTTGTGTACACATATGTGTATATACTATTCTCGTAAGTTTATTCTTCTTCCTATAGATTATTATATCTCATTTCTTTTTCTTAATGTTATATATTTGCTTTTTCTTTCTCTTTTGTATTTGATTTAGCATTTTTTTCTTTAATAAATATTATTAAAGAACTATTTTTGGAAGACCATGTGGGCCAGTAAATACAGATTTATAGATTTGACTCCCTCTTTCTAATGCCTGAAAAGTATTCTCAATGGACTTGAATCATGCTTGATTTAGGCTTTTTTCTAATTAATGACACTCAGATCTCTTTCAGGATATTTATAGAAGATGCTGCCACAATTAATGACATTGTACCTCTAATCTCACTGGTGCTTTTATTTTCATAGATTACATTTCCCAAAGTGAGACTATGAGGATGAACATCTATATATTTTAACTTTCAATGGATATTGCCAGAATATTTTGCAAAGATATTGTAGTAAGTTATACTGGTAACATACGAGAATGCGCATTTATTTACATTTTCTCCAGCATTGAGTTCTATGGCTTATTTAATTTTTGAGGGGGAAAATGGTATTAGATTATTGCTTTATTTATATTTCATGACCACTAGGGAGGTTGAGAATCTTTTAATATACCTACTGTCCATTTGTATTTCCTCTCCTGTGGCTTGCTTGTTAGGGCCTTTGCACATTTTTCTATCAACTTGTTTGTCATTTCCTTTTTGACATATAGGCACTCTTTTGAGTTTGAGAATATTAACTGTTTGTCTGTCATTTGAGTTGTCACCATGCTTTACTAGTTTTGTTAGTTTGATTAGAGATGCACTGTCTAGTTCCAATGTCCACAAACAGATCCTATTTGTCCTGTAAGTGACCCTTACACAGAGAAACGAGACACAGAAATATTAGTGCAAAATCAGCAGGCTTCATTTCATGTCTTCTCCTTTCTAGTACCAATGGGGCAGAAAAGGGAGAATCCCTAATTCATCAGGAGTAAAGGGTTCCAACTTCTCACCATGCTAATGGGAGAGGGGCTCGGATATGATTCTGAGTCTGCATATCTCAAGTAATGGATTTTTCCCCCTTCATCAGTTCTGCTAGCAATTAGCTGGTGCATAAGTCATGAGCAGAAACTCCGTGTTTAGAGGCTGCCCTCTCTCCTCTTGAGAACGGGCCCAGGCTCTCACCTATGTGGAATTTCCTAATTGTAAGCAGCACGTGATTCTTTTCACACCACTAGTCATTCAGAGGCTGGACTGCACAGGCACAGGTAACCTACTGGTTCCTTTAAATGACTCTGGTAAAGGCCAACCCCAGTCTTCAATTTCAAACATGGCATGGATACATAAATTTAAACTCTTGCTAATCAAAATGCACAAGGCCATTCTATATTTAAGGCTTCAACTAATTTGAGACAATTCATTGACCAAAGAGAGAAAACCATATTGCAATATGGGATATAAAGGACAGGCCCAGACCCCCAAAGGGATTTTCCTAGGAACCTTTGACATTACACCTATCTTCATTTGCATTTACCTTTCTGTATAGGGCTTTTTTGTTCTATGAAAGGTTCAACATTTTATGTAGCAAAAAATGTCTTTATGGATTCTGGATTTCTGCAGCCTTCCTTGGAAATATCTCTAGAGCTATATTCTCCAGACATTCTTCTAGTGATTTTGATTTTTATCTTTAAATGTTTAATTCATGTGCAATGAATTATTGCCTATGGGATGGGTCTGGCTTTGTTTCGTCTAGAGAAAAAATTCATGCTAGCACCATTTATTAACTATTATAATGTCTGAAGAACTAACAATACAAAGACAGATTTATAAAAAATGCAATTTATAGTGGGAAAATTTAAAATTAGCAAATCAAGTAGCAAGATATAATCAGGTATATATGGTACTTGAATAACACAATCTATAAAGTAATGTACAATTGAAATTTGGTTATTTGGTACACATATACGCACATACACACTGATAGAGAACATGACATTCCTTGAAGAAAAAAAACATGATTTTTTTAATGTTGTGGAACAAATATAACATTTCAATGATATACTTGACCAATAGAAAACTTCAATAGTTTACCCAAAGTAGAAAGTTTACAGCCACATTCTGTCATCATACTCCAATAAAATTAGGAATCAACAATAAAAAGTGGACCAAAAATGATCTTTTTAATAAATTGAGGAACAGTCTCATAAATAAAACCTTAACCAAATGGGAAATCATATTTTAAAAAACAAATTTTCTCGTATGTAATAAAGCAAATATTTCATTATCAAAACCTATAAGATGCAAGTAAAGCTTATAGAAACTTATATAGCCATATATGATATCTTTAATTTTGAAAACAAGCAAACAAACCCAAAAACAAATGAACAAAGTAAAACCTCAGAAATTAGAAACAGAGAAACAAAATAAACCAAATGGAAGCAGGAGATGAGTATTAATAAAGATAAAAGCTTATGTTGATTCATTAGAAGACAAAGGAAGAGTTGAAAAGATAAATGAAACCAAAAGTTGGTATCTGAAATAATGAATAAAATATATATTTCCCTGCTGATTCTGATTAAATAAAAAGAAATAAAGCAACACTGTACCATGTTAGTAACAAGAAAGGAGATACAAATGTGGAAGAGATTAAAAGAAATATTTAGAGATTACTATGTACAACAATATGGCAATATATTTAAAAACCTTGAGAACACAGAAAGGCTTCCAGTAAAATACAAACATCTGAAATGGACCCAAGAAGAGTTAAAGAACTAGAATAAAATAGAATAGATAGAAATGGCAATTCCAGAGCTACTACTAAAAAAAGAAAGGAGGTACAAAAGGTCTTATGGATGAAATCAATAGAGTAGAACAGTAATGCCTACATTTATCTGATGAGTCCAGACTGTAGAAAAGATAGAAAACTCCTCATCTATCTGTATTTGTAACATTTAATGTTTATGTGTATATGCAATATTTCATATAATGAAAGGCAAGAGTGGATGCTTGTTGTTCTATTTTACAATTGCCTGTGCTTTTTGCTTTTTTTGTTTGAATTTGACTGAGTAAATCAGTACTTTATTTTAAAATCAGTATTATTGCCTGACCTCTACACTGAAGTTGTCTTACACAAGCTTACAATCTATTTTTGGTGATTATTTAATCAAAATTCCATCTCAAATGTATTTTTCCCCTTTTTTTAAAGAGTAACATCTAAACGTCTTTGAGAGCACAAAGTTCTTTCAAAAGTTTTCTTCTGCTAATTGCTCTGAGTCTGTTTTGAATGAAGTAATTTGCTTTGATTCCTTATATTATCTCCTTGTAAACCATTCCCCCTTATAGTAGGTCTATGTTGACCCATAACTGGGATTTTTGCATAGATTCTATAAGAATATTGTGTTAATTGTTTTGCAATCAGGCAGGAGCAGACTAAAGGAATGGGAAAATTTATCTCTTAAATTATCTCTTAAATTTTCTTTGCCAGTTTAGATCTCATGGTCCTTGTGGGTTAGAGGGGGTTAAACGAGGCTGCCTAGCATGGGGAGTGTCATCTTTCTGTTGACTCACCTTCTACCATACCAGCTTTGGAAGCCTGAGGCTGGGGTCAGTGTACCTCTCTTCAACTCTCCCACCAGGACAGCTCAACTCTGAGCTCAGCCCCCTAGTCCCTGACCCCTCTTCTCACTCCTGCGGGGGTTTCCATGGATTGTCTTGCTCTTTCTATGTACATAAATGTATTTACTGTGAATGACATTACATTTGTTTTTATTAAGATATGTTAAATCCCAATTTTAAGCAATAACATGTATCAAAGAATTGAACCATCTATCAGGAAGTCCTGTCAATCATAGCTCCGAAATTCATCTTTGACTTAGTCCTCTTTACTCTCCCTCTGCTGCTTCCACAAAGCACTACCCACCATCTTTCCTGGACCCACCAAGGCCCCCCTTACTGCTCTGTCTGCTTCTACTTTGCCTCCCTCCTAATCTCCTTCCTACTCAGCATCTAAAGACATCTTTTAAAAACACAAATCAGATCATAATATTTTTTAGTATAAAATGGTTTGGAGGCTTTGAGTCATATTAAAAATAAAATCCAAACTCCTCACCAAGTCCTGGAAAGCCCTGCAATATCTCGTTTGGACTCATCTCTCCAACCTTATCTTGCACCACTCTCTCCTTGATGGATTCTCTCCATTCCTAGAATGCCCGCCATTTTGTCCTGCCTCAAGGCCCTTCTGAAAACTATACTCTTGGTCTGAACGCTCTTTTTGTGATTTGTATTGTGACTAGCTTGTCCTCATTATTCAGGTCTCCCGATTCAGGTCACCTTGTTTGTCTCCTTCCTTAGACTTCATAACCAAGTATTAGTCTTTTGTCTTCATTACTGTCTTGCCCACTGTGGGAGGTAGATTTCTAAGAATGACTCTCAATGACCCTTATTTGTATGATCCTCTCCCCTTTTGACTGTGAGTGGAAACTGGGAGTATGATGAGAGATAATTATACGTTAAGTTATATAGCGAAAGAGAGATTATCCAGGGGGCCCTAATTTCATCACACTGGGCCTTCAAAAGCACAGAGTGTTTTCTGGCTGGTGGCAGAAGAAACAAGTGTGATTCAAAGCATGAGAAAGACTGGATGTGCCATCTGGTTTTAAGATGGAGGGGGACCATGCAAGAAGGAACATGGGAAACATTAAGGGGCTGTGAGAAGGCCCCAGCAGACAACAAACAAGGGACTGGAGGCCTCAATCCTACAACCACGGGAAGTTAAAATCTGCCAACAACCTAAAGGAACTTGGAAGTGGATTTTTCCTTCCAGATAAGAGCACAGAGAAGCTGACACCTTGATTTTGGCTTTAAGCAAGAAACCCGGTAGTTCATGTCCAGACTTCTGACTAGAGAACTGTATGCGCTAAATGGTTCTGTTCTAAACCTCCAAGTTTGTGGTAATTTCTTGCACAGGGACAGAAAACTAATACACCATGTAGAACATAAGCTTCCTGAGGCCAGGGGTCTTGTCTGTCTTGGTCATCACTATATCACTAGCTCTAAGGACAGCCTAGCAGATAACAGGGACTGAAACATATTGATGGATTGGCTCCATAAGTGATTGATGAACAGCCAATATTAGTTGGAAAGCCAAATAACGAAAGAGAGGTCCTTCTATCCTGGGTAGCTGACCATTCATTGGATTATGACAGTTCACATGATTGCATTAACCTTTTGGCAGTGTCATCAGTTCTCCAGCCTTAATGATTCTAATCACTGGAAATCAGTTTTTGTAGTGGTGTATCTGTTGTAATAGACTGGACATTCAAAGTCTTTGTTTCCCTTCACTTTTCTGCCCCTTAGCTGGGTTACTTTGGACAAGTTATGTAAGGCTTCTGAGTCTGTCTTTCCATTTGAAAACTGGAGATTATGGGAGACCATAGGACAGATATCATTGATATTTTTAAAAAATGCTTTATAAGTTTAAGTGTTTCTTCTCAAGTACCCATTATTCTTCAAACTATCATCTTGTGAGCTCTGTTACAGAAATAATCTGGCAGCAAACTATGCCATTTTACCACAAGAGGGTGTATTTGACCTTTGCAGGCAACAAAGCTTAATATTTAAAGCCTCTCTTCACAGACATGGACTTTTCAGGGGGTTTAACATGTATGAGATCAATTCCAAATGTCATCATCAAATTATTTAGGTTGTGTGTGTGCGCGTGCGTGTGTGTCCATCCAGGAAGCCTATATATCCCTCCCATGTGTTTTCTGATGAATATGGAATGGGAACCATATTTGACAATATTTTCTCCATCAAACAGTAAAGCTCTGGCATTAAAACAAGAGATTGTCCCATGAAGAGGACAGGGTTTTCATTTGGAATCCATTAAAAAAAAAATCCCAGCTCAAAAGTACTGCAGCACATGTCTTGCCTTTTGGAGCAAGTCAAATGGCTCAAGGGTGTAAAGTCTAGAGTCAGAGCATCAAGTCCAAGGGTACCTTCCTTTTTAAATTTCCCCATTTGATCATTCAAATTTCTTTCCTGATCCTCAAATAAACTTCTCCCTGCTGTTCTTTTCTCTACACCAAAGAAATTCCAGTTAAGACTCTGTGCCCCAAGTGAGAAACCTGTGTGTTCCATCTCACAATAGGCTTACTGGCTCAAGCCACCAACTCATGATAATATTGTGCCTTATCCCGATATTCTTTTCCACTTCATTTCCCCCAAAGCAGGCACAGAAGAAAGCATAGGCTTGAGGTCGGTCACATTTTAAACTTGAATCTTTTGGTCACCTACTGGTTGGGTTACTTTGCATAAATTATTTAAGACATTTCAATATCAGTTTTTCATCTGAAAATTGGAGACTGCAGTCATTAAGACACAAGTTTATTGTGAGGTTTAATGAAATAATAATAGTGTGACAGTATACTTTTGGAGAAATACAGGTATTTTTTGTTTTCCTCTTATTTTTTCCCTCCCCCATATCCATTCCACCAAAGGAAACAGCTCTTCTCTGCTTTTTTGCTTTGGAAAAGGATTTCAATTATAGCAGAAGTTGCCTGCAAGCCACTTCCCTTCCCAGCTTCTGTTTAACTAAATTTTGAGCTCATTGATGAATTTTCACTAAGGAATCCCTTTTGAGGGATACCAGGAGAGAGGGACAGTAGGAAGGAGAGAGATTATCTATTTGTTACCTACCATAAAGACAGAAGCCAGAAGCCGGGGTGGGGTAAAAGCAGAGTCACAAACCTCCTAAAGTGTCAAGAAGTGATGGGGAATAAGAGGACCTCTTCTCACGATGCTTATGGAGGTTGGACCCTAGGTTCTGAGGCTTCCAGCCCAGGTACCAATTCCTACACTTCACCTATAGGTGACATGGAAACAGAGAGCCTCCAAATCTCAACAAATCACGATAGACCTAGAAAATGAGGGCTTCGGCGTGGTTATGATGAACTAGAGACTAGAAGCCTTTCCTACCACTGCTAGGAACTGTATAAACCTTCTTGATTATGTTTCAGTTTTTGCAAGGGTGAGGATCCCCAAATGACAGAATTTTCTACCAGCCTAGTGATAGTAAGGCTCAAAGTTAAATTTTATTGGACTTAGAAAAAAAAAAAAAGAAACAGATGGGTAATTCCTGCTTGTCTGAGTTTGTGTCCTGAGAATCACTCCTGCTACATTCATAACATCCTTAGACAGGACCTAACACTTGGAAAGTTAATGGTAAAACTATCTTTTTAAAAAACAATAATTTATTTTGAATTTTTGGGCAAGTTGCTTAATATGTCTTGAGTTTCAGCTCTCTTCCCTGATGATAGAACATGGCCATATGATCTATATGTCACTGCAAGCTCTAACACGTTTTCACTCAACAAATATTATTCAGTACTTGCTCCATGCCAGGGACTGTGACAAGAGACAGGAGAAACAATGTGAGCGAAATTAATCAGTCTCTGTTAACATGGAGTGTATAGGTCAGAGGGGGGAAAAGATGCCAGTAAAATAATCCGACAAGAAATGTAGCATTACAACTGGAATGAATGCTCTGAATGAGAGGTATGTGTAATCCAAAGTGGTGTGTTTTGAAACAGTTGAGACCAGATTGTTCTGAGAAGTCCTACCGGGATGTACGATGGCTTGGACACGGAGGATAGGGGAGAGAGGGTGTTATGAAAAAGTCTAGGTTTCTGGTTTGATTGATTGGATGGATGGTGATACTATTCTCTGAGAAGGGAATGCTGGAAGAGAACTTGCTTTGGTGGGAATATCATTGTGCTAAATGTTATTTATTTGTCCCTCCAGTTCTACTCCCCTTCCACCCTGATCTGAGCCCCGGAAGGCTGACCTGTGTGGACTGTCTCAACAGGTCCCACAGTTTCTGGTTGGGTTTTGTCAATGATCAGGAGGCCACAGGGCAGGACGAGAGTGAGGTCAGAGTATTTATTCCCCCAGCTCAGCGTCCCTTGCTGGTTTCCTTTTACTCTGCTTGTACCTTGGTAAACAGTCCCTTTATTAATTTTTTGTTGTTGTTAAATTCTTCTTAATTTATCTTGACTGGAAGTTGACATTTAATTCCTGCCAAGATGCTGACTGACATAGCAATGCATTTACTTTTGATTATGTTGGGTCTGAGGGGATTTTGAAACATCCATGAAGCAGGTATCTGGAAATATGGGACTGGAGCTCAGAGGAGAAGTCCAAATGAGTTAGTGTTAGTCATTCACTAACACTATATGTTAAATGTGTTAGTCATATACTAATAGGTGATAATTAATTGAAGCCACAGGTATAGCTGATATTATTTGGGAAGAGAGTACAGGGTAAGAAAAGAAGGCCTAGGGCCAGTTCAGAAGATGTCCAACATTTACTGGTTGGATAGAGGAGCATGATCCTGAAACAAGAGACAGAGGAGAACCAGAAGAATGTCCAGGAAACCAAGGGAACATTTCGAGAAGAAAGGAGTTACTAACATTATCAAACTCCACTGAGTAATTAAGTAAAATTAAAGATTGAAAAAAGCTTATTGCTTATAGTGACAAAGAGGTCCTTGATGACCTTAGGAAGAGCTGTTTTGGGGAGTGATGGGGGTGGAAGTCATTAAGATATATTGAGAATGGCTTGGGATGTGAGGAAATAGAGACCATGAGCACAGGAAATGCTTCGAGGAGATGAAATGAGAAGAGGACAAGAGAAAAAGGATGATAGCTGGAGAGGAAATGAGAAGTTGAGTGGAAGATTTTTTAAAATGGGGGAGTCAGGTTGATAATACATAGAATAAATCAATTTGAGAGATGATTTAAATATAAATCAAGTTTAATAATTTCCCCAATATCCATGGTGTTATGCGATGGTAACACAGCAGAAGAAATAGGAATAATCTCTCTTTGAAGGATAATCAGCATTTGGAGGCATTGGACTAGAGTAAGAACATACCTAATCGGATGAGACAAAAGGGGGAGTGAGATGAGGGTGACCGGCATATGTCTTAAGAAAAGGTTGTCATTTCAGGTGAGCCACCTGATGTCATGTCAAAAGTATCAGTTATTTCTTATTGCTTTATGACATTGGGTTTAATCAGAAATTATTAGAAATAGGGAAACCAAAATTGAGGGTAAAGCAGTCAGAAATGAAAGTCAAGCTCTCACGTGAACCAGGTGAATTTCCAAGTCAGCGTCAGGCCTCAGAAGAGGATGGGGGTTCTCTAGGCTGAGCTCAAGGCCCAAGAGGAAATGCCATAATTGAGACTTTCCAGCTGGAGCAGGGAGAGTTGGAGAACAGGATTGCAGCAGAAAGTCCCTCTGAGCTGTTTTAACCCATAACACTTCTGACACAAAACATGTGGGAGATTTTCCACACCAACAACCAATTCTCCAACTCTTAGGACACCAATTGGGTCCTACAGTCCAGTTCAATTCTGATGCTAACTACCTAGTTAGTGTCAATTCCACAAGTGTAAAGGTTCAGACCCACAAGACTGTCCCCACTTCAGATGCCAGTCGCAAGTCCCAGGCTGTCGCCTGTATTTCTGACAAACCGGCTTAAATCAGGGGTTCCCACATCTCCTCCCTCAGATTTGATAATTTATTAAATTGACTCACAGAACTCAGGAAAATGCTTTCCTTGCTACTACTGGTTTATTATAAAGGCTACAACCCAGGAGCAGCCAAATGGAAGGGATGCACAGGGCCCAGTATGGGGGACAGGGCACACAGCTTCCATGCCCATTCTGGGTTCATCACCCTCCCAGCACCTCCATGTGTTCACCAACTCAGAAGCTCTCTAAACCCCATTGCTTAGGGTATTTTAGGAGGATTAATTACATGGGCATGGTTGATTAAATCATTGGCCATTGGTGATTAACTCAATCTCCAACCCCCTCATCCCTCCCTGGAGGTCGGAGAGTGGGGCTAAAAGTTCCAACCCTCCAATTACGCCCCTGATCTTTCTGGTGACCAGTCTCCATACTGAAGCCATGAGGCCACCAGTCATCTCATTAGCATACAAAAGATACTCTTACTACTCAGGAGATTCCAAGAGTTTTAGGAGCTGTGTGCCAGGAACCAGGAGTGGAAACAAAGACCAAATATTTATGTTTTATTATCACAGGCCATCATTCATACATCAGCCTGAGTGGGGAAGGAGGCCTTGACCCTGCAGGGTATCAAGCCTGAAGGTGAGTTACTTTTCTTAGGAGATGGAAGCCCTGGATATATTTAGAGAGACAGAAGGGAGATGATTATGATGCGGAGAGGAAATGGCACATCTGGTACTTGTTCTTCAGGGACTAGAATGGTGGTGCAAGGAGGGAATAGTGATGAAGCTATAGAAAGACTCTGAAATGGAGAGAGAAGGAAGTTGAAACAGTGCAAGTGAGCTGGCTTCAACCTTCCGGGGAGGGAGTCACTGGGGACAGTGAGGAACGCAGCAGGAACAGGCTGGCTTCTCTGCTGCATTCCATCTACTGACCCACTGATCCATCTACTGATTCCTACTGAATCAGAGGAAAATACATTGCTTGTTTTTGTGGATTAATTGATATGGCTGCTCTCACTGCTGCTCTGCATTTTTGAGTCTCAATTCCCCAATTTTCCAACCAGAGTCTAGGTGCAAATCGATGTCCACCCTCTGCAATTCCCAGCCTGGGAGAGTTGCTTGGCTGCAGAGGAAATTTGATTTCCCAGGGCTGGACTGTCCCAGTCTCCTGGCAGTGACCTCTCCTCTGATAAATATTCCCAAACTAAAACCAGTACAAGCATCTAGCTATGAAGAAAGATTCTCAGCATAAATTAGTCTCCAGAAAACACAGACGTGAGGTCCACAAAGTCAAACCCATCTTGTCTATGGCTAAGGGCTGTTGCTGAAGAGAAATACTCCCATTCTCACCTCTGGCAAAGAGTGGAAACTGCAGGTCTGGACTCCAAGCAGAAAGAGGGTGCTATCTCCTGCAGAGGAACACAGGGGAGTGTCAAGGTGTGGTGTCCTGCTCCACCACCATCCTTCAGGTCAGCAGTCCTCATGCCACTTCCATGAGAAAATGCAGGCCATTTGCTCTGCAGGTTCTTGTGAAAAAGCCCAACTTTAGAAGATAATTGCTCTTCCAAGGACAGTTTGCACTGATGCTGGGCTGGAACTATCAATGTGTCTCTTTTGGTGGTTCTTTCCTAGAATTGTTATTTTCACCATAATTATGTTTTACCACTTTTGACAAGTACAAGTATCTATTTTTCATTATTTATGAGGTCGGACAATAACGTTCACGAACTTTCCACCGTGCGCGAACATGGTGGAAAGTTCGCGAACATAATTGTCCCTTGTATAAGATAGATAAGATTTAAGAATTCTTTTTTACTCCCAATGGGGCTCAAGTAACAGATTTCCTTTTGTATTATTCTTATATTGACTCATTTAAAGAAAGATTTTAAATTAGCGTACTGGATTTGGGGGTTTCGAATGGTGTATTGCAGATCTCACTGAAAAATTTAGCTCAGTATTTACAAATCCAAGCTAACAACAGATATTCATTTTGCTGCCTTCATCTCCTTCCTCCTGCCATGAGCCCCAGTCATCTCTGCCCACACTGGGTGCTTGTTGCACCACGCTGACCCAGGGGTTTGACCTCCTCTAACCTGTGTCCACTTCCGCCCCTCTGAGCAGCCCTTGTGCAGGGCCCACGCGCTGACCACTGCAGGAGCTGTTACAAATGTCCTCGTCTGTGTGTGGAGCGGTGGGGGTGGGGGTGGGCGAGGAAGGAGGCAGTCTGTGTGCTTGCCCACAGTAGGTCTCATTTTAGTTTGGTACTCTGAAGATCTCTGGAGTCTTCAGCTCTGAACTCTTTTTGCTTACAAATCTCCGTATCTTCAAAGACTTCCTTGTCTTTGTCCCTATTAAATTAATTTTTCCCCATTCCCCTCTGGTTCCTTAGCTTCCTCCTTCATCCTCTGAAGTCATCTTCCTTCGCTTTTCTCTTTCTTTACTTATGGTGTGCTATTTCAGTGATGCCTTACCTAATGCCCATGGGTCTTCCACCAAACCACACTGATGCCTCACCAAAACCCATTCCAAACCTGTGCTTATTCCTGGATCTTAGGTGTTACTGGAGAAAAATTTGACCACGTGTGTGCATGCCTGCATGTGTGCTAATCTAAAACATTACAAATCCATTCTGTTCAATTCAACAAATATTTACAGAGGACTACGGTGTTCAAGTGATCATTATGAACTTCTAGGATATATTTTTGAAGTTCATGTAGGGAAAAGCATTGTCATAAAAGTGAGAGAAGGATTTCGAAAGAAGTAAAACTCTGGCAACTCAAAGGAAGACAAATTGACATCTGTGCTCTAAGTTTTACCCCCTGACCTTTGGTGCTGCCGTGACCTTGCTTTCATTTTGCTTTGTTACTATAATATATAACTCAACTATGGGGATTTCTGCTCTAAACAGCCCACTAGCAACATGCATACATTTCCAGAACACGTCTGGCAAGTCTCTGGTTGATCGTGAACTCTAATCAAGAATTCCTCACCCATTAATCCTTTATTTATTGGGCTTAGTTTGCATCCTGCAGAGAAAATTGTACTATATGGGCAGCATATTGAACCATAAAGTGTGAATATGACTTATTTCCTTTTTTCTTTCTAGTAGCCACAGCCCAGGAAGGGGTTATAGAAGAAGAATCCTGCTTTCTCCTGGCTCTGAGGGAATAAAGAGGGGTGAGTGCTGTAGACGTCTTAAATGTGGATAACATATGAACCCAATAAATGTTAATTACCAAGGTGGGGGTGCAGAGGGGAGATGAATAATGGTGCACAGACCAAATCTCCTTAACTCTTTGCATATTCTAATTTTAGGTTGCCCACATTAAATAATTATGTGTGTGTTTAGAGTTTAGAGAAGTACTCTTCTTCCTGGCTATGGAATTTATACCTAGTTGGGAAAATGTGTACAAACTTGCCCCTATGGTGAATTAAATCCCAAGAGTGAACTTGTCATGATTTGCAGCTGAAGAGATAAATGAGATAGTTTATAAAATGCTGAGGGGTCTGAGAGAGGAAACTTACCATGACTGTTCAGAATTTGTTTGCTGACTTTAGTGTGATGGCTTTGGTGATGAGAATTTAGAAATTTACAACATTAAAAGCTATATAACTTTATTTTGCGGTAGAAATGGCTCAAAATGGCATCTGAGTAGCAGCTCTTTATGGATCTCTATCAGCTTCCCATTCAAGTATTTCTGAAGACAGAGTGAGATTAAAACTCGGCCTGATGAACAACCAAATGCCAGAATGTGGAGCAAGGCAGATGGGGCCTGAGGGAAAAAAATCAACCGGGTTTTCCCTCCTGGCTAACTCAAACTTTACCTCATCATAAATAATATTCCCACTGAAACAAAGGTAGGGAAATATTTCATATCTCACTCCACACTCTGAGCCTGGGGAGGCATCTATTTACGATATAGGTTTACCCTTTTGCAATTCTTAAAGAAATAGCTTCCAGGAAAAATAAAAAAGCAAGCGGGAAAGGAGAATTAGAGGGCCTGGCCTTGGTGGGTGACAATACTCCAAGTATAGTGTAGAGGAAGGGCTCTGGAGCAATGCATGCTGGATTGTGGGTTCTAAGCACTTGATTACCTTGAAGCATCAGAGTATCAGGCAGGAGGGGTGAGAGACAAATCCCAACTCGGTAATTAGAACTTTGTTAGATCAGTGCTGGCTAGATTAGAACAGGAATTGTATTTATATGACTGTACTTCAGCTGTGAATCTGAGAAAGGGTTCGACTGACTCTACAGTTGGCAATATGTGGAACCAAGACAAGTGAAAATTTCTCTTAGCTTATAGACTCAGTGTTTTGAAAAAACAAAGAAACCTCTGTTCTTATTCACATATGCATAGAAAAGTTAAAAATTCAACATAAGGAGCTAAAAAAGAAAATACTGTCAGAGTCTACCTAGGCTCATGGTTTTAAATACCGTCTATTATAGATGTTGATGACTCCCAAATGTGTATCTCCAATCCAGGTCTTTCTCCCAAACTCCAGGCTTATATATTCAACTGCCCATTCAGCATCTCCACTTTAATATTTAATAGGCATCTCAAACTTATCATGCCTAAAATTGAACTTCTAATGACCCCCTTCCTTAAAACCTGCTCTAACTATAGCCTTTATCATCTCAGTTGATGGAAGGTCCATTCTCTCAGATCTCAAATCTCAGAGTTAAGCTTATCTCCTCTCTCATGTGTTACATGAAATCCATTAGGAAACCCTGCTGCCCTTTCCCTCCAAGCAGGTCCCATCCTGTTACCACCCTGGTGACAGCATCTTCATCTCTTGCCTGAATTATTACAGTAGTCTCTTGCCCATTTAATCATGGTAGCCAGAGTTATCATTCAAAAATGGAAGTTAAAGCATTCCATTCCTCAGCTCAAAATCCTTCAATGACTCCCCTGGGTGCTCACAGTAAAAGCCCAAATCTTTTGAAAGGCTTAAGAAGCCCTTACATTATTAGGACCCATCCCCTCTCCTGCACTATATCTTGACGTTATTTTCTACTTTTTCCTTTCTTATTGTGATTCAAGAATGTTCCCTTTTTTTTTGTATGAAGGCAACAAGATATTCTTTGCAAGAGAACTTGTTAATAATATGTGCCCATGTACCTTGAAGAAGGTTATTTAAAATATACTGCATCCATCTGAGTGAAGAAGGAAAAAGAAGCCTTGAGATTTCATAAAATCTTAATAGAAAAGAATGAGTAGAGGTGATAAACACTTATATCAAATAAACATGATTTCAAATTTGAATAAGTTGTTTAATCTGGTTTCCAAACTAAATAAAAATGTAAAGGAGAAGATATTTAAGGTAAAAACAATAAAACAACATTTAATTATAATAATGTGGGCTTGAAATTCTAGACTTAACCAACTAAATATAGGTAGGAAGAAGAGGAAGTGGGCCATAAGTAGGTGTGTGTGTGTGTGTGTGTGTGTGTGTGTGTGTGTGTGTTTAAGTGATAAATTTAATAGCAAAAACGTGCCTATCTGAAATAGGAAATGCTCAAAAGTGCCATTTCATTCTTCACTTTGTAGTTAAAGAAAATGAGGTTGAATATAATTTTGCCAAGTATGAAGCTAAGTGTTCTTAGAATTAAATACAGTATATAGTGAAAATATGCAGCCACAGACAGAAACAAATAAAATATAACCAATGAAGAAGTATATGGTCAGAAACCATATTAGTAATAGAAATGGTAATGAGTAATAATAATAGCTACCATATATATTTTACATTTACTAGTTGCCAGGACCTTGGCTTAGAAATTTACAAGCATTATCTCTCAACCTTATGTGGTAAGCACTATTATTATTACAATTTTTATTAATGAGGAATTTGAGACCCCAATATAGAAAAGTATGTAATATATGATAAAGGTGGCATTTTAAAACATTAAGTAAAGTATGAATCATTAAATAAATGTTCATGGGAAAATTCATAAACACATACACAGAAGATATGAGTGAGAGTATCAGGTTGTTTTTATCTGCACATTACAAGATACCTGACTCACAGTGGCTTAACAAAGAAGTCTTAAATATGTCCTATTACAAGAATTTTGGAGGAGGCAATTGCAGGTTGATTCAGGGACCCAACAATGTCATCAGGCTCTTTCTATCCTTGACCCTGCTGTCTTCAAGTTGACTTTTTGTCTTTGGTCATATCCTTTCATGAAAGCAATATGGCCACTTCCATAGCTCCAAGCATCCTATTTATACAGGATTGCTTCCAAAAACAAGAAGGAAAGAGGCAGCAAGGATAGTGAAAGGGAACTCCCTGGTCTTTCTTTTTCTTTCTTTCTTTCTTTCTTTCTTTCTTTCTTTCTTTCTTTCTTTCTTTCTTTCTTTCTTTCTTTCTTTCTTTCTTTCTTTCTTCCTTTCTTTCTTCCTTTCTTTCTTTCTTTACTTTCAAACAGAGGAAAATCTTTCCCAGAAGCCCCAGAATAGCCCCTATTTTCTCTCATTGGCCAGGGCTGGGTCACAAGACCACTCTAGCTGCAAGGGAAGCTGGGGAAGTGAGAATCTAGGATTTTTAGTTTCTGAAGTAAGAGATTATTAGCTCTAAAGACAAATCTCTGGCTATTTCTTTATTTAAATGATGAATTAAAAAATTCACTACCACAGTGAATTTTCTAAAAATGGGAAAGGAAAGTCCTCTTAAATATATACAATAAGAATTTTTAAAAATTGACCTTATTCTAAATAAACTAAACACTTTACCTTCTTTAAAAACAAACCTGTAAAAAAGGAAAATTTCTAAGAAAAAAAGAAACAACAATGAAAATTCACCAGCATCCACACAAAACTAAATAAATGATAAATTGGTAAAATATGTTTGAAACACATGACATCAAATGAGTCTAAATGTATTGAGATGGTCTTAAGGTTTTAATCTTTTGGCATTTCTCCCCTCATTTTCCTGTAAGTGACTTGTCCTTTAATCAATCATGTATATCAACACCATCATGAATAGAATTGGAGTTGTTACAGTGGGAATGTAAAGAGAAAGAAAGACCAAATGTTCATTTCTTTTTTTTAAACTTTCAAATTGAGAAACAAAAGGGAAGGTGCAAGGAAAACATAGTTTCAAGTTTAAGTTTTAACAATAGATGAGAAAAAATACTCCAGAAGGAGCCAGGCTGCCTTGGGATGCTAGAAGAAGGTGGTCCTGTGTAGGGATTGGGCAGGACAAAGGATATGGGATTTAGCCCTCAAGGATATTGGGGACCTTGGACCAGGGTACCTAGCTGGCGTTATCATGGCTGGAGGATTAGGGTCAGCATCTACACTAGAGTTCAGCATCTTTGAGCAGTGCCTGGAGCCCAGAGAAAGGTGAGCAATCTCTCATAGACCATTTCTCACCATTCCAGCGAGCATGGCACTGTATGATATTCCTGTTGAGGGGCTGGGGTGCTGTTAGTCTTGTTGCAGTGGGGTAAGATATGCCTTCAACAGAGGCCTGAACATCTATTGTGCATTATCAACTGAAGAATGCCAGCCTGGACCACCAGGCTTCATCTAGCCCATTCAGATTGCCCAACTCCCTCTGCTGCCCCTTTCAATGGTCCAGGATAGCTTTTACATCCCCTGAAACAGGGAGTATGAGTTCTTAGCACCCTACTGAACAGTTGTGGTTTATATGGCAAAACCCGGGCACCTGAACTTGGGTGGAAATGGACAGTGGTGAAAGTAGTGAAATATTCCCCAAACAGCTGGAATATTATGTGAAACCTTGTCAACGGTTGGAGACATTTTCCCATTCATGTAATGAAAAAAAGTCAATTTCCTAAAAATGTTTAGTTAGCTATTTCAGATGATGTAGTTATTTCTCAACTATTTGAAACTCATGTCCCCATTTGATGGATATATAATTTTTTCCAACCGCACTACCCAGATTCTGATAAATCCTTGCATTTTAAAATCAATCAGAGGCAGGTGATAGTCTTCACAGGTCTACTAAAGAATAATATTTGGTTGAGTTTCACTTTCTTCACTTAGTAAGACAAAGTCAATATGCAGTTTTCAGCAATAAATCATTTTCAAATTATAAATGTACACTCACTGCTCAAAAGTAAATCAACCCTAGAGTGTAGATGCATATGCGTGCACACACACACGCACACATTCAGCCATTTGAGACAGAAGCTGAGACATTCTTGTGTTAACATCATGTTACATATAATTGTTAATGGCTGTCACACGTGCATTTTATGTTGAACCAGCAACAGGACAAGACTACGTGGCCAGTTACTTATTACCTCAATTCTTAAAGCTGAAGCTCCTAGACAAAGGGGGGGTCTTGGTTTGTTTGGGAAAGGAAAATCTTGCTGTTTGGAGACTCAGTGGCTCTCACTGACAAGTGTCTCCATGCTGCAAAGTAACCCCACATAACTAGTGCTTCTGAAGGTAATGGGGAGGAAGCCTGTTGCCTTGACCCACAGTGGACAGCTTGGACTGGTGGCTTGGGAGGCAATGCCAGCAGGCTAGAAAAAGCAAACATGTCATCCCATAGCCTGTCATTGTCCTCATATCCTGCTGAGGTAGCAGGATTGGCTTCTTCTCCCCAAATGCAGGGCAATATGAATGTTCGGTCAGCAGAGTGGGCTGAGCACTCGTCTTGCTTAGGGGGAAGCCCTGGGTGGGCCAAGGTACCGTGGAATTGTAGGAGGTAAAGTAAAATCCACAGTTCCTCCATATGTTGTTCTTTCTCTCTGCAGCCTGAATAGGAATGTCTCAAAGGGGAGAAATTCAAATTGGCCATCTGTAGAGTGTTAGAGCTGAAAAAGGCTTTGAGGCCATTCCACCCAAATCCATCATTTTGGTGCTGTAGGTGATGAAACCAATGCCCAGAGAGTTGAAGTGAGCTGCCCAAGGTCAAAAAACAAGTGCAGAGGAAGGAGTCAAGGCCAGGGCTCTGCTCAATGGAAAATGGTCAATAAGATGACTTACCAATGCTATCAGATGGTGCAGGTATAGTTGGAAAGGTTTCTTCCCCTAAGTCCCAGGCAAGGGAATTTTTCCTAAGGTAACTGGCCCCTTTGCCTCTAGAGAGGGGAAGTGCCTATGTGACTAGTAAATTTGAAAACAACAACAATGATAATAACTTCAGGGAGCTGAGGTTTTCAGGCCTGAGGCTATCTGAGCATGCACCATGACCAGGGAAAGCCTGCCCAGTCCACCACTGGGTGGGCAAGTCTGATTAATTCCAGAATTTAACTAGCAGGCCCACTGATTTCTCACATGAACAAATGTCCTCCAATCTGGCCTCTATCAATATTAACAGTGATATTTTGGTCTTCATATTTACTCTCTGTCCTACTTCTTAATTTATTTAGTACTGAGGTGGGAAGAGGGAATCCATATACTGGGGTCCCTTTGGAGATGCCTAGAGTAAGACGACCCAGTGTTTTAGTGGTACCATTTTGGTTGTAGGCTGAATTCAAATTGGACATCTGCATTCTTATTCTGACTTTTTGCCGCAAAGGGGTGTGGCCATTTTCTCCGTGTTGCAGGTTCTTAAACAACGTGGAAATGAGTGAGGGGATAGGTATGTTGGAAACTACAGCTCCTGTCCTGCCTCTGCTAAGGCAACTGATGTCTAAAGCACCCACTCTGGCTGTTGTTCCACCGAGTAACAAGCTGCTCTAAGAGCAAAGTGGCCACCCACCATTTCTCTTGGAGGACTGTTTTCAGTTGCTATGGTTTGCTCTGCCCGGAAATCCTGGTCTCACTATCACAAAATATTTATTTTGGCTGAACTGGGGACTGGGAACTCAAGCTCTGTTGGGGGGTGGAGTCAGCTACAATCTCCCTCCGATCTTCATTTTCTTTTAGATCTCAGATGCCCACGAGCCTGGGGGAAGCCCCTGCCCATTCATTATTTGCCTCCATCACTTTGTACGTAGGCAGTAGGACCTCCTTCAATAAAGGGAACTAGAACCAGAACAGGCATCTATGCCATACTTAGGTTGTAAATATATATCAGATGGATCTAGGGTGACTCTGTCCAAGGCCAGGTTATATGAAGAAATGACAGTTCCAGTGAGGGACTTGACAGAGGCTGGTTAGTGAAGTTGGACTTAGCAACACAGACAACGTTTCTGGGGGAATGGCTGGTCCCAGCACAGCACTGGTGTGAAACACCATGTCATCCCCAGCCCAGCTAGTGGGATCCCAGAAACCTAGATTTACCACCGCATGAAGGCTCCACACAGGAAGATCAGTAACAGAGGTTGGGCTGGGTCTAGGAGCTGTGGGGGTGGGAGCTTCCAGCAGCAGCATGTGAGTGACAATTCATTCATTCGTTCATTCATTCATTCTTTCTTTCTTTCATTTCACAAATGCTGATGGAGGACCAGCACTGTCTCCATAGGCCCAGGAACAGGCACAAACCCTTAGAAGTTACAGTCTAATGGGTAGGGGGCAGTCAGAGAGCAGATAAGAAATGAGCAACACAAGTACAAGGTGAGAGGGTGATTTTTAACACCAGCACCCAGAGGGGGCATTGAAACTGGGGAGGGACATTCCTGCTAGTAGAGAAGCTGGGTCTCAGAGCCCCTAATCTGGCCCAAATATAGATTTGACATCTCTTGTGCCCAGGGGCTTGGAGTGTTCCCATCTACAGGTTTCCCTAACATTGCACTTGTGTGTATTTTGGTTCTGATCAATCATTTTGTGGATGTTCATTCATTTAATATTTCTAACCTCTTGCATTTGTTTGGTTTATTATTATTATTTTCCTTTAACTTCTCTCCCACCCCCTCCTGATTTATACTTCTGGAGTCAGTTTTTGGAAGATTCAGGGTTGAGTCTTGGTTCTGACGTCCGGGTGATAAAAGGTGCCCAGCCTGGTCCCTTTTGTTATTTTCACCAGGGCTGAAGCACCTGTCTCCACTCTCGTCTGTCTCACAAAGGCGTGGCCCTCACAAGTCTTCAGGGCCACTCCTACGACAGTCGCAAACCCACTGTGCTGTGTTTCCTCCTCACCATTTTCTGAGAAAGGATGCCAAGGGCAGAGGAAAGTCCCATCTCTCATTCTGCTTACAAACTCACAGCCAACACTCCTATTCTCCTTTCCCCATCCCAGCTTCATGGGACAGTCACACGCTGGTGTTGCACTAGGACAAACCCGCATAGTGTCTCCTGTGTGTGTTTTTGTTACGCTCTCTAGTGCTTGGAAGGGCAGAGCAGCTAAGCCAGTGCTCAGCGTGGCTGCCTTTGTCAGCAGCCTCACGTCCTTGTCTCTCACCAGCTCGCTGGACTCCCTGTGTCTCTGAATTTACTGAGAGTTCTTGTGACCTAAGGGCTCATCCATCATCTTGTATGACACACTCGTTTTACTAAGAGGTACCAACACAGGCCCAGGTTTCCACTGTAGATTGCAACAGATTAGAGCGGGCAGCGAGTCGTCTGACTTTCCCTCTTTAGGTTTCCTGTGATTCCCCATTGCTCCGTGACCCTGGGAGTAACCGCTCACAGAAATCTAGAGACCTGCTGGAGCCCAGTGTGAAGTGCTCTGGTGGCCTGCTTGTATCAGCTTGCCACTAACACATAATGTGGCTTTGGTCAAGATTCGTCTCCTCTGCTGCCAGCAAGCAGGATGACCCTGCTTTCACTGGTCCCTTCCCAGCACAGGTGCCGCCTCTATTCATGAGTGGCCCCTCGACTAGGAGAGCTTGGTCACCATAAAGATCACCTGAGGTAAATCCATCACTCTGTGGCTGCATGTGGAGAGAGAGATCCCTCAAAGTGATATATCAAAGTCTCAGAGCAAGTAATAGAAGATGCACTAAGTGGCTTGTACAATCTGCGAAAAAGGAGTAGACGGAGCCTTCGCTGTTTTAGTAATTCTGGCATTGATGATATCCTTAAACCGTGGTGCCTATTGGTAACCAGACAAATGGGCTACCTGCACATGGTAGCTCTCAAAGCAGCTGATTCAGAAAGTCACACAAATCAGTGCCAGGACTCATCTATGAGACCTGGATGCTTCTTTTGGGAAGGAGGTGTATTGCGGGGAGAACGAGCCAAGCCCCCCAATTGCTCATAAAATGTATGTGTTATTGTCTCATCTTTCTACATAAGGCAACTCCCAAATGATCGCCATGAAGTTAATTCTGCCTCCTCCTTCCTCTGGAGTGGGAGAGTGTTGGAGGAGTGAGAAGGAAGACCAGTTAGGTGCTGGGGGGTGTGTGACCTTAAACACAGCCCTGACACCCCACCTCTCAGGCTCAGTATGTTTAACCCCTCCGGTCACATATTCCTCATCCATCAAATGTGGGCTGAGGTCCCGCCCAGTCCTATAACTTTGTACATGATATTATTGCTTTATCCCAAACGAATGGAACAAAACAGCAATTGCTCTTCAGAAATGAGACCTCCACTCTCTGTTTAAATATTTGTGCTAAGGTAATGAAGTCCAATGAGGATTTACACTCTCTTCTTATCAATGGCCTCCCAACACTGGGAGCAGGGTGAAAGCCGTAGACTGCGGCCACCCTTCCTTCTCCACAGAGTGACTCTAACAAGGTGCAGGCACAAGTAGATGAAGGCAAGGCCCAAATTTGGCTCCATTTCTTTGGCAGCCTTTAAGAGGTAAACAGTCCTCTAATTTATAGCAGCCCATTACTCAACACCTTGGATTCATTGTAACAAACTGCGCTGATGGAAATACAATGCGGGGCCTTCTGTCCCCACCCCCACTTACTTCCTCCATCTGCTTATAATATTCACTGCTAAGCACATAAAACCCATTAATGTCTCTAAGAGTTGGCTTGTTTTTTAATCAAGATAAATATGGACAACTTTAGGATAATTAAAAAGTACTGGGTAAAAATGGCTTCAACATATAAAATTTATTAATAGCGAATCGTAAGCAGAGCCGATCTGTATTACTATCATATTCTTCAATGACCCACTCTATAAATGCTTGCTTTAGTGTTTTTCTAATGTTGTTAATTTATCTACGGCTGTCACTCCAGGGCTGTTAACTTTGAACAAATGACTGGTATTAATCACGAAGGGCCATTAGATGCCAAAGTCTGGTGTTAAATCAGCTCCAGAGTGGCACATGTAAGCATCATCAAAGTCAATTTTAAAAACTGCTCCAGCTATTGGAGTTTGTCATGACCATTGGGATTTGACCCTTTGGGTGTTGTAAACATGGAGGAACCCGGAACAAGCTGGTGGGGTCAATGTTGATATGGGCAACACTTTGAAAAGAGACAGAACTGGGAAAAATGTCTTATGCCTGGTACTTGTTGACCCACTGGCTCTCACACTACAGTGTCAAAGATGAATTGCGCAGCAAAAATTCCCATGGAGAATGGAGGAATCTCAGAGGCCTGAGGTGGTGGGGGGGCAGGTGGGGAACAGAAATGAGCACATTAGACTAGGTGTACCACTGAGTGAATGGGGGAAGCTCTAGAGATCACGTGTAAAGGGCACGTCCATACCCACACCCAGCAGGCTGTTGCCACAGGGCACATCAGCTCACTGATGCAAGTTAGAGCCTGAAACCTGTATTTTTATAGGAAAATTCTCAACTTTGGAAATGCTGGCTGGCTTCAGTCTGAGATAAAAGAACACCATGTGGACTTTACAAAACTTGTTAGGTGACAATTGGCCCAACTTGTGACCTCCGATGTCTCTTGCTTAGGGTTCAGGAAGAACAGATTTTGACACAGGGAGAATTTTTTCAATCTGTTACTGAGAGACTTTGTAAAAAGGTGGATAAAAGCAATGGGCTGTGGCATGGCAGATATTTTCTAAGTGTCTGTTCTGATGAATGAATGAGTACAGACTTGATTTTTCTGGTTTTCAAGCTCAGAAACTTAATGTTATCAGTTTATTCGGGAACTATGGTAACCAAACTCCACACATACACATACACACACCCCTGACACACACATATGCACACAAACTAATATGACATTTGCTACTGGAGCTCTATGATTGCAATTTTCATAGGTGTGACTGAATAAATATTGGTGCCTGGCAACGGCTGAATGACTTAAACTCACGTTAGAGCAACTATAAACACATTGTCCAGTTAATTATAAAAAAATTCCAAGGAGACAATATAAGGCTGTGAAGGTACATGTACATATAATAATATATACGTTATATATCTACATGTATAAACTCGTATTGTCTCCTTGGAATTTATGCAAATATTAATATATTACAGACACATATATTTGTATATAGAGAATTTCATGGAAGAAATTCTGGTACGAAATACCTGTGTAAGTGTGTAGGTGTGTATGGAAGGGTAGAAATGGGATAAATGGAGCAGGAGTGGGAGCAATACTTCTCACTATGTATTTTTAATATTATTTTGATTTGTGAAACTTGTATCTGTATTATCCATTCAAAATATTTCATTTTTAAAAAGAGTTTTATTAAAAATATAGCTAGCATAAATATTATATTAGTTTCAGGTGTACACGATAGTAAACATTTATATACCTAAAGAAGTGATCACCATAAGTCCAGCAACCACCTGACATTGTACCACGCTATCACAATATTATTGGCTATATTCCCCATGCTGTACATTACATCCCCATGACTTGTTTGTTTTATACCTGGAAATTTGAACCTCTTGTACCCCTTTACCATTTGCCCCCCTTTTTAATTTTTCAGTTACGGTTGACATTCAGTATTATTCTGTATTAATTTCAGGTGTACAGCATAGGATCAGACATTTATATAATTTAAGAAGTGATCCCCCTGACTAGTTTAGTACCCACTGACACTATACATGGTTATTAACGTATTATTGGCTATATTCCCTATGCTTTACTTTACCTACCCATGATGATTTTGTCACTACCAATTTGTACTTCTTAATGCCCTCACCTTTTTCATCCTGCCCCCCAAACCCCCTCCCACCTATCACCCCAATAAATCTAGTACTTATCTGACACCCTACGTAGCTATTACAATATTATTGACTATATTCCCTATGCTATACCCTACATCCCCATGACTACTTTGTAACAACCAATTTGCACTTCTTAATTCCTTCCCCTTTTCCACCCACCCCCTCAACTCTCCCTCCCATCTGGCAACCATCAATATGTTCTCTGTATTTATAAGCCTGTTTCTGTTTTGTTTGTTTATTTTGCTCTTTAGATTCCACATATAAGTGAAATTACATTGCATCTGTCTTTCCCTGTCTGACATACTCATACTCCACTCAGCATAATGCCCTCTAGGTCCATCCATGCCACAGATGGCAACAACCAATTCCTTCCATGGCCGAGCAATATTCCGTTGTATATATGAACCACCTCCTCTTCATCCATTCTTCCATCATCAGAATCCCAGGCTGCCTCCATATCTAGGCCATTGTAAAGAATGCTGCAATGAACATATGAATACACATGTCCCCTTGAAGTAGGTTCTTCAGATAAATAGTGGGATTTCTGGGTCCTTTTTTGTCTTTGTTGTAGCATTTGTTTTAAAGTCTATTTTGGGGGCAGCTGGTTAGCTCAGTTGGTTAGAGCGCCGTGCTCATAACACCAACGTTGCCGGTTCATTCTCCATATGGGCCACTGAGATGCACCCTCCACAACTAGATTGAAACAACTACTTGACTTGGAGCAGATGGGTCCTGGAAAAACACACTGTTTCCCAATAAAAGTTTAAAAAATAATAACAAAATAAAATAAAGTCTATTTCATCTGGTAGAAATATCGCTACTCAACTTTTTTGTTTATCTGTTTCCATTTTCACGAAATAACTTGTCCCATCCCTATACTTTCGGTCTTAGTGTGGACCTGTTTTGGTTCATCTTGTTTGGGACTCTCTGTGCTTCTGGGCTTGTATGTCTATTTTCTTCACCAGGTTAGGAAATTTTTCAGTCATTATTTCTTCAAATAGATTCTCAATCCCTTGCTTTCTCTCTTCTCCTTCTTGTACCCTTATGATACAAATGTTGTTACACTTAATGTTGTCCCAGAGGTCTCTTAAACTATCCTAATTGGATTCTTTTTTTCTTTTTGCTGTTCTGATTGGGTCTTTGCTGCTACCTTGTCTTCCAAATCACTAATTCGATCCCCTGTTTCATCTAGAATGCTGGTGATTCCTTCTAGTGCTTTCTTCATTTCAGTTATTGTATTCTTCACCCCTGACTGCTTCTGTTTTATGGTTTGTATGTCGCTTTTTATCCTTGCTATCTCTCTGTTGAAGTTCTCAATAAGTTCCTTGAGCATCCTTATAATCATTATTTTGAACCCTGTGTCTGTTAGGTTGCCTGTTTTCATTTTGTTTAGTTCTTTTTCTGGAGTTTTCTACTGTTCTTTCATTTGGGATGTATTTTGTTGTTTCCTTATTTTGTCTGCCTCCCTGTGCTTATTTCTATGTATTAGGTCGGGCTGCTATGTCTCCCAGTCTTGTCAGGTAATCTTATGTAGTAGGGGTCCTGTGGGTCCCAGTGGCACAGTCTCCCTGGTCACTTGAGCCAGATGCTCCAGGAGGGTCTCTTGTGCAAATTGCCTGTGCCCTCCTGTTATAATTGAGCCTTGATTGCTGGTGGCATGTCAGTGGGTGGTATTGGCCCTCAGGCTGACTGGCTGTGGAGTTTGGCCACATCCACAGCTTATGGGCTCTGTGCAGGGGGCTTATTTCATTGAGCAGCATTTGCCCCAGCGGGCTGATGCTTGTTGAGACTGCCCTTTGTGTGTGCTTCTTCTGGGGCTAATTGGGTTATGCTCTGCTGTGGCCTGAAGCCAACCTCCAAATATGTTGGTTCTAGGGTTTTTTGGGAGGGGTCTGGTGCAGGCCCAGGTCAGTCACTGCCTGTGACTGGCCAGGGAATACCAGGTAGGAGCTACAAAGTGATCCATGGGTGGGCCCTTCCTGTGCTGTACCTGGAGGCACGTGGGAGAGGTGTGCACTGAGGATGGCTGCCACCAGTTCCAGGTCTGGGGTAGCTCTGAAAAAAGCCAGGACATTCTGAGGCCAGCTGATACCTGCTGGCTCCTGTAAGGTTCAGCTGCTAATAAAGCCTCTTGCGGTATGCAAATTTGGTGAGGCAGTGTCTCAGTGAGTCAGCAGAATAGGTCAGTGGAGCTCAGCAGGCCAATCAGATTCAGATTTGGCCTGTGGGGCTGGGCTTAATACAGAAAAGATGGCACCCACCTGAGGGCTACATGGGAGAAAGACCTAACACAGGGAAAAGGGGTACTGCCCTTCCAATCCTTGACCTGAAGTTAAACAATTCTGTCTCTCCAAATATGTCTCCGATGTCCCCCACATCACCAACCCTTTGCCGGAGCCCAGGGTGAGTGCCTGTGAGCAAGTGAGTCTGTGCACAGGCCCTTTAAGAGGGTGCCTGGGTTTCCCACAGCCTTCCGTCCCGCCTGGATGGTCAGAATCCCCACTGTTTTTCACAGCCAGAAGTTGTGGGGCCTCTTCTTTCCCACACCAGTACTCTGGCTGGGGAGCCTGGTGTGGGGGGCTGGGGTCCCTCGCTATTTTGGGGGAACCTCTGTGGCTGAGATATCGCTCCCAATTTTTAACCACCACATGTGGGTTGAGGGACCCTCCTGTTTTGAGTCTCTGCCTCTCCTACTAATCTTCTCCATATCCTTAGTTATAAAACTTCTGTCCAACTAGACTTCAGATGGTTCTCCAGGTTGATTGCTGTATAATTTAGTTGTAATTTTGATGTATTCATGGGATGAGGCAAGCACAGCATTTATCTCCTCCGCCATCTTGGATATCTGTTTCACATGAGTATTCCAATTTTCATTTTAAATAAACAAAGTATAGCAGTTCACCGAATTCAATGACTTACTATACATTAGAATTCGGCTGTAGTTCTCCTGCACCTTAGAAACACTCGGGGAGTTTTTAAAACTCCTGATGCCTCAGCCACATTGCAGAGCAACAGGCTGTTTCTGAGGAGGACCAGGCATCAGCAGTTTTTTAAAGTTCCTCAAATGATTCCAGTGTGCATTCAAAGTTGGGAACCAGTGAAGTAGACCAAGTGTTAAAAAATAAATGTTAGATACTTTTAAAAAATGTCCTTATCAATAATAGTTTATCGAACACTGATTTTTCTTAGGACACTAAATAGCAAGCACAGTGAAGCTCTTGTGAGCATCAGAAGTCATTATGGAATGTGATTGTACTTAAGCATTCAGAGGAACTTTGCTTCAACAGCCCACAAACTAGTCAGCCTTTGATTCCCTCCTTGTACTAGTTGGTGAAGAAACCTCATGCTAAATCCCAGGGCTCAGTCTATTCTTTTGAATATAGGAGAAGTGGGTTTTCTGTTCTGTCTATTGCTTGTTGCTTCACATAGCCAGGTCATGGGAGAGCTATGCTAACCATTTATTAGCGGTGTTTAACTTTTAATGAGCATAAAGATGATCTGAAGAGCTTGTTATAAATGCACATTCCCTGGTGAACTCTCAGGATTCTGATTCAATAGCTCTGGCTTGGGGCTCAGGAATATGAATTTTTCATAAATTCCTCCAGGTGAGTCTGATGAAGATGGTCCAAGGATCAAACGTGATTATTGGAGGCCAGCGGTGTGCTGGAGCTAGCTCTACCGGCTTTTGAGAGTCCATTGCTATCTACTAAGGAATTTGGAAAGCCAATTGTTAACCTATTGGTAGTTTGAAATGAACCTCCTACTAATTAGTGTGAATATTACACCATGGAAATTGGCAAAAGCTAAGAATCCGGGTGTTTGTTTTTTTGTTTCCTGGAAAGCTTTTTTACCAACATATGAAAGGCCTTAACACATTGTTTTGGGTTTTGGCCTAATTGCCTTTAAATTTAGCTTTCTTTTTTTTAAACTTTTTATTTTGATGTAACTATAGATCCACAGGAAGTTGCAAAAATACTATAGAAAGTCTCATGAACCCATCAGTGGTGACATTTTTTATGACTGTAATACAATATCAAAACCAGGAAAATAACACTGGTGTAGTAATGTTACCTAAACTAAAAATTTTATTCAGTTTGGGAACCACTAAAATAGGCCAGTGTTAAAAAATAGATGTTAGATACTTTTAGAAAATGTCCTTATCAATAATAGTTTTTATGTGGGCTCGTGTGTGTGTGTGTGTGTGTGTTGGGGGTTCTATAGAATATGATAACATGGACATGTTTGTGCAGCCACCACCATAATCAGGATATAGACGTGTTTATCACTCCAAAGGAACTGCCTCCTGCTATCCCTTTATAGTCATTCCCTCATCTTATTTCTATCTCTTGGAAACCACAAATCTGTTCTCCTTTTTTTATAGTTTTGTCCTTTTGACAACATACAAATGGAATCATACAGTTTGTAACCTTTTGAGATTTTCTTTTTTTCACTAAGCATGATGTCCTTGAGATCCATCTAATTGTTGCATGTATCAATAGTTTCTTTTTTATTGCTGAGTAGGATTACTTTGTACAAAGGTACTGGAGTCTAACCATTCACCCAATGAAGGACTTTTGCGTTGCTTTCACTTTTTGGCTGTGAATATTTATGGATAAGTTCTTGAGTGAACATAGTTTTTATTTCTCTGGGGTAAATGTCCAAGAGTACGATTGCTAGGTTGTATGATAAATGCATTTTTTTTTACTTTGGTAAGAAATTGCCAAATTATTTTCCATAGTGGTTGTACCATTTTACATTCCCAACAGCAATGTGTGAGACCCAGTTTCTCCATGTCCTCACCAGCACCTGGTGTTATCACTGCTTTTAATTTTAGTGTTCTAATAGTTTGTGGTGATATATTGTCATGGTTTTAACTTGCATTTCCTAAGTGGTTTATGAAGTTGAAAATCTTTTCTTTGCCTATTTGCCATCTGAATCTTTACTTTTTTGAAACTTCTGTTCATGTCTTTTGCTTATTTTCTAATTGGATTTTTTTTAACAGTTGACCATTGATTCTTTATATATTTTAGATAGTAGTCCTTTGTTGGCTATATAATTTGTAAATATTTTTTCCCAGACTGTAGCTTGCCTTTTCATCCTCATAGCAGGGTCTTTCTCAAAGCATAAATTTTAAATTTTGATGAAGTTCAATCGACTAAACTCTTTTTTATGAATTGACTGTTTGGTGTCACATTTAAGAACTCTTTGCCTTCGGTTTAGTTTTATTATTATATCCTTTGTCAATTTCAAAAATTGCTGTAAGAAACAGACATTCAGCTATTTATCTCATTTGTTGTAAAAATCCTGTAGATTGATTGCCTGTTTTACTACTCAGGGCCTCCTCTATGAAATTCCAGGCGAAGGATGACTTTTTAGAGCACTGCTTTGCAAACTTTCACGTGCAAATGAATCACCTGGCGTCTTCTTAAAATGCAGATTCTGACTCAGTAGGTCTGAGATGGGCTTGGGATTTTTCATTTCTAACAGGCTTCATGTTGATGCTAATGCTGCTGGTCCAAAGACCATGCTTCAAGCAATACAATTTTAGAATTCAATGTTCCTCTGCTATCTGATTGTGGGAACTAAATAACAAGCTTGGGCCTTCATTTCTACCAGGAAAAGAAGGCCGAGATTTGAAGAATAGCTATAACACATGGGCTGATTTATGTTGGGCAATTTTGTGCTCTTATTTTCCTTGGTTTTAATTTTTATTTTTATAACAGTAAACACATTCTCATACATTTTCTCAAAATCTTTCTACAACAAGGTGAACTATAAGCAAAAATTGATGATGAAGTTTGAAAGGGGTGTTTTCTTTGCTCTGTACTGAGTATACATCCTATGACTCTGACTCGATTCAGGAAGTGGTTTCTTCCACTTATGCTTTCCATTATGTTTCTCTGTAAATGTGTTTTTAAGTTGTTTTGTACATATGTGAATATTCTGCTTCTCCCAGCTAGATGATAAGTCTTGTAGGATGGGGACTGTGTCTTTTATTTCTTTTACAATCTTCCACTGATCCTAGAACACTTGTCTATACACATGGGTGGTGCTGGCAATGGTGGTGGTGGGGAGGGAACAGGGCTGCATGCATCTCTCTAGGAAAGATCACAAACGACTGCTAATGAATGGCACATGTTTCTACTAGCGGATAGAACTTCACTGTGGCCAGCTGTTCTGCATTTGCCCCAAAGCTTCTTGCTTGGGGTGGTTAGGATCACCAGCCTGAAAGACCAGTCTTCAAGGGCTCTGTGGGTACAAACAAGCGCAAGAGATAAAATTCTAAGCCCTTTGAGGGGACATCTCTAACACATGGGAGGTTCTTGGGTCTGTGAAGAATTTACCTTTGAGGCTTCTCCACCAGTAGAGGCAGGAGTTGTGAGGGTTAGTGTCATGGTCAGAAGGAACCAGATAGCTGATGTTTTCCTGGATTGTAGGGGACTTGGCACCACAGCCACCACTGTGACTGGATGCCCCAAGGAGACAAGGATAAGGCATCTCATAGGCATGGATTTCTGCAGGATGGAGCCCATCTGAGTTAGAGCTGCTGTCCCTGAGGCTGGCATTCCTACCCAGTCTTCCCAACCCCACTAAGCCTGTTCCCTGATAAGCATAAGCTCAGGCTGCATTGGCCTGGAAGGGGCTGGTCCCATCCCTAACTTAGTGCAGAACATCCCAGGGATTCACACTTTTTATTCTATCTTTTCCTCTGTCCAAACTCACTACCCTGCCTTTTGGACCAATGCAGTGGCTCCCTTATTGATCTCTGTCTCCAGTCTCATCTCCTTCCAATGTGTTCTCCAAACTGCGGGTGGAGTGATGGGACTGAAGAGTGAATCTGGCCATATCAAATGCTTTGAGTCCTTCAGAGACCCTATGATGAGATCCAAACTTCTCAGCTTGACTAACAAGGCCCTTTGACTTTGAGCCTCCACTGGTATGCCTGTTTCTTTTGCTTCACTTCCCATCATTCTCACATAGCTTCTTCTTCTGCAGGTACACTATGCTAGGCTTTTCTATTCTTTTTATCTTCCCATAGGCTCTATGCTTGATGTAGACATCCTTTAGTCTTTAATTTCCTAGGTGACTCATTATTATTTTAAAGCCTAAAGCTAAAGCATTTCCTTTTCTAAGAAGATTTCCCTGACTACCCCAGGCTAGGCACACACCTCTGTGCTACACTAGCATCACGTGTAAACCTGGATCTTGGCATTGATCCCACTGTCTTTTAATTGTCTGTGAACTTCTTGGTCTGTACCAGTTACTGGAGCTCATGACCATTCTGTATCTAACTACTGCATCAATCATAATCTAATTACTTCAGAGACTTTGTATCCTGTGAGTTCTCAAACAATAGTAAAATCATTGCAATCTAAATTGCTGCCTGGGTAGGCAATGACTCAGGTGACCCCCTAAAAGGAAGGACTACTAAAATGAAATTAAAGACAGAGATCAAGGATCATCCTCTTTACTTCCATGGGTGTTAATAAGGGATTAGATGAGAACACACACACACACACACACAGGCAGCCTCTCTAGAAAGCTCTTCTATAAAGGTGCTTGTCCCTTGGTTTATCAAGAGAGAATGCTGCTTTTTTATTATGGACATTTGAGTTGGCCGAGTCTCTGGAATTCCTAGCGTGGTTACAGTCACGGGACAGAGCTAACACTGCAGAACGTGTCTTTTGAGGGCAACCAGGAGCCATGGGAAACTAGGGGCTTTCAAGTGAGAGACGAAATGACTGCCGAATGGCTCTTCCCTTCAGTGCACCCTCTTTCTCCGTAGAAATGAGGAATCCTTCCCATCACACAGGTGTTTCTCTAAGTACTTCACAGGAGTTCCATACAGGAAGAGTTCCAAGTCTATTATTAATAATAATAAGATTTGTGTGTGCAGCTCCTTGGCAAGGCTACAGATTTAACCCAGGACTTTCAATGACCTACAGAGGTTTGAGACTGTGCCAATCAGTTAGGCTTCTGGAAAAACTCCCTTTGAAAAACTGCAGGGTCATACTTCAAAAAGTAATGTTTTACATGTTTCCTCCTCTCCCTTCTCACTGTGTTCTAATCATTCAGATGGAGTGGCCAAGACAAAACCTGGACTTTGGTTTCTATCAGTACCGTGCAACACAGTTCCTTTTTTTTTTTTTTAAAGAGGGAAAGCCCCTCTAATTGTTTAGCCATATATGTACTCTTTGGCTCCCATAGTCATCTGCTTCCCTCTTGCTAGTTGGACAGGCTCATTAGAGCTCAGTGTTAATAGGATCAAGGCTGCTGGCTTGCTCCCTAGTTAGCTCACATGGATGAAAACTGCTTCATGACCATTGTCTGAACTCTTAATCCTGGACAAGAGCTTGGCAACCTAATCCAACACAGACCCAATCCTGTGCTCTTAACCAGGCAATGTCCACATGCTTTCAGTCCACTGGGCCAGGGCAAACACATGATTCCTCATAACTGAATTCTATTGCGAAGCTTGAAGAATGCTTCTTGTGGTTATGTGCATGAAGTCCAGTGTGGCAGGAAATTCTGGTTCCACTGAACTGTGGGTCACAGATGGTGCATAAAAATGGCCACCCCAAAATGTAAAAAGTATGGCTTACAGTTCTTACCAAGTTTTATACACAGTAATACCCCTGACTCGCTCCTCCATCCCTATGTAGCCCTCATCCCATCTCCTTGGGAGGACCAGTTGAGGCTGAGGGATGGTGTGAGTTTCAAAGACAGGCTAAGGCTAATCGTAAGGTGAACTGAGGAGTTCTGTTTCATACATTAAAGATGGTTTGTTTCAGGATTTAGCAAACTCAGGGTCAAAACAGCTGTGTCAAAGAGGCTGCATCAAAATGTCAGGCATGGCTCCTGTCGTCCCTGCCTTCCGGGTTATCGGGGTGCATGCTGATGGTGAGAAGCAGTGCTGCAGTGGGGAGCAGAGCTTCCCATACTGTCACGTGCACGCAGACCAGACCACCTGGGAGCTTTTCCAAAAGCACATTCTGACTCAAGAGGCCTGGGCTGGGGTGTGAAATGCTGCATTTCTGGCAAACTCCTGGTGATCTCCATACTCTGGTTCATGGACCACACTTGGAGGCACAAGGCTGTAATAATCAAGAGCCTTGTAATGGAAAGGAAGGGCCTAACTTTAGCCACAAAGAAACATAACACCTTCATTGAGGTTTGCCCACCAGGTTGCTATATCTTCAAGTATTTTATTGCAGTTGTTGTTACATAAAACAATTATTGTTGGGGGCATTATGCACTTTCCCAGGAAATATGTTTCCCAAAGAAAAATACTTAATCATCTAAGTCATTGTTTCCTAAATTATGTTTTCATGACCACAAAGGATCTTTGGCTGAGAAAGTTTTGAGAAATGCTAACTGCTATCAACCCTCCTATAGGTTCACTGTGCACATTCACTATAGTAAAGGTTCTGACAAGTCCTGCAGTAAGAAAAAGGCAAAAAACAAACAAAGAAAAAACCAAAACAGAAAACCTGTTTGACTCTAATTATGCCACAGTTTCTCAAACTTATTTGATCATGAACTCCTTTTTTCTCAAAATAATATTAACTTCCAAAGCAGTGGAGTTCAGTGGCATGTGGCAGTGCTGGTCTGAGTCGTGAGGACTTGGCTGACCTTGGTGAGGGAGAACACTTCTTCCTGGGCAAGGCCGAGTTCCCCTTCATTGCTGAATGTGCTGTGTTCCTCCCTGCTGTCCTGTATTTGCTTATGCAGTTTCTTCCCCTCTGTGAATAAATCTGTTTAATTTCTTGATGTTACATGTTGGATTAACTTTGTTGTAACATATGTTGTTTGTGCATAAAGATTAGCCAGGCCCTTTGAAAGGTTGCTGAATCATTCATCCAGCAGCATCCTGGTCAGGGATTAATTGTGTGCAGCTGAGGTACCACAGGCGACACATGCCTTTATTACAACAAGGAAGCTGCCGAGAGGCACTTAAAAGTTCTTGGAAGCAGAAAGGGCCTCTAAGTAGGAGCCTTTAGGCAGCTTGTTATAACAAAAGGGGGAGTCAGTCTAGGGCAATTAGAAAGGCAATTCGTAATCTATTTTTCATTAGAAAAGCGATATTAATACAGAATTAATGAGCTTCTGTTTAAAATAGTTGTAATTAGAGGAGTGAGAGAATGAATTATCAGACAATGATCACAAGTCAATTAAGAGCTAAAATACTCTCCTGTACCTAGGCTGCTGCTGCTTTTTTCTTTGCCTTATATTGATTTTATTTATCTTAAGGGAAATGCAATGTTTACTTAGTTGTGAAAGTATAATGCATATTTCTATTTCTTCCACAAATGTATGTTTCCCTAAGATTTTATTAGCGTTAGAGTGCAAACCTCTGAAATGACTATCACCCAAAGAAAATGCATATGACCCCATGTGATGAGGATGAAGGAAAGGGGGATGGGTAGCTTATCTGTGCTCCACTTCTGCAGGGAGAACATCGTAAGGCACCTTGTCTAATCACCTCCTTCCTTTTTGTCCATTTTTCCTCATCTCACCCATACCCGTCAAGTCCTGATCTTTGGAAGTAGGTCTCTATGACAAGTCCTGGCCCCTTGGAAGGGCCAGACTGGTTGATGATGATGGTTTCTGGAGAAATTTCTGCCCCTCTGTGTTTTGGGGTGTTAGAAAGAGTGGATAAAAAAGCTGGGGTTTTGCATTGAGAGGAAAAAGAGAAGCAAAGTAAATGACTGTGTCTCAGTAGGTTCTTACATGGTTGCATGATGCAAAGTTCCAGAAACACTTTCAGAATATCTACTCTTGGTTTCTTAGAAGAGCAAAAGGATGGTCCACTCCTTCTGGCCGAACTGGACACAGGCACGATACACATGAGAGCAGGAGCAGAGATATCACTAATTCAAAAGAGAGGGGACAGCACAGCCCAAAGATTCTAGTCCTGCCAGAGTCAGGGTTACCTGGGAATGTAAACGGGCCCTGAATGCACAGCAGCTGCAGGGGAGACAGCCTGGTCCTCGCTGCCATCTGCACCTGTGCAGTAGGTGCTAAGCTCATCAGAGAGATGACTGATGCAGGGATTTTTCTAGAATAGCACATGCATCATGGGGGCTATCAAGGTGCTCACCCTGCGCTGAGGTTCTCTAATGAAGCAGGGAAGAAAAGCAGCAAGAAGCAGGGAGGGGCGGAGGGGGGGCATGGTGAGCAGCCTGATTACAAAGCATAGACAGACATGGCTGCTAAGTCAGGTGGGGTCGAGGCTGGGCTTGCAGGAAACCAATACCAGAAAAAAGTGTAGGTCAGGTAGCTTTAGATGCTAAGCTATTAAGGGCTGGATTGGAGGCAAATGATACCAGGGTGCCTTCTAAATAAATTACTTTGTCGCTATTTTATCTCTTTTTTTTCCCAGCAAAGCCGTAATTTGCAGCTATGTGCCTTACTGCGTAGATTTCCAAAGTTCGGTGGTGTCATAAACACTGGATTCTTCTGAAACAAGCAATTTCAGAATTGTGGGATGACTTTGTGAGTTGCCACTTCAAAAGGTACTAATTCACATAAATCACCTAGATTGTATTTTCACTCTCCCCCTACACACACACACACATACACACACACACACACACACACACACACACACACGCACGCACATTTCTTGTTCCTACATGTGATTTTAAAACAAGTTCTCATAAGAATAATCTCCAGGTGCTGCTAAGCAGCTTTCCTTCCTATTGGCATAAAGTAGCCCAACTTACTTCCTATCATTCTCAGCTGTCTACCTATTTACTGATAACTTCTCAATGCATAGCCTAGAGTTAAAGAGAAAATATATTTCAAATAATGGGATTTTCATGTATATGCTTCTGGGATAATGGCCCCAAATACGCCCCTGGGAACAAATTAACTGCAAAGGTTTGCATCAGTGATTTGGATTTCCTGCTGCATTTGCTTTGAAAGAGCAAATACGTGCAGAATGGAACTGCTTTGTAGGTTTCTCTTTATGCAAGTCTTCCCCTCAGCCTTAATCACCTGGATTGACTCTGTAAAAGCACAAATGGATGTAGTTCACTGAAGAGCATTTCCAAACCACTTGCCTTTCCGTGATGATGTATAATTAATCACCTCCAGGCAAGGCAAACAAGTCAAGGTGGCCTTCAAAGTGTCAGTTTCTCTTCTTGTCTTCCTGTCTTGTACTTGTCAGAAGAATGTGCTGCCCAGCTCTGACTTTCTTTACCCCAAGCCTGAAGTGACCATGTACATTTCATCAGAGGCTCCTTTGAACCACCCTTCTCTCGTCTGGGTGCAAAGGACAAGTGGAGAAAACATAGCCACACGGATGAGAAAATGCATGGTCTGAATCAACACACACAGACATCTCTGCAGCTCCCAACCTCTTTCAATTCCCTTTCTTCTTCCTCTACTAGCTTTACCCAGCCATGGGGTCCTTGATGCAACAACATTTTAGTACCTGCTAATGGCACCTTCTGCCAGGGAAAACTCCACTATTGGGCATGTATATTACGGTAAGAATTCTCAGAGGGCACCTGAGGATGAAGCCATCCTTCTAGTTGGGCCCAGAAAAGCTCTGTTCTCTAATAAGACAACTCAAAACATGAATAAGTAGGTTGGGAAGATTTAGGAGCAGGGATGAAGGTTGTTTCACCTGTGTTCACTCATAAATACCTTCTGGCATTGGCATTCTGGAAGTGTATCGCTATACGTAGCTGCTATGGATTGAATTGTATCTTCTAAAAAGATATTGAAGTTCTAACCTCAAATATCTTTGCAAATAGGGTCTTTGCAGATGATCAAATTAAAATGAGATCATTAGGGTGGGCCCTGATCCAATATGACTGGTGTCCTTTATAAAAGGGGAAATTTGGATATAGAACGAGACATCTACATGGAAGAATACAACATAAGATGAAGACAGAAATTGGGGTGATGCTTCTACAACCCAGGAAACAACAAGTGTTGCCAGCAAACCACCAGAAGCTAGGAGAGAGGCATGGAATAGATCCTCCCTCACAGCCCTCAGAAGGAACCAACTCTGCCTACACCTTGATCTTGGACTTCTGGTCCCCAGAAGTGAGACATTAAATCTCTGTTGTTCTAAGCCACCCAGTTTGTGGCACTTTGTTATCATAGCCCTAGGAAACTAATACAGGGACTTTTCAGGAAGGGGGAAAAGATTAACCTTTCAGAATGAGAGGTCTGAGATCAAGGTGTCACAAGTTTGGTTTCCTCTGAGGACTTTCTCCTTGGCTTGCAGATGGCTGCCTTTTTGCTGCCTCTTCACATGGTTGTCCCTCTGTGCATGTGTATCCTGGTGTCTCTTGTCTTCTTGTAGGGACGCCAGGCATATTGAATTATGGCCCCATCTTAATGACCTCATTGTAACTTAATCACCCATTTAAAGACCCCATCTCCAAATCCAGTCATATTCTGAGGTACTGGGGGTTGGGAATTCAATATACAGAGAGTGCCAAGAAAATGTATATACATGTTAAGAAAGCAAAAAGCTGTATTAGGGCCGGCCGAGTGGCTCATGGGTTAAGACTTGGCTTGGGAGTCCGAGCTCTGAGCAGCAGGGCCCTGGTTCAGATCCCATTTGAGGGCCAGTGACATTGCCCTCTACAGCTAAAATGGTGAACAACAGCTCAACCTGGAGCTGGGCTGCCGTGAGTCGCCGGTGATGGCAAAGGCTGCAGTGGGGCTGCAGTGGGCTGACGTGAGCTACCGTGAGTGGCTGGCAGCGAGTGTGAGTGGCCGGCAGCCAACGAGAGCTGCTGTGAGCCACCATGAGTGGCCGTCAAATGGCCAGCGACTGATCTGCCTCACCCAGGAAGAGCGCAATGATCACAATACCAACATGGGCCAGTGAAGCGACGTCCTCCACAACTAGATTGAAGAACCAACGGACAACAAATTGTCTGTTCCCCTTCGCCAATTCCCCAACGCTGTTCCCTCTCCCAATTCCCCAATAAAAATCTTAAAAGAAATAAAAGCTGTATTACAATTGTAATACTCAATATATACTGATAACAAAAGATGAATACAAGTCATGTTTGACTTCTGTAATATAAGAGGTGTTCAAAATGGTTATCATCAGCGTAATTTTGATACAAGTTTTTTCTTTCTTAAAATGTGTATACGTGTTCTTGGCACCTTCTGTAGTATGAATTTCCGGGGACATAAGTCAGCCCATAAAATAGAGGAAAGGAGCAGGGCTCTGCCACCTGAAGCAGGTAGGAGTGGAGTGCCAGGGCATTTAAGAATAGAGAACACTGGCCATCTATTTGACCAATCAAACAATTCCCAGGGACTGATAACTCCAACCTCCTATACATGGTCCACTGAGTTAACATCAGAGAACCTGGTTGCCTCTCTGATTGTAGCCTCACATTAATGAGCCTGGACTCACTTAGGCTTCAAGGCTGTTTCTGGCTCTAGCAGAGCAGCACTGGACAGGACAGGCCTGCAGCCTCAGAATTGTCTGATGTCATTGCCCTAGGCTAAGCAAAGTCCCTCCTAGCCCAGGACTTACTGCTCTGTTTCCTTTAACTGGTCAAGATCAGTACCTGAGCGGAGACTGTGTGAAGGGTGTCGCATTGGTCCAGTGCCAGTTCTGTCAGATCCTCCCCACCTAAGGCAGGCTGGATACCCAAGTGTGGGGAAGGAAGAGAGATGGAGTGAGAGAGAGAGAGCAAGGATACTCTCTATTGCCCAACAAGAACCAGCCTTGCCCAGCACTAATTCAGATGCTGATGCGTGTTCAAGGTCACCTGTGCATGCCTCTTCTTGGTACTTTTAAAGAACAAATTCAGCACATGCTTGAAAAGTTAACTAGGCTTCCAACAATTGAGGTGGATAATTTAAGGGGAACCAGAGAGCAGTGTTTGGGACTTGTGGTGGGTTCTAGGTGAACGAGAGCAAATATTGGCTGCTCGGCTAGATGTGAAGGAAGCTGTGCAAACAGAGCCGCCTATACTTCTCCACCCTTTTTATCTCTGCTCTCTGTTTGATTTGGGACCTAAAATAGGATAATGGAAACTAAAAGCATTTTTTTCTGGCAAGATCTAAACAGTAGCAACCATAATATATTATGCCTCAGTATGAACGTTCTGTTGAGATAAAGGGGAAATGATGTATTTTTAAAGAGCTCTTATTTGGTTCTAACTTAAAAGCAACAGTGTAAATTTCTTTCAAGCAATGTTTCCTTAATTATTCATTTTCTTTGGCACTAGTTAAAGAGCCAAGTAATGACTTCTGTCTCTTTATATTTAGTCTATTATTGTTTGAAAAAGGCCAGAGGAAGGCCAGAACAGTGCAAAAATGATATTTGCTTTTTTTAAATTTTTTTTTATTACCAACAGCCAATGTACAGGGTAATCTAATCACCGGCAGCTGAGAGACAATGACATTTTTATAGACCTTCTGGCAACACTGGAGTGTGAAAGAGCCTGACAGGTATTTGGCTTTCCAGTCTTTTCTTTCAACTGCATTTCTCATTAGACTGACTGCTGGGCCTGCAGGCTCGAGGTAAGCCCCGCGTCTCCCTCCAGATATCATTTAAAGAGCCTGAACAGCAGCTGTCTGTTTAAATTTGGTGATTTTATAGATGGGAACCAAGGAGAAATGCCTGCAGGAGCCCAGGTCACATAGTCCTGTGGGGCCCTTGCCATGCCCTGTGGAACCTCCCATTGAATTCTCATATTCTGTGCAGACTTCAAAAGCTGGAGGATATTACCATCGCATTGGGACACCAACGGCTCATTGTAATCTGGAACACTTTCTCTTTAAATGTGGCCTTCTGTGGGGTCATCTGAAAACCAGTTGGTGCACAAGAATCCAGGTCGCTTTCTCTTTACTAAGAAGGAATAGTGTGAGGCTGCTTTCTCTGCACCCCACAATCTGGGTAAGCTTCTGCTCCTGGGATCTTTCTAGGCTGTGTAATTTGAGATCTAGGTGAACACCTTGGGCATATAGAACTCTTCAGCTAGGACATAAGAACAAGGATCAGATGTCTACCTTGAAATGGTGCAGTTCAGATGTAGGACAACTCAGAGGGACACTCATTTTCCATTTGCTCCTTTGAGCTGGGCAAAGTGTAAGCACACTCCTTCAAACTTCAGAGAGGACCAGTTTTTTTTCTTCTGCTCCTCCTAGGATGGGTTGATAGAGTCTCATAGTCTTGTGCAGATTGTTAAAGGGACTAAAAGTTAATGGGTGAAGCCAAGACAAGAGAAAATACAACATTAATAAATAAATGAGCTGATATTAGGAATCCAGGCTTCCTTGCAGATGGTCCACTTATTGCAGGACTTTTTCCATTTTGTTCTCTTTCTTTGGCCATTGGTTTGATCCTCTGGGAATTAGAAGTTGGGGCTTACAAATATTGAATCACTATGTGACACACTCAAAACAAATATAATGTTATAAGTCAATTATATCTCAATAAAAAAAGGAAGTTGGGGCTTTTGTACATTTGATGAAATCAATCCCTTTTTTAGTTTACGTGAGGAGGAAACTGGCCTTTTTGTCCTGCCAAAGGTATTCAGGAAGGGTTGCCTGCCTGCTTCCCTTTCTACAATAGTGATGCTTCCTCTTGAAGCCAGAAGGCAAAAGCTCAGTTAAATGGAAGCTGAACTCCAATGGGTTTACAGTCTCCTCCGTTAATGCTGAGTGGTGAAAGCCCCCTTTGTTAATACAGCTGGATAAGATTGCTACTTACTCGCCCCCGTGGGATTTTTGAGTATTGAGTTTCTGATGCATACATTGGAGGTAAGTGACTTGCATGAAGAGATGGAGGTAATCAGGAGGCAGAACTAGGAGTAACGCTTAAGGTGCTGCCGACCACTTTCCCCAGTGTTATCTGACCCTCCTCCCCCCACCAAACTTCCTTAAATTAAGAAGTGTTTGAGGGGAAACTCCCAGTTCTTTTTCCTCTGGTGTGTCTTCCTCCTGTATAACTCACACAGAACAATTCACTTCTGATACTTCTAGTCACCAAATGTGTACAGTTTCCTCACACCAAGTAATGTTCTGACACCAGCTGGGTCCTACCATTTAGCCCAATTCTGACATTAGCCACCTGGAGATAGTGACAGACCCCACACGTGAAGGGCTCAGTCCCACCAGACTGCCCACTATTTCAGATGCTGTTCGCAAGTCCCCAGGTTACCCACAACTTCTGTCCTACTTGGCTACAAATCAGAGGTTCTCATGACCCCCTCCTCAGTTTGTTTAATTTGCCAGAGCAGCTCACAGAACACAGGGAAACACTTACATTTACCAATTTATTAGGACACAGATGAATAGAGAGATGAAGTGATACATAATGGAGGGGCCCGAACTCAGGAGCTTCTGTCCCCATGGAGTTGGGCTGCATTACCCTCCTGGTTTGTGGTTGTGTTCACCAACCTGGAAGCTCTCTGAATCCCATGCTATTGGGATTTTATGGAGCTTTGTCACGTAGGCACGATCAATTACTCCATTTCCAGCCCTTCTCCCCTCTCTAAAGAAGTGGGGGTGGGGCTGAAAATTCCAAGCTTCTAATCATGGCTTGGCCTTACTGGTGACCAGTCCCTACCCAGGAGCCACCCAGCGTCACCTCATTAGAACAAGAGATGCTCCTAGTCCTCATCATTTAGGAAATCACAAGGGTTTTAGGAGCCCTGTGCCAGGAACTGGGGATGAAGACCAAATGTATATTTCTTATTGTAAATGACAACATCACAGGGAGTCTGTTTGTGACTCCACTTTTAGCCCCCTTGACTTCAGTTTCACTGTCTTTAATGTGTGACTTAATCCTGGAGGTGGCAAAGAAGTTAGAAATGATAGAGGAACTTAATTATAATGATCACTACTAAAAATATATTGGAAGTGCCAAAAATGCTTGATTATTTAAACTATGGTTGCAAATTAAAAATGGAGCAGTGTTTGGTTTTTAACTTCCGGCAAAAATATGGCCAATGGAGTTACTTGTTTTTCTCTTGAGCGAGTTCCCAGGTACAAAACAAGAAGTTTTCACCTGTCCAAGAGGAAAATTTTCATCCTTGTTCCTTATGTTACCTTCTCCATCCTCCTGTGAACTGAACACTTACTCACTGAGAAAGAGGTATCCTCCTGTGGATGTGTAAACATGTCCATGTAAAATTTGGGCTCTATTATTATTGTCTAATTGTTTGGAGGCTGTAGTTTGTAAATACTTGCTTTCCATGAATCTGTTTTCACTGGTGATAGAAAACAAAAAGAAAAAGAATCCCCAAATGCTTCTAGAAGGGAGAGGGACAAATGGTTCTTTGCCACCTCTTTGCCCCAGAAGACCAATGCCCAAGGATTGTAGCAACCAGGCTCTCTTGTCTCCTATTGTGTTCAGCCAATGGGAGGTATCAGTGGAAGATCAGAGGACTAGAGGGCTCTCCTTTCTTCCTTGCTCATTGCTGCCGTGGGCTCCATTTCTGACCAGTGTGTCTCCATGACCACTGCTCCTGCAGGGCCGCCCCTCCTCCTGGCCTCCAGCTCTCTCTGAGCTCTGATAGCTCCATCTTACCCTTCAGGCCTGCATAAGGCTGTCAGAATACAGGAGACCCAGGTAAATTTAAATTTCAGGTTAGCAACCAATAATTTTAAAATATAAGTATGTGCAATATTTGGGATATATTTATATGAAGAAAATATTCATTGTTTACTTGAAATCCAGATTTAACTGAGTGTCCTGAGTTTTTATTTGAATCTAGTGACCCTAGGGTGATATCAGTCTTACACTGTTGCTAATCTCTGGATGCCTCCTCACCTCTCCTTGGTTTCCTGAAATATACCCACAACTCCGTGGGCATTCCCTCATGTAGATAATTATTGGGTTGTTGGAAAAGTCATGACGCATTTTTGCAATGAAAAACAGAAAAAATATGTCATGACTTTTCTGACAACCCAATACAATCTGGGCTAGATTCTGGTTCCTTCAGGGACCCTGATGGATACACGACCCATATCTAACAGGTCAAGTTTAGCGCTGGTCAAGGGGTTAGTTCTAGGGTTGCAGGTCTCAAGACAAACAGAAACTTCAGGGTGCCCACTGAGTGACTATGTAAGCCTTCTGGAATCAGGGTAAGGCTGAGGGAGGGGAGGATTGAGCAAAGAGGAAGCACACAGGGTGTCCCACTCCAGCTAAATTTAGAGAATCACTTCACTCTGTCCCCTATGCCAGAGTCTTAGCTTTACAGCCATATTCTCTTATGAAGTAGCTATGAGAACTAAAGCTTGCATTTTCTTCATTCAACAAATATGTGTAGAACCCTACTAGGGGCCAGGTTCTGGCCAACAGGTTAGTCTTCTGTCTTCTACTCTGTTCCTACTTTTGTATTTGTTACTTTTGATAGATTTTCATAGACAGCCCCAGACTATTTAGTGTTGAGACAATTTCTCCTGGCCAGGTCTGGGGAATTACAGCATACTTTTTCAATGCTATGCCTCCTCTCTCACCAAGGAGGTGATTTCAAAGCTACTAGATTCTGACAGCTTGTGACAAGTCCTGTTTATTGCTCAAAAATCTAGAGGAAATTCCAATCTACCAGCAACTTCTACCCCCCTCTCCCAAGTGTTTGCTTGGTGAGGGTATGGTAAATGATCCTCATTTAAAATGGCACTCAAAAAGAGGGCTTTATTCCAAATGCAAAAAACCATGTGGGTCAGCAAAACCTGAGAGTAGCTGAGGAACAAGTGTGACCTGTGTCTGAGATTCTCTCTGGTCCTTAATTCCTCAAATGCCATATTCAAATGTGTATAGAATTTTAAAGTAAAATAATACATTCTTCAGCTACTAAATTCATAAAACTAGGAGCCTTTCCAAGATAAGGACTGTATTTCCCAAATTTTTGTATTCTTGGAACCCAGTACAGTGGCTGGCACAATGGATGTATCTTGAATTAATGTAAGTAGTCTGTATCACCGGAGAAGTAGGCATTGTATATATGAGTGAATTCCCAGATGGTTGACGCTTGCCCTGTAAATTCCAAGTTTTAACTTGAGCCTTCTTTTTACTTTTTAAATCAATTTCATTGAGTTATAATTTATATACAATAAGATGCACCTCTTTCAGTGTAGAGTTCGATGAATTGACAAATGTATAACCCACATCCTAATCAAGATATTGATCAATTCCTTCACCCCCAAATTCCTTTGTGACCCTTTGTAGTCAGCCCTTCCTATGTGATCATTACATCTAAATGTCAAAAACACTCTCCCTCCACTTTATTCAATCCGGATACTTGATACTCAACATTAAGTGTATTTGCTGTAGACTACCCAAGGCTTCTGTGAGTAGCAGTTATTGTGTTATCTTTAGAAGTGACTGAAGGGGTTAGAATATTTTGCCTCTTCTCCAAATGAGCCTGCACTGCTTTGTTTTCGAGATCCTTGTTTTCTGTTGAAAAAAGAAGAAAAACCCTCTTCTCTAAACAACATGTTTTTTTTTTCATTGCATGTGTCATTTTTATGGTTTTAAATCAGTTCCTGCTTCTAACAGCATCCCTGCTCATTTTCTTATTTGCCTTTTCTAATCTGCGATGGGTTGGAAAACTAGATAATCAATCTTATTAGAATTGCTTAAAATAGAAGTAAATTGGGCATTCCTGTGAATAAGTTGGTCCAGATTTGGTGCGTGGTCTTGGTGGGATGTCTCTGTTGAAAGATCTTTTTATCTTCCTGGCTGTCAGCTTTGAGTGAGTCAAGCCTGAGCATACTCAGTACTCAGCCCCCTTTTGGCCCATGAGAGGAATGGTCCCACTGATGGTCTTAGTGGAATCAGAGGGTTAGGCTGAGCCGCCATTTTCTATACCCCAAGGCTGAATCATAAGAGATTTTATCCCTGCCACGTTTCGAGTTTTTAACTACAGAATGTGGAAGTTTTCAGTTAAATTCCAGCAGTGTTTTCTTTAAGAATTTGGGGACAATTGTTTTACAGCAACTGTTCTAGCTCAGCTTCCTGAGCTCCTTTCTGTACAATAACATTTAGGGTTTCCTCCTGTGTCTCATTAAGAGAATCTCCAGTAGGCAGGCCTCTCTGCTTGGCTTCTCTGCTGGTCCTTTCTTCTTTGTGCTTCTCTGAAGCACCACTAAGAGCTCTTGTGTAAGTGTATGCTGTGTGTAAGGGTGTGGCCCTTGATCACGTTGGATGAGATACAAAAGGGACTCCTGGGACAGACAGCATGTGTTACATGTGGAAATGTCTGTGAACCTGAAAAGGAGAAAAGCAAGCAATCGGCCATTTCCAAACGAGCAGGCACGTGAGGTTGTGGACTGTGGTTTCATGGTGAGTCAGATGCCCTGCTTTAAGGAGAGGACACTCTGCAGTGGTGCGTAGGCTGCAAAGGGCAGCTGAACTTCAATGACTTACTCCACAGGGTGGAGAGGGATTATTCTGAGTCCTAACCTCTGAAACTTGTGCTGGCCTGCCCAGCTTGAGGATTGATTGATTTGTAAATTTCCCCCCAATTTGATTCAGATTTAATTGATATACGTTACCATTATGAGTTTAAGGTCTACAGCATAATGGTATGACTTACATATATTGTGAAATGATACCGCAATACATTTAGTTAATGTCCACCATCTCATATAGATATAATAAAAAGCAAAAGCAAAAAACGAAGAAAAATCTTGTCCTTGTGATGAGAACTCAGGATTTACTCTCCCAGCAACTATCTTATAAATCATATAGCAGCATTAACAATAGTCATTATGTTGTATGCTATGTCCCTAGTACTTATTTGTCTTATAACTGGAAGTCTTTTGACCATCTTTCTCCAATTCCCCCTCCTCCCACCCACTGCTTCTGGTAAACACAAATCTGATCTCTTTTTCTATGTTTTTGTTTTTTTTAATCTTTCTGTCTGACTTATTTCACATGACACAATGCCTTCGCGGTCCATCCACATTCTTGCACATGCCAGCCTGACGACTTAATGACCAAGGATGACTTGTCACTCACTTGACACATAGACTCTGAAGAATAGAGGTGGATGGCTGGGGTCATGACAATTTGCATTTATTGTGCCGCCTGGTGCTATGTGTTAGAGGGGCATCTGAAGGCAGGTTTGGGAAGTAGAAGCCCTGTGGTAAGAGGGGAAAAGGGAAAAAGCAAAATAATTAGGAATGATGATAATATAAAACCTGAATGTAGTTGGGAAAAAACATTTTTAAAACTATTTCTGACAGATAAGTTGATCGAATCTTAGATAATTTCAAATGCTTTATCCAGAAAGTAAATAATATGGTTTTAATCTGAAATGCAAGATAAAGATGCATTTTTTCCCCCAACATTTTGTTTAATTTCCCTGGGAAAAAAATGAAGAAGGATACAGTAATTCCGTGGTAATGGAGAGTTTCTGGATGACTTCTCATATAGTGGTTGGCAGCCAGCCCTGCACCCTCCCATGCTCTCCACCCAGGTCACTCTATGCCTACCCTGCTTTAGCTTTTTCAGACACTCACCATCACCTGACTTTATAGTCGACTTATTTGCCAACTAATTCAAGCCTCTCCCTCACTAGAATGTAAGGTCCACAAGGGGAGGCATTTTGTCTGTCCTGTTCTTTCATGCATTCCTACTGCCTAAGACGTGCCTGGCACACAAAAAACACTCAATAGACATTTGTTAAATAGTCCAGTAGACATTATGACAGTTTCTATTTATTCTTCAAAATAAATCGATAGCACAAAGATATTTAGAAAATACAGAAACTGAAAAAGGAAAAACCAACCCCGATGTCACCACGTGGACACAACAAGCAAATGGTGACATCCATCCTTCCACTTTTTCAAAGCATTCATTGACTTATAGAGCAGGGATTTGGTGATGTTGTGCATTATCTACAATATTTATTAAGAGATGCTTCCCATTTCCCCGTGGCCTGGACAAATGCAGACAATCTCCTTGGAAGAGATGCTCATGACTCTTCCAAACACCCAAGGGCCCCAGGTGGCTGTGCATGTTGATCCCAAGGCCCAGTCTGGGAATCTTGTCCCAGGAGCCTGTACATGGTGCCCTGCTGAGGTCTGTGCTGGGAACTAGGTCACTGAGGGCAGTGACCAAAGGCAGGGATGTTTCTGTTAGGACAGCAAGCCTTCAAGAACCAGTTTCGGTGACAGCAGAACAATGGCAAACCCAGCCTGGGTCCTCTTAGGGGACTGGTCACACTTCCATTTCTCTTTCTGTCTGGGGTTTTGAGACAATACCTGAGAGGCGGAGGGAAGGGAAAGAGAGCTCAAGAAGGAGACCCTGGACTTCCAATTAACGTTGAAGTCTCCATCAATTCATCAAGAAGAAATGCTTTGTTACCCATTTGTCTCCTAAGAAGATTAAATGGGTCACATTTGTAGTCCAATGTATTTTTAAAAATCAATTTTACTTCTGTTTATTTTTATTTATTATCTCAATATTTACAAACACTTCTGAAAATGGAAGCCTTCCCTGGATTAACACAAGTTCCCTGATTTTTATACATTGGAAAGGATAAAAATTGCAGATAGTTAAGAAGACCTCAAGCCTGGACTCTTAGGTTTGGTTCCCTCAGAAGGAGACCCTGAGATGAGGATTCAAGGGCAAGAAGTTTACTTTGAAGGTGACCTGGGGAAGAACCAGAGGGGTTGTGGAAGTGAGACAGGACAGAAAGGAGAAGGAAGCCAATACAGGTGTATCAATGAGCAGGTTAATTCAATGGGCAGGTTGCCCTCCATCCCACTGGGGCCTCTGGGAAGGTGTGCAGAACATACCTGACACCTGACAAATGAGAAAGCTGTGGCATTTCTCACTAATGCCTATTCATGATTGGTTAAGGGCTGCTTCTGGCCCTTGTAGCCCATCCTGAGCACAGGATGAGAACACTCCCACAGCCAGAGAAAGTCATATGTTGTAGGAACATGCAGTAAGAAGCAAGCTGACTCAGAAAGGTGAGTACCTGCAGACGGGCTATGGGCAGAGCCCCAAGGTCACCTGCTACACCTGGCAAGACCTCTGTTCTACCAGGCAACTCTGAATGGGAGAGTTTTGAGCGTGGCTTGTCCATTAATACAGTGCCATTTTGATTTCCATTCACTGTGTTTCCTTGCTTATAGGCTCCTTGAGTGCAAGGGCTGCTTGCTAGCTCTGCACCTGGCTTGGGCTTGCTTAGAGGCAAGATGTTCTTCAGGTGTGTGGACAGAAAGCAAGGTATTTACAAGTAATTGCCATAATGAGACTTTCGTTCTGGACCTGGAAGGCATTTGTTTAATTCATTCCTGGGCAGCATTCTCTTTCTTTCCCTTTTAACCCCAACATCTCTGGGTCTGTTGTGGAAGTCTGGAATTACCTCAGGCTGCTGTAAGCATCCGTGTTAGGCCCCAGTGTGGTCACTGCATGCCTTCTCTTAGAAAACTTCCCCTTAGGGGGCGCATTTTCTGGCTTTATCTTGGCGACAAATATTGAGTTGCTGAAGCCAGCCTCCCTGTCTAAGATGGGAGAATCACAGCTTTTTAGAATGGACTTTTTGTAAGTGAAATATCCCATGACTGCCCATGGAGCAGTCCTGTTGTATTTGTTGTGTTGAGAAAGCCTGGTTGTTTGGGGTTTTTCTTCAATTTTTTTTTTTTTATAGCTGAGCCATCCTGCCACCTGTTGGCAGCTCAGCGGCAGCTCAACTCTGGCCAGGAATTGAACTGGCGACCCTGTTTCTCAGCGCTCACATTCTTGAGCGAGCTCTTAACCAACTGAGCCACTTGGCCAGCCCCTTTCTTCAATTTTTATACCTTCTCTTTACCAGGAATTATTCAAAATGTCTATTCTGTTATTGAGATACTCTCTTGTTTTATGGAGATTTAGGGCTGTTATGACTTCAATTACATATATTAAAATTCTATATATTATATGTTGTATATATAATATATATGATTTTAAATTATATATTTATATTGGGTTGTTGGAAAAGTCATGACATATTTTTTCTATGTTTTTCATTGCAAATATGTGTCAAGACTTTTCCGACAACCTGGTAATAAATATATGTATATAATTCAAATATAGATAATATATAATTCAAGTACATGTATTTAAAAAAATATATAATTTCAATATAACATTTGAAAAGGGATACATATACACATATTTGTTCAATCTGCCTTTTGAACCAAATTGTATTTTATTGTTTAATGATATATTCCATACTGTTTACTTTTATGAAGTCATTAAAAAAAACTAAGAAGATCTATGTGTATTTGCATGAAAAAATAACCACACACACACACAAACAACAACCTGAAAGAAAGTGGTTACGGGTGGTTATGGAATAGTAGGTTTGTAATAAAAAGTAACAATTTCTCCTCCACCCTCATTCTCTTCCTTGTCCCCTCTCCTCCAATGTCTCTTGGTTTAGAGAAATATCTTGAAGAAAGCACACGAAATATTTACCAGTGTTGTGGTGGACTAAACTGTGCCCCCCACCCCATCCACATTCATATGTTGAAGCCCCAACCCCCAATGTGATGGTTTTGGAGGTGGGGCCTTTGGGAGGTAATTAGGGTTAGAGGAGTTCATAAAGATGGGGCCCTCATGATAAGATTAATGCCTTTATAAGGAGAGACACCATACTTATCACCCTTTCCCTACCATGTGAGGACACAGCAAGAAGACAGCCGTCTGCAAGTCACGAAGAAAGAGAGAAACCTCATCTGAAACTGACCATGCTGGCGCCCTGGTCTGAACTTCTAGCCTTTAGAACTGTGAGAAAATAGAAGTCTGTTGTTTAACTACCTCCCCTCCCAAGTCTGGGCATTTTGTTATGGCTGACTAAGACAGTGTTTAACTCCTCGTGGATATGAACAGGAGATTGTGAGGTAAGGCAATTTTCATGTTTTACTTTATATATTTCTATTTCATTTTATTCTTTTTTCAAAAAGCATTAACTTCTTTAATAATTAAAATAAAAATGGATACCACAACCCACTAGCCTTGTAAAAGGTACCATAAGAAGAGGGATCCCCAGCAAAGTTTTAAGGTTTAAATATGTTAATATAACTCTGATAATAGCACTTGTTCTGCATTTCAGATGTGTCTGAGAGTGCCGGGAAAAATAGTCTAATTTATATTCTATGTGCTAATTACTTCATATGTTGATGTAACATTGAAATAACATGGGTGTTACGTTATTTTGGTATGAATATTTTCAACACCAGATTGTTCTCTTTTATATGCCCCACAAAAACACAGGAATTGAAACAAATGAGTCCCAGGATTTTTGTCGATTGATTGATGTACACCTCACCTGCTTACATTTGGAATTGTTCTTTGCCACCTTGATCCTGGGGAATCCTGATTTTGCTTGGCAGAATCTCAAAATGTATTCTTGGAACAAGTACTCAAATATGTTCTAAATCTGCAACAGTCAAAAGTAACTCTTCAATTCAAGTCCTAAATATTTGGCCTGTTTCTCAGTAGCAAAACCGTCCATACTTCCATTTCCTTTTGAATCATCAATGCAAGAGTATTGCAACAGCATAAAAATGCTGACAACAAAACTCTTCATGTTTCTTTTTTCTGCTTTGCTTCTCAATTTTTCACTGGAAATACTTAGGGTGTCAAAAATAATTACTGTAATGTTAGTCACCTGATATGGAAAGTCTGACAAATAACCATTTTCTGATTTAGATGCAGTAATTTTTGAAGCATTGGGATCAGAAAGGAATGCTCATTAATTCTATTCTCAACATCTCTGCTTCCCCATGGCTTAGTAAAGATTATTCCCATCTCTTTCTGCAAAATCTGACTCAAAGCTCACTTTGTAATAGGTAGTCTATCCTGAGTAACTCTTTTCCATTTTCATCTCTCTTCCACCTTAAACAATTTTCTCTTAATATTTACATTGTGTATTTGTGTGATATCAGTGGGAAACCATTAAAAGTTTTGAGAAGAGAAGATGTATGGTAAGATTTACATTATAGAAAGATTACTCTTGCCATATATTGAAGGGGGATGAGGCTTGTGAACCGGGGCATTGGCAGTGGGTGTAACAAGGAGGAGATGGAAGAGAGATGCTTTAGAAATAGACTAGGACAATTGACAATGATTTAGTCTAAGATGATGACAATGTTTTGAGTCTGTGCCACTGGGAATATGTGGTGCCATTAACCAAGATGGGCTATGAAAGGAGAAGAGGCGATCTGTAGGGAATGTCTGCGTGGAGGGAAGAGACACCTGATGCATTCTATTTTGAGGTGTCTGTAGAGAGAGTATATCTACATAAGATGTCCTATAGGTAATTGTAAATTTCAGTGTACTTTGGGATAGGAGTAGGAACTAGAGACATTAGTGCGACAGTGTCTGTGTGGTGTGTGTGTGTGTGTGTGTGTGTGTGTGTGTATGTGTATGTGGGAGTATGTATGGAGGGCAGACAAGTTCCTGGAAGCCATGAGACCACAAGAAAAGTGCCATAAGTGAAAAGAATAAAGAACCTTGGGAATTCTCACAAGTAGAGGGTTGTGGATAAGGAAGGAAGGATATTGGGAAGGAGGCCTCAGACAAGTAGGAGGGGGATGTAGAGCCTTGTCTTAGAAGCAGAGTGTTATATTGAATGTATCCATTTAATTCAATTTAACAAACATTTCTTGAACCAGAAGGACATACTGCTGGCTTTTAGCAATATAAAAGTGGTCCTTGCTGTTAAGGAACTTCAAAGGGAGATGGAGAAATGGACATTTATTGGATTGAGCCATACAAAATGGCAACATTCCACCGTTTTTGACCCACAAAAACTGCAATTTCAGGTGGTTCAACATAATGTAATTTAGGACAAATGCAATTGTTGTTTTCACAGAGTTTTTAAAAATGTTATTTATACACACAGAGGAAAGAGTCAGATTAAAAGACATGTCCCAGAAGACCTGACATATACATACTGAATGACTTTTTAAAAAATTGTCTAGACCCTAGAACCTTGGGAAATGTCATCTTTAACCTAAGGCTGACTTTTTTTATTGTTGTAGGATGGCTGCCAAAACTTAGTTTTTATTTATGTGCAGAGAGTAGAGAAAGTTTGAGTTTCTCTCTTAATGATCCAACAAACATCCTGAGATCATCCTGAGTAGACCAACTGGGCTCCACACTTACCCTAAATCAGAGTTAGGGATTCCATGTGTTGATAGGCTCAGGTCTGGAATATTGTCTGTCCATGAACTAGAAGAGGAATCAAACCCACACAAATGCATAGCTGCCATCCAATGGGGACTAGATGAGATGGAGATTGAGAAGGCAACCATACAGGTCACTTTAGAGTTTAAGCAGCAGGGAGACAATTCAGGTTTAAAAAGGTTGCTTTGTAGCATTGCAGCTATAAATGTCAGAGGTGTGCAGTGTTGGAGACAGGCGAGCCAGGAGGTAATTGAAATAATCCTGGTAAGAAAAGATGAGGGCATGGATGACAATGGGGGCAATGTGAGTTTATAGGAGATGGGCTGAATCAACTTACTGTGAGATTGGAGCAAATAGAACTTAGGGATCACCTTGATGAGGAGGGTGAAGGAGATGCAATTGAAGTAAGAACGACTCTCACATTTCTCCCCTGATTGACGGTGCAAATGGTGGTGCTGTCACTGGGAGAGGGAGTACAGGCTGAAGACTTTTACGTTTTGGTGGAAAGATGACTATGGTGTTTTTTTTTTCTTTGCCTTTGTTTTCCTTTGGTTGAGATGACTTTGGAATACGAAAATGGAGACAGTCGTTGTGAGACAGATAAATGGTTTTGGACCCAGAAGAGGCCAGAAATGCAGACTTGGGGTTGACAGTGCAGGATTGAATCCATGGGTATGGTTGAAATCTTCCTGGATAGAGTGTGCAATGAGGAGAGGGAGGGAGAGGATTATATTAGGCCCTAATATAAAGCGGTTCTCAACCTTCCTAATGCCGTGACCCCTTAACACAGTTCCTCATGTTGTGGTGACCCCAACCATAAAATTATTTTCGTTGCTACTCTATAACTGTAATTTTGCTACTGTTATGAATCATAATGTAAATATCTTTTTGTTTTCCGATGGNGATGGTCTTAGGTGACCCCTGTGAAAGGGCCATTCAACCCCCAAAGGGGTCGCGACCCACAGGTTGAGAACCTCTGTATTAGGGAGAGGCAATGAAGATGGAACACACGGAGTCTCCTGCAGGTGTACTGGGGAGAAGGGCATTGGTTCTGGCCACTCGCTTTAGATTTGCTCTTACTTGAGGATGCATCTGGGCCCAGCCACTAAGGAGCTCTGTGATGATAGCAACCTCTTTCAACTACTGTTTCCTTAATTAAAAAATAGGGATGATAATAATACTAACAATTTCATAGGCTTGTTTTGCTGATGAGTTGAGGAAGACTATATGCAAAGCTTTCCTGTTACTTGTCACAAAGGAAGCATTTGAAGAAATTCTATGTCCTGCCTAAGAGAACTTTTTCATTTGAAGTGCGAAATTCAAAATAAAGATGATCAGCTGATAAGGTAGACCAGGGCTTGTTCTTCTCACGGTTATTGTGGGGAATAGCATGGCCTCACCAAGCAGCCCAGTGAATACAGCCAGTTCCAGCTTTGTGGCCTTGGGCAAGGTTCTTCCAGGCTGTTTTCTTCTTTGTGAAAGGATAATCAATTGTCACACACACTTCATAGGGATGCTGTGATATGTACATAAGAACATATGTAAAATCCTTAGCAGAGCTCCCGGCACATGATACACAGTTAGGAACTGTTTTTAAAAGAGCAAGTCCTAGAGGGACCAGTGTCCCAGAAAACCAGGGGAGAGAAAACAATGTGACAACCTGGAGCTTCCTCTGTAGCGTGAGGATGAAGAGCCGCACTGAATTTGGCAACAAGGAGAGGTTGATGACCTGGAAAGATGCAGTTAGGGAGGAGTGGTCGGAATTTGACTGCTAGTGGGCTGCAGGTACAAGGAGGGGAGGAAAATGGAGACAGCATGACCTTCAAGTATAAAGAGAAGGAAAGAGAGGGAAGAAGGTAACAACTAGAGGTTCTGCAGGGTCCTCGTTTTTATTTGTTGGTCAGTTGGTTTTGGTTTCATTTTAACACAGACATGTGTCCATTTCTAGATCTCTTTTTGTGTTTTTAAGATGTCCTTTCAACTCAGATTTTATGAAGGATTATAGAAAATACTGATCATCCATTACTTAGGATAAAGGCCTTTTCTTCCTGCAGGTTTAAATAAGACAGGCCTGTTTGGATATAAAGACTGTCCTTTTTTAATCAAGATAAATGGTCTGAAGCTGTTAGAAATACTTGGTTTTCTATTTTTCCTCTAAATCACAGTCTGTTTAAGATCAACTTAATCAGACAGGACAAGAAAATTGCACTGTGTTTGGAAATATGGACGAAAAGATGAAAAGAGCCTATGTGCTTTTCCTTCTCTCAGCAGTCTTTGAATTCTGCCCTGGGTGCAAATTTTTTCTGCCTAACAGATGCATTGCTAGTTAAATACACACAGAGACACACATACATATCATGACAACAACCATGGACCTCTACAGGCCACACCTCAATTTTCCAGTGAGGAAACTGAGGCCAATTTCCCCAATATCATGCAATTAGTAACACCTTAGGTCTCCTTTGTCTCAGTTCAGGTAACTGGCATTTATACCCTGTTTTCACCAGCTCTCCGTGAACCCAATTTCAGTTGTTCCTTCTCTTCCCCATACTTCCATAGTATGTTGTTCACACCCATGTTATTAGAATATATTTACTTTATGTTATTATGATATTTTTTCTCTCATTGGAATCTGAAAGGCAAGGAGTACCTTTTAATTTTTGTTGTTGTTGTTAAATGTGTATCTCAGGTGCTCTGCACTGTGCCTGGAAGAGTCTATTGAGTATGTGAATGAATGAATGGATAAGCAAATGATCAATCTGATTTATATCAATTTTTCCTTACATAAATTTATGGACTGACATGCAGGCTTTGATACTTGGATACTTTCTGTGCACTCGTGATCCAAATAGGTAGACCTGTTTCAGAGCCCTTCCTCCAAAAGAAGGGTTTCTATCACTGCAGCCTGTCCTGAGTTTCTCATTACAGATGTTATTGGAGCATGTGCACTTCTAGCACAGATGGGCAATTTCTCTTGAGAGTGAGATTATTCTCATGGATCTCAAATGATCTGGGATATCTCCATAGTGTATTTAACCTTGGGTGTAATTTGTGGTTTTACCTTTTTTTTTTTTGCCAGGAGTTATGATTTCAAAAGACCACCCCAAATTAGGAGGAGAGCATTCCAATTCAGCTCATAATTCAGCAGATAAATCATGGGGTGGTGGTCGGGGGGAGGGAATTCATATGCTTTACAGCTAATCAACCACCCATTCTAGCAGATTTCTGGATGCCTTTTGGATCTACTGAGACTATCATCTCAGACTGGCTATTCCAGAATGGAAGACAGTGATGATTTTAGAGTACAGGGATTTGGCCCCTTAGACGCCTTCCATTTTCCAAATTAGAGGAAGTTGGGCCTTTTTTCCAAATGAGTAGAATAAAATTTTAAAGCAATTATCACCCTTTTGGCTATTGACCTCCTTCCTTCCTTTTATACCCAAATATCATTGATATTTCCATTATTCTCAACACACCTTGTCACTCCTCAACTCTCCTGCAATTTAGATTCCATTCCCATCACTCTCTATCTCCACAGTGCTCATCAGATCCCTTTATTATAAGCTATGTTCTTGGTTGAATAATTAAGATGAGTACCCCAGAAAGCTAGAAAGAAATGAAAAAAAAATCAACTCTTAAGCAAAAACACAAACAAGACAAACAAACAAACAAAACGTTAGTAAGCAACTCAGGTACATATTTGCATGATGAGTTTTCCCACACTTGAGAAGACAATCAAGGTCATGGGCTGAGAAGAGGGGAAAGGAGAGGGAAACAGAGAGAGGACAGGAGAAGGTGACATTGACAATCTTAAACTCACAAGAGCAGTTGGGTTGCCCTCATTGCTGCCATTAAGGATCACCAAGAAAAGAGTGTGTGTGGGGGGGGAAGCCTTGCTTGCAAATATTTTAGTAGCAGCACTGCCTTTGGAGAATCTTACCTCTCTCCTGTTTTTCTTTGCCCAGGATGAATTTTTTCTCTACAATTAGCACTCTCTCTCTCTCTCTCTCTCTCTCTCTCTCTCTCTCTCTCTCTTTCTCTCTCTCTCTCTCCATCTGTCTGTCTGTCTGTCTGTCTGTTTTTCTCATAGACATAAACTGATTCTGGATGCTTCTGTACTGTTATTACAAGCAAGGGATGGGGGAGTGTAAAGAACCAGAGCACTTACAGACATGGACCCCTAGAGGCTCCTCTGCCCCTCCAGGCCCCTGCGATTTGGTCTGCTGGATCTCCTTCACACCTGCCATGAGGTCTTCTACCTGGCTACCTGTCTTTGGCGCTCACCGTGGACAGCTGTCGTTTCCTAAGTTCTCCCTTCCTTTCCCGTATTACAGCTTTACCGGATGGAAACTCCACTCAAGTTAGTTTAAGCCAAAAGAGATTGAATGGCTTATGTAACTGAAAAGTCCATACGTTTATTCGAGTTTGGGCATGGATTTGAGGTTTAAATAAACAGTATTATTATGTTTCCTCCCTTTCTCTCCATGACTTGGGTCTGCTTTCGTCTGCATTGACTTCACTGTCTCGCAGACTATCACCATGTGATGGAACTTCTCCAGGCTTATAAGATTCTTATATCTCAGGCTACCAGAAGAATTGATAACCTTTCTGATTTCCAGAATCCATATCGTTTCTGCAAAAGGATTCTGATTGGCCACAGTTGGGCTACATGCCTAGCCTGGAATAGTTTCTGTATCCAGGAGAGTAGATTACGCTTACTACCCTCAGCCATATGTCTATCACTGGGGCAGGGGATACTGGCACCTTGATTGATAGTTCTACTAGAATTACATGGTGTGGAACAGAGCATTTCCTAAAAGGAAGTGCTATGGGTCAAACAAAACAGTAACAGTTGGCTACTACAACTGCTGTACTTGAAATAATCACACAGATTAATTCAGTTATTCTGGGGAAACTAGGGTAAATAAAATTACAAAGAAGGGATATGATATAATAAAAATATTTCATGTCAGTGGTGGGTATCCTTGATCTTCTAGATTTCTAAAGTGATGCTCTAACAGAGAAGGGAGAATTTGATTTGCTTGTCATTGCATTCTTAGTACCTGGCACAAAGTAGGTGCTTAATATGGTTTCTTTATAATAGAGTATCAAGTGAGGTGAAATTTAAAACAATGAGCCGGTGAGTACTAAGAAACTGGGGCAAATAACAAGAAAAGGTAGTATGATTTTCCTTATCGTGAGAAAATTCACTTTAGTGAGCCCTCCCAATTATGAAATTATAAGGCAGTAAGCACCTATGGGAGAGGAGGGGGATGCCCTCAGTGGTGTACCAGTAAATATTTAACAACTGGATCTCCAAGGAGAAAAACAAAATTCTGATTCATTAAAATTGCTAATTCCTATTGTGTAAGTACCCCCATCATGGCTGATTTCAAGCTATCAACATGAGTCATTCACTGAAGGCAGAGTTGGGAAGAGAGATGCACACAATTGGTTCTCAGAAGCCTGTGTGAGCTGGCTCTAGCCCAGCACTGAATGTAATCAAATCTTTTGCGGAATGATGAAGGCTGCCTCTCCCTGAGACTCTTTAGTATGAATGCCTTGGGAGGGGTTCACCCATTGCATATGGAACTTATGGGGTTTTCTGGGGATAAGAAATCAAAGTCCAAAACTCTTATTCCAGTTTTTGAAATTAGTTCATCATAATGAAGCCCCCAGTGGCTTTGACCAAGATTTTTGATCAAATAATGACCCCAAGGAGTCCAAAGAGAAATCCCCCATGAGAGGAATGGTTACCTTGGTGACCTGGGTGCAAGCCACCCATGTAAGAGTATTGCACTTCTGAGAAAACAATGGTTAAGAATTTGATTGTAACTGAAAATGTTACTGTCACGGAGCCCACTGTACTCATATACACCATTTTGGATCTGGCGGGTTTCCAGAGAGCAAAGATATCACCACAGCAATGGACATTCTTTTGGTACAAGTCTTAACAGTAGTACACACCAGGAGTTTACAATTAAGACTAAATGTTAATGGAGTGTATCAGTCAGGGTAAGCTAAGTAATGCTGTTGTAAAAAGCAGTGCTGAAGTTTCAGTGATTTAAGACAACCCAAGGTTGTTTCTCACGCACCCTGTATGTCCATCACGAGGACTCATGATGGAGATTGCCTCTTGATATCTGCTTTCATCATTGCAGAGGCAAAAAGAATGTGTCAAGTTCACACACCGAATCTTAAATGTGACACCACTTCTGCATTCATTTCATTGGCCAAAGCACATCTACAGCTACATCTAACCCCAAGTGGGCAGAGTAGTGCAATCCTAGCATGTGCCCAGAAGATGTAGCTGGCAAACAGCACTAAGAATAGCCACAGAAGTTGATTGAAAATTCTTATTATTTATTCTCTTTTAGCCTACGGAAGAAGGAACCAGGTTTGTTTGATGTTCGAATCAAATATGTCTCCCAAATCTTGAATAATTCAGCTGGAGGAAGCGTAAAGAATATGGTAAACCTTCTGGTTTATGGGGGGAAACCTCTTACAATTAAATAAGCTATTATACATTAGGTGTAAAATATAAAGACAGGTGGCAGTTTTGGTATGTCAAAGGTAAAATAAATCAAATCAGGTACATGTTGAATGAGTGAATGACAGAAACTTCATTCAAATGGAATTATACCTCTCCAGTAAACACCTTTTGTGATTCCTCTTGGATATTTTTCCATGGAGATCCCATCCCTTTCATTCAATTGCTTTATTACTGTAGATGAGAATAATCATTTACCCTTTTCCCCTGATAAGAAGACACCACAATCGGATTTGTCTCTCTCCCAATAGGTTTTATAGATGGAATTGAAAGATTTATTTTTTTAATAAATTGGAGCCAAATGCTGAACGGGGGCCATTCAAGCATAGGATGCAATGAACTTTAAAAATCTTGATTTTTATCTCAGAGCCAGAAGTTTACAGATCACAAAACTCTTTTGTCCTAGTTTGTTGAATTTTTTTTTAAACCCCAAAAGCAAAATATTCTTTTAGCAGCATGAGAAAGAAAAAAGGTGAAAAACAAATAAGGTGAAAATCTCTCTCTTACCATGCCCAACCTCCCTGAGATAACCAAAAATAGTTAGATGTGGGTCCTTTCACACATTTTCTATATTCATAAACACACATATACATTTCTACAAATACATATTCATATATAGGATGCAGCCTCCCTTCTTTGTTTCTTTCTTTTCTTCTTTTATACAAAATCTCAGTATACACATTACTCAGAAACATGATTCAAATTTAATATTTTCTGAACATATATCTATGTTAGTATGTATTCTTCAAACTGTGCATTTAATGGTTTGTGTATCATAAAATCAATTTAGGGGGTCCTGACCAGCAGTTTAAAAAATAACATAGGATAGGATAGTAATTATCAGATAACTCTGAATGTGGTAAAGATAAGTATTGGATTGTGAAAATTTTATTTTGGATGTGTATACAAGGATAATAACAGTACCTAACTCATGGATAGTTGACAGGATTAAATGAGCTATTATATACAAAATGCTTAGAACATGGGCTGTCACCTTATAAGCACAATATAGATATGTCATCATCACCATTGTTATCATCATTATCCTCACTTGTCTTTACATTTTTTCTAATAAAAGGATGAAGAAAAGCATGCTATTTGCATTTTGATTTGCATTTGCCTGTTCACTAGTGAGACTGACTGTCTTTTCATATGTTTATTGGCTCTTTGCATTTCCCTTGTATAAATTTCCTGTTTATTGTTCTATGCTCATTTGTCTGTTGGTTATTTGAGTTAAAATAATTAATTTGTCTTAATTTGTACAACAGAGATATTAACTTTTGACTCTCAGATATTGGGAAATATTTTTTCCAATCTATCACAGGCCTCTTGACTTTATTTATGGAGTCCTTTGCCATTTAGACATTGTTGATTTTTGCAATAAAGCTGATTTATTTTTTTTAATGACTTCTGGGCTTCTTTCTTGCTTCATAAGAACTTTCTCACCTAGTGGCTAGATAAATATTCTCCTAAATTCCCCTTCAATAATCACTATTCCTTTAAATTTTTTATATTTTTTACATTAGATCTTTAATCCATCTGAAGTTTATTTTTGTCTATAGCCTGAAGTAAGGGACTAACGTTGCTTTTTCCAGATGAATAGCCAATTATTCCAGTCTCATTTATAAAATAAACCATTCTTTCATGACTGAATTTAAATACCACCTTTATCATATATTAAGTTCCTATATATACTTGGGTTTATTTCTGGACTCTTCCACTGATCTCTTTGACCAGTCTTGTGCCAGTACCATACTATTTTGATTGCACCAATTCATAAATAGTCTCCCCCTTACTCTTCTTTTTTCTACATTAGATTAGGGATTTTATACATTGATTTTTCAATATAAAATATAAAATTATCTTGCCCATTTATTAACTAATTTCATTTGATTTAAATAAGAAGCTGAATTAATTTGTATTGAGAAGATTGAGTTTTTTGCAATATTAAGTTTTTTCCATCCATTTATTTAGATCTTATTTTATATTCTTCATTGTATTCTTCGCATAGACCTTTTTGGTTATTTTGATTCCTTACCAACTTAAAGTTTCTAATGTGATCATTAAAGGACTTTCAATACCCCTCTTTTCACTCTAAATAACTCCTACTATACAAAGGTGATTTTTGCATTTTTGTGTATTTATTAAAATAAAAAAAATTCCCCTTTAATTTAAATAGTTTTGAAAAAATTACTATAGTTTGGGGGGTAGTGTTGTAGGCATATTATTATATAATCTATACTAAAGATAATTTGGTCTTTTCATTTCTAAATTTAAACCACTCATTTTCTTTTCTTTTATTATTGCATAAGCTAGAATTGCCAAAACAATGTTGAATACAAATGATCCTGGAAGGCATCTCTATTTTCTGTCTGGGCTTAATGAGATTGCTTACTATTATACATTTAATATAATGTTTGATTTTAGGCTTTGATAATAGTCTTTTTTTTATAATAGTCTTTATCGTGCTCTGGCATTTCTGTTTATTTCAGCAATAGTTATGATTGCTTAAATTTATCAAAATGCCTTTCCACTGCCTACATATTTAGTATGTTGTAATGAATTTTATGAAGAAATGTTTTAATATCGATCCATCTTGCATTCCTGGAACAAATGACTGCTTACTTTGAATGCAAAGAGGGAAAAATAGTAAAAGAAAAGGGAGGAAAAAAAGCTTTTTGTGTTTGAATGTGTGTGGAGAGAAAGAAAATAGACACCAAAACACAAATAGTAGTGAGGGTATTATAACTGAGGTTTGTATTTATCAGGAGAAGAGAGGGAAGGGAAGCGAAAGGAAGGGAAAGGAAGAAAACGAACCTCCAAGAATGTGAAACAAACAGAACCAAAGCAAAATCTTGTTTCCAGATAGGCCTAATTACTTTTTTGGCTTGGTACCAAGGTAAGTTATGTCTCCTGATCTCTGCGTAGACGAGTAAACTATTTTCTATCTGGTGAACACAGGTTTTGGCATAATATTTATGTAAAACTATTGGGTGGGGGTATTTTGACTGTTGTCTCTCTAAAAAGGGCTGCAAATATTATTTCTATACCTACTATGAAATAAGTGAATTATTTGTCTCTTCTGGTGCTCATATTTAATTGATCATTAAATAGAATCATTTCTAGATCCCCCAGATCTCTCAAATCTGACCTTGTCTCTTTCCCCAGAGCCACTGCTTTAGGTCAGGTCTCATAATTTCTCACCTGGAGGGAGATAGTACAAAGCTTGAAGGGCAAAGATTTGAGGGACAGAACCTGACACATGGTCACCACAGAGGTTAGCATGACAAAGTAGAACTAGGGAAGGAGGCAAATGCAGGTACTATGAACCCTGATTGAATGTTAGAATCACAGGGACAGCTCAAGCCCCAGCAAGATATTCTCACTAAATTGACACAGAGTAGGGCCTAGGTATTGCATTTTTAAGAGCACCTCATCTTGGGGCAATTTTATTGCACAGCCTGGGTTGACAACTATTTGAATAGTGGTTCTTGAAGAGTGCCTGGATCAGCTACATCACATCACTTGGGAACTTGAAAAAGGGGCATAAGTCCCCTAGGGAATTCTGAGGCTGGGTGAGAACCTCTACCATACAGAGATGACTGAGTGGTTAGAGAACCAGACCCTTAATGTGTCACTGACACCAAAAGGGACAGTTCTGAGATAACCCTCCTGATTGCCACAGAATGACCAAGAATGATGTGGATCCAAGGAAAGACATTGACTTCCATCGATGAGTTATCTCAAAGCAGTTTCACTGGAGTTTCACTGGGGAGTCCGGGGGAAGAGAGGGGGAGTCATGATTCTCAGGGCTAAGGGGGAAGAGGTGGTAAGAAAACAAATGGGAGTGGGTACAGCCTGCTTGCTGCAGACCAGTGGCCACGAAAGGAGGCAGAACACTGGAGTTGAATCTGGAGGCTACAATTGCATTCATGCAAAGAGAATTTTGTTTGTTTTCCTCTTAGGAAAACAATAGGTTTGGAGAAGATTCTGCACAGAGAGAAGGGTTGGTTTTGGAAATTAAAATAAAAAACAGCAATTTCTCATTTTCTGAAATAAAAAAGTGATTCCTCGTTTTTTAGATTTGGAAGAGATGTCCTTTCAACTAAAGGTTAATTTGGGTAAACCAGTAGTCCCATTTCCTCTGGTTTTGCATTGACATATTGCAACAAAAGAATACACTTTAGAGGAAAAAAAACCTGGAAATGATTTTCTTCCCTAGGTCTGAATAAGTGTGGGGAATGTATCAGACGCCTAGCTTTGTGTCCCTTCCTAGGGGCCCAGTGTGGGCCCTTTAACAGCACCTTCCTAGGGGCCCAGTGTGGGCGCTTTGAGGGTGCTGCTGATAAAGGGCCCCTTTATTCCTCTGGGGCTTCATCTTCTCTCATGGACAACATCTGCTCAAACTTTTCTACTTGCAGGTCCTTCTCCTGCCTGGAGATGCAGCACGCTTGTCCATCCAACCTGCTACACCACCACCCACCTTGACTCGCATAGACCTCATTCCTGATCAGCAACCATACAACCTTTATTTTCTTTGCCATTTAAAATTCGTTTTTGGCTTCACCTCTTTCTTTTTTTTCTCTAACACATGAATTTCCAGAAAGGATGCTTCTTTGCACAGCGTTTTTCCTGCTTGTCCCCCCTTCCCCCAGCACCCACTCCCACTCTCTTATTCATGAGGTTCATAGCCTTAGACCTTATGTTGGTGCTTGTTAATGTTTGGTTCCAGCACATTTTCTTTGTTCCCAGATTAACCTCCCAGCTCCCTCTGTCATCACCTACTGGGGCACACCTGGGAGTCCTATTTTTAGGACTTCTGTAAATCTCTGACACAAGCTGCTTCCTGCTCTGGAAATCTCACAATAAAGAGGTCTCTTCAATTAGCATAATTACTATAGTTTTTGCATGCATAATTCTCCTGCCCCAGAACATCAATTCACCATTCAGGCTCTGGCAGGACAATAAGACCAAGGACCAAATGTGATCAGGGGTTGGAGTTTCTTTACCAGTGGCCTGTTCTGTAGCATTCATTTTCCTCTCAGGAGAATTGGAATCAGGGGAAACCCTGAAGGGTTTATATGGCAGGTGAGACAGACTGTGAAGTCACAGTTAGTCAATAATTCAGAACAAGAGCTGGACTGTTAGAAAAACTACACCTTGGCTTTAAAGAAAGAGATTTGTGTCTCAATGACTTATATAATTACCAATTATTTTGTTTTCACTTTCTGTTTTGTAAATGGCACCCTGGTGACCCAATCATGGATCTCCATGTAATCTCGAGGTGAGAATCCATTGATAATAGCAACAATGTCTAGGCTGTCATATTCTGTGAGGGCATTACCAGTGCAGGGTTTTTTCAAGGAGATTATATCTCTTTAGAAGCATCATATTCTATTAAGAAATCATGATCTTTGCTCTGATTTACAAGTATGAAGGAATCATACAGTCTCACGCATAAGGTTGCTGGATGTCCTTCACCAAAAAATAGAAATACCCTTAGGGTATTGAAAATGAAGTTTCATCTGGTAACTTGTACGTGCTGGTTGGTTGTGATTTATAATGTTTCTGTTCTTTTTAAAAACGGTCCTCTGATCCAGCATAACTTAAATAATGTTAAAAAGAAAACATTAAGCTCCTGGTCAAGATGGCAGAGCCGGTAAGTGCTGTGCTCACTTCCTCCCATGACCAACCACATCAAAAATAAAACTAAATTAAAGAACAATCAACCTGAAGAGCCACCAGAAGACTAACTGAACAAAGCTCTTTCAGCTAAGGATATAAAGAAGAGGCTACATCCAAACTGGAAGGAGGGCAGAAAGGCTAAATGGACTGGTCCCACACCCACATGTGGTGGTTGAGAGGCAGGAGAGGTATCTTGGCTCCAAAGGTCTCCACTGAGGAACGAGGAGCGAGGAGCCCCAGCCCCACACCAGGCTCCCCAGCTCATGGATCCAGTGCCAGGAAGAGTGGTCCCCACAACAGCTGGCTGTGAAGATCACCGGCAATTCCATCCTGTCTTGGTGAGACAAAGGCCACTGGAAACCCAGACATTCTCTTAAAGGTCCCACGCACAGACTCGCTCACTCACAGGCACTCACCCTGAGCTCCAGCAAAGGGACAGCAGCTCAAAAGTGCCAGAGACATATGGGGAGAAATTAATTTGTGTGGTTTCAGGGCAAGGGCAGCCATTGTCCCTGTGCTGAACCCTACCCTGGCACAGCCTGCAGGGGCAAGCGGACACCAAGTCTGAATATGAATTAACATTGTTAACACTGCTCACCCCATCCTGGTGACTCTCTGAGACCCTGCTTCACCCAACTTGCACACTGCCCTTAGCTTTTTCAATGCTGCGCCTTATAGGCAGCCTCCTCCCAAGTCACAGGCTTTCTTAAAATCTCTCCAAGGTCTGCAGACCCCAGGAAGGTGGCAGCTGGCCTCAGTGTGCCCTGTGCCTTTTGCTGAGTGGCTCCAGGTCTGGCACCAGTGACAGCTGGCCTTGGGTTGTTACATGACCTCTCCCACATGCCTCTGGGCCCACCACAGACAGCTGCCAAATGCAGATCCTTTGTAGCTCCTAAAACATAGCCTCTGGTGGGGCACAGGCAGCAGCTGTCCATGGCCTTTATCACAGCCCCTTGTCAATCCCTTCTGGCCTGCAAAGTTTCTGTTGAAAAATCAGCTGACAGTCTTATGGGAGTGCCCTTGTAGTTAACTAACTGCTTTTCTCTTGCTGCTTTTAAGATTCTCTCTTTGTCTTTAACCTTTGGCATTTTAATAAGATGTGTGTTAGTGTGGGCCTTGTTGAGTTCATCTTGTTTGGGACTCTCTGCTCTTCCTGGTCTTGTATGTCTATTTCCTTCACCAGGTTAGGGAATTTCTTCATCATTATTTCTTCAAATAGGTTTTCAATTCCACACTCTCTCTCTTGTCTTTCTGGCACACTTACAATGTGAATGTTCGTATGCTTGATGTTGTCCCAGAGGCCCCTTAAACTACCCTCATGTTTTGGATTCTTATTTCTGTTTTGCTGTTCTGACTGGGTGTTTTCTGCTACCTTATCTTCTAAATTGCTAATTTTATCCTCTGCTTCATCTACTGTTGATTCCCTCTAATGCAGCGGTTCTCAAACTGTGGGTCATGACTCCTTTCACAGGGGTCGCCTAAGACCATCGGAAAACAAAAAGATATTTACATTATGATTCATAACAGTAGCAAAATTACAGTTATAGAGTAGCAACGAAAATAATTTTATGGTTGGGGGTCACCACAACATGAGGAACTGTATTAAGGGGTCGCAGCATTAGGAAGGTTGAGAACTGCTACTCTAATGTATTTGTCATTTTAGTTATTGTATTCTTTATTTCTGACTGGTTCTTTTGTGTTTTCTATCTACATTTTTATGTTTCCTATCTTTTTGTTGAACTTCTCCCTGAGATCATTGAGCATCCTTATAACCAGTGTTTGGAGCTATGCATCTGGTAGATTGCTTGTCTCCACTTTGTTTAGTTCTTTCTCTGGAGCTTAGTTCTTTTACTTAGAATATGTTTGTTTTTTTTTTTAATCTCCCCACTTGGGCTGCTTCCCTGTGTTTGTTTCTATTTATTAGGTAGGATTGCTATGCCTCCTGGTCTTAGTAGAGTGGCCTTATGTAGTAAGTGGCCTGTGGAGCCTAGTGGGGCAGTCTCCCTAGTTACCTGAGCCGGGTGCTCTAGGTGTGTCCCTTGTGTGGGTTGTGTGTGCCCTTCTGTTGTTTTACTTGAGCCTTGATTATTATTTGTACATCAGTGGGAAGGACTGACCTTTGAGCTTATAGGTTGTGAGGCCTCGACTACAGTGGAGGAAGTGTTGTGGAGGGGCTGATCCTATGGAGCAGGATTTTCTTTGGCAGGGCTCTGGTGTCTGCCCATTCTGCTTTTTGGGTGTGTCATGCTTGGAGTCAGCCGGGTGATTCTCCAGCTGGGTCTGAAGCTGGCCAATGGGCGTTCCAGCCTTGGGGCCTCCTGGGAGGGGCCCCACCACAGGCCAAGTTCAGCCACAGCCTGTGCTCTGCCCAGGGCCACATGGCATGAGCCACAAAGCAATCTGCAGATGGCTGCCACCCACGCTTGGCTTGGAGGTGCCTGGAGATGCCAAGCCATGAACCGAGACCAGCTGCTGGTAGTGCTGGGCTTGGAGGTGCTTATCAAGAAGTATGGGCACACTGAGGCCAAATGCTCTTTGCTTTGGTTTTGTGAATCTTTGAGAGATTTTAGGGAATTCCACAGCACAATCCAAGACTGGAAAAGCCACTGGAAGTGGCTTGGGTGTGTCTGAAAGTTGGGTGGGGTGGGGTCTCAGAGAATTACTAGGGTGGGGCAGATAAAAGGTGTTAGCTGGTTGGATGGAGACTCAGGTATGGTAGCTGTCTGCATCCTGCAGGCTGTGTCAGGGGAGGGTTCAACAAGAAACAATGGATTTGGTCAGTACTTCTGTCTGGGAGAAATCTGCCCTTTAGCCCTTGCCCTGAAGCCAGACAACTTAGTTCCTCCCCATATGTCTCTGGCACCTTTCAAGCTGCTACCCCTGAGCTGGAGGTCGGATCAAGTGAGTCTCTCAGTGAGGAAGTCCATGCATGGGCCCTTAAAGAGGAACACCTGGGACTCCAGCAGCCATAATCTCTAATGGTATTCACAGCCAAACATTATGGGGACTTCTCTACTCACCACTAGATCCCTGGGCTGGGGAACCTGGTGAGGACTGGGACCCTTCTCTCCTCAGGGGGCACCTCCACAGCCAAGTTATCTTCATTGATTTGTAATGGTCACAGGCAGATGTGGGACCAGCCTGATCTGCATCTCTACCCCTCCTACCAGTCTTGAGGTGGCTTCTTCTCTATGTCTCTATGTTGTATGAGTTTGGTTCAGCCAGACTTCAGGTGATTTTCAATGATGGTTGTTCTGTATTTTAGTTGTAATTTTGATGTGGTCACGAGAGGTGACAAGCACAGTATTCACCTACTTCACTCTCTTGACCGGAAGTCCTAATATTGATTTTCAACACTGCAATTTATTATAGCTTAGAATTTATAAAGTCCTAGTTTAAAATATTTGTATTTTTTTACTGTGTTTGTTTTCTTCTTTTGGAAGTAATGAAATTGTCAAAGGGGATGGCCAAGTGGAGTATATATCATCAGAAAGGGGCCAGAGCTCCAGGAACATCATGAACTTCTAGATCAAACCATACCTGAAGGCCATCTACCACTTCAGTTCTGTGTGCCTATTTGTTGGATTATCTATTACTTGCAATCAAAAGATCCTTATTAATGCAGGAAAACCACATAGTTTTTCAACTAAGGACATAAAAATCAAAATAAGACATTTCAGATCAAATCTTCCGCTATTATTAAATAAAGGGACATTTAATTATAATAAAAGTAGAAACAACATACCTATGGAATATAGAATGGTCCTTTAAATGGAATATATTTGGTTTCTTGAAAATTATTTCTAATATGTGGCAGGTCAGTGAAAACCTATATTGTAAATTTTACTTGCTTATGAACCAACTTTTAGGGACCAATCAGATAATATACATAAAATGCTTATCACAGGGCATGGCACACACAGCAGGTGTTGCTGATGGCAGCTACGTATGCTTCAAAGAGGCATGGGGATGTCAGGCTATAGTCTTTGTGCAGGGGACATGAGGCCTAAGTCATTCTTATTTTTGTATTCCCCAGAGAGCCTAGCACATAATAGACACTTAATCAATATTTGTTAAATGGATCAATGACTTTCCATTGAGGATGATGAATATTCTACAGAAATGTGAAAAGACAACAAATATAAAGGAGAGAGCAATATATTCTAAAGGGGGTAGCAGTGGGGTGATGGATGTTCCCTGGAATCCTGGGACAGAGAACAAGAACCCATGCAACTTTCCCATCATATACCATCCTGTCTTGTGTTCATATGAAAGAAGTGGCAGTCTGGGGACAAAGAACATAGTGGAAAGGCCTGTATGTGGTGCAGGGGAGGCTGCAGTGTTAGAAGTGGGAAAGGTGAACCTGAGGCTCAGGAAGTGAGATTCTTATCCTCTGTAAAGTGAGGGAAGCCAGAGCATAAAGAACCAGCTTTGGAGGAAGGACAAAGACATTTTTGGTGGGTTTCTCTACTATTATGTCAGAATGTAAAATATGTTTGGTACAGTTGACCACCCAGGGTAAATTTGGGATGCTGGGGGATCTCTTTTAATAAGAACCCAATCAATAATTAGAGTGGATTTGAATGTTTATTTTCACCATGGAAATTTTATTGTTGAGCAAGTCTAATAGTGAACAATTAAGGAGTGGTGAGTTTAGAGTATGTCAGTTTTATCCCAGCAGAGATCTTCATCCCAAATTTCAGGGTCAGTCAATGAACAAAAATTTCTTGACCCCTATCAGGTGTAGAATCTGATGTTAGACGATGCAGAAAATGGAAATAGGAGTTATTGGCCAGTCTCTGCCCTCAAGTAACTTAGAGCCTTGTTATGAAAATGGCACATACTTGTAAATATAGAAATTTAGCTCACTCTCTCATTGTTTACAATACATATTTCAAATGTTTTCCACTGAGCTTACATTTCTGAGCTCCTGATTCTCTTAGCTGATGAGCTGATGATCCTGCTTTCTTTACAAAGAGAAAAGACAGATGGGAATTCCCTCAGTGTTGCCATTTGCACCTGCTTCCTTTTTATCTCCTGTTACAATGGAAGGATGTTTCTCCCCTCCCCAAAGGCCAGCTGCCCTCTTGTCCTTGGAGTCCCTTTCCCCTCTCTTCTTTTCAAGGATTTGTTCTTTTGGTTTTGGTCTCTGAATCCTGCATTGTAAATCCCTCATTCCTTACTAGATGAAATGCCTCAAAATGAAACATTAAAAGCAGACCTGTGCTGGAGACCAGATGCTACTGGTTTGTACGAACAAATTCTGAGTACCTCTTCCCAACTACACATCCAGTGATATCACATGGGTACCCTGAAATCAACTCCTGTGAGAGTATTTACACTGCAGAAATTGGCCAACACTACAAACCAGGGCTTTTCCCCAGAGAGCCAGTTGTGAAACACTTACCAACACCTCACTGATTAAAACAAGCAATAAGTATCTCATTAAGAAAAAGAGAAAAGTTTCCTTAAGACTGAAGGAAAGCAGAGTTTGCCACCCCAAAATGTGCCTTTTGGATATTGATTATTTTAGGCTGGCTATTTTTAAGAAGAGAGAGACTCAAGAAAAACCTTTGACCTTCCCCTCACTGCCTAAAAGTAATTTAGATAGAGGGCCTGCTTCAGGTAAAGAGGTGTCATCACAGATAACTATAGTTTAGTATGAACTAGTGTGTAATAGACAAAGCGGAATCTAGCAAAGCCAGTTTGTTCAAAGTCCTCTGTGTCCTATTGTTAAATATGGCCAAGCAAACATTTATTTACCAAACATTTGCTTTTCCATCTAATGTAAATTGCTTTCCTGCCCTTTGAAGTCCCAAACTATGACCCCACCCTTCTCTCCTTATGTCCAGAATGACATACAAGCTTCAACTGCCCAATGGGTCTTGGGTCTCATTTTCTTATGGCACCCCCTGCATGTATATATGTAATACATTTTGGATGTTTTCTCCTGTTAATCTGTCTCTATTAACTGGATTATTAATGCAGCCAGAAGATTTTAGAAAGGTGGGAGGAAAGTTATTTTTTGTGCCCCCACAAGCCCAAACCCTCCTTCTTACCTTTAGTAGACAGTCATCCCCCAAAGGGCTGTCTCACACACGCTATCTCTATGCGCTTATCCCCCTCCCACAATATTTGTCCTTCTGCCTTCCACATTATAGCTTCTCCCCCTAACTTGCAACTGAAACCACTTTGCCAAGGGCCCTAGAGACCTCCATGTTTCCTGAGCCAGTGGACACCTCTTTGTTCTTAGCAAATGTGTGTTCTTAGATGCATTTGGCATCAGTGACTACATTCTTTTTGGAATGTTATGATTCTTGGCTGTTATGACCCACAGATCTTTTGATTTTTTTTTCTTCTATGAGGTAGTTCCTTTTTCTTGATCCTGTATGATTGTTCCTCTTTCTTTACCAAACTTCTAAATGTTGGAGTCCTTTGAGGCTTAGACATGAACTTTCTTCTCCCTTTGAACTCTCTCCTAGGTGAACATTTCAATTCCTTCCTATTTAAGTACCATCTTGATATTGATAATTCTCAAATTTATCTCTAAAGCCCAGATCTGTTTTAGTCCAAATGTGCTTATCCTTCTTGATTCATCCATTGGGAGATCATAGAGAACACTTGAACTTAACATGGTCAAATGAAATCCTTGGATTTCCTCCCCTCAAAAAAACAAAAAACAAAAAACCCTCCCACTCCCAACACAACACACAACCACAGGCTTTTCCATATCCATGTAGGTTACCACTCAATTATTTAATTTGAAAACATAAGAGTCATTTTTTTATGTCTTCTTTTCCCTCTTATCTGATGCCCAGACCAATCTATTATCAAATCCCTTCCATTTTTGTCTTGAATCCCCCCTCTTTTCTCCAACTCTATTGCTGCTACATTACTTCTAGGTTACCATTGTCCCATCTAGATTTCCAGAATTCCTTCTCTCTTCTGGTCATACTGCCTTTCTTTTAGTTCTTACCTTTTGGCGTGCTTCCTCCTCCCTCTGTGCCTTTGCATATGCTATTCCATCTACCTAGAATGCTTGTCACTCTGTTCTTCGTCTGGTTAATCTTACTTATATTTCAGACCACTCAGCTGAATTCCTAATACCCCTGACAATGGCAGGCACTTCTTTTAGATTCTTTTCTAGCACCAAATTCTTTACTTTGGAAACTTTTATCATAGTTGGCTATTTACATTTTTATGAATTAATGAATGTCTAGCTTCTCCACAACTGTGAGAATTAGGAGGACAGGAGTGATTCCTTGTTTTATCCCCAGTGCCTTGTACGATGCACTAAGAAGATATTTAACACATGGCTGCTGAATGAATGAATGGAAGTAGTATTAATAACACCTGTAAAATTTATGGGAAAATGAGACCCCTGTGCCAGTGCGGTCAGGGGAGTTAGGAAACCTACAAATTTCAAGACCTCTATGAGCTTCCATTCACAAATGAGAGAGCTTGGCAGCAAGTGACTATAATAAGTGGTCTGCTCTCCAAATCCCACCCCCCAAGAATACAGGGGTATCTGCATATTTTTCTCCATGTAAGCTCTGCATCTGGGGGTATCATCTGCTTCTATTAGTGCAACTTGGGCAAAAAGCAACAAAAGTATTAGCTTCTCAGCATCCTTGACATATGTCTATAAAGTACATCTACTCTTAATGTTGATCTTACTCCAGACCCAGTTTTCATAGTCTTGGCTTATCTGTCTAAAGTTCCTTCAGGTGTAAATTGATCTTATTGCACTACAGCTTCCCCCATCACAAATGCACCCCTTAAATGGTATCTCATTATAAATCAGTCATATTTTTACACCACTGCTTCTTGAATATCCCCATCAAAATCACAGGAGGTTTCAGAGAAATTGATCCCAAAGCTTCTCTTAGCTACCTTCTCAGCACCTCTTTGTCTAGTTTCTTCTCTTTAATTTCTAGTTGGTGGTGTCTGTCATATGGAGCATATTTCAACCTCTTAATCTCCTGATCAAGTTAGTGCTGTTGCTCAAAAGCATATCCAGTTTTAAATCGAGACTTTCATAATACTTCAAATTCTTTCAGTTCCCAATCTCCTTTGAATTGCATTTTTTTAAGAAAAATTCAGTATCCTTATGAGAAGCACCTGGTAAGAAGGCAAAAGAATAATCATAAAAATCTTAGTTCTCACAGGAGGCATGGTAGAGTGGGACTTGATATGGACTTGCATTAAGATTAAGGAAAATCAACTGAGGGTTGAGTAAAAATGGAAAGTTTTCCATGAGACCAGACACGTGACTAAGTAAGGCTACCCTGACCAAATTACATGCTGGAAGGGTCAGAAATACACTGATCTGGTGCAGCCAGTTGCCAACTAGCCCATGTCATTTGCCTGCAAACGTTTAATATGTTGCTAAGCTTTAGTTCTTTGCCACCCCACCACCTAGTCAATCACACTTTTAATTCAACCTTTTTTTTTTTCCATGCAATTAAATGACAATTTTTGGCACCGGGTTAGCCATTCATTGCATTAGCACAAATGAGTTGTTACAATAGCTGTGAAAGTTCTATCACCAGTGTTTTGACCCTGGGCTTGGTATCATGTAGTCACGCTTGGTGCTGCATTTGCACAGCCTTGTACAATCTCCTTTAGTCCATCTGTGTCCCTCCCTTTGGAATATTGGGCTCTCTCTGCCTGCATATCCACAATAAGCTGGATGGGGTTGGAACAATGTGTTTCAGTCCTTTTTGACTCTCTGGCTGTGATGACTGGGCTCCAGGGAATTTTTCATTTTTATCTTCTGTCTCTTCCCAAAGGGATGCCTGGGGAGTCATTTTCTAGTTCTGAATTAGAAAATACTGACCTTTAGCAGTGGTGGCGAAGAAACTCATTCTTTACATGCTGTATATATTCAAGAAGTGTTTGGAAAAGATCAGTATAATAGGCACATAATTTTAATACAAGCGCTTGTCACTGACTTCATTTTTACACATACTGTAGATTTGCAGTTACATCTGTTTCTTCAAGTTGAGAAGCCCATGGATAATCTCCATGTTCAGCTACTTTAACAAATGGAAGCAAGTTCATTCGTTTTGTTTTGTTTGCAGAAAAGAAAGTGTGTCTTTCTTCAAAATGAGAAAAAGGCCTTTTAGTCATTCATCGGCTATATTAATAAACACCCTGAATCCCAGAACATTTGGACCTCCTGGAGACTGGTGACGTTTCCTTGCACAATTATGCTTCACTAGTGTCATTTTATTGTCACTTTTTTGGGGGGAAGGAGGGGTTCAATTTTTTAAGTTCAATGATACTGGTAACAGATGAGAACTACACTGTCCCATGTGATAGCCAATGGCCACACATGGCTATTGAGCCCTTGAATTGTGGTTGGTCTAAATCAATGTATTGTAAGTGTAAAATACACACTGCATTTGTAAATTTAGTACAAAAAAAGGTTAAATATTTTAATAACTTTTATATTGTTTACATGTTGAAGTGATAATATTTGGGGTATATTGTATTAAATAAAATATACTATCAAAATGAATTTCACCTGTTTCTTTTTATGGTTTTTCATATAGCTATTAGAAACTTCAAAATGACATCAGTTGCATTTGTGGCTTGCATTATATTTCTATTGGCTAGAACAGAACTTCCTTAGACATTGGCCCAAATGTATTCCAATTAACTATTCATAGGACACTGTTGATTAAAATTTGGAAACACAGCCCTGCAAAATCAGTAGCTATAACTTCCATGGCAAGTTTGAAATGGGTTATTAGATTCACGTAAGATCAAGTGCATTTACATAAAACATGTCAAATCCACCCCTCCGATGGCCCACATATGCTTGTGTTTAAACACTGGAATTGATGGGTGTATGTGACTGAGGGTGTGAGAGTGCTTCTTTCTTTCTGTTTTCTCACAGTCTGGTTCACACCTATTACACCTACAGACCCACACAAAGAACGAGAAAGTGTGATGCTATTGTCAAGATGAGACACATTTCCTATTTCACATAATAATCAGGGAGCTGTAGGGTTGCAATGTTGCATCTTTAGTTTTAATGCCCCAGTGCCATGCCTCCCCCTCAAAATCCCCAGGCAAGCTTTTGCATCCATTTCTTAGTCATATTTGCAGGCTGGGCACCTTGTGCTGGCTGTAGCAGGAGGTAAATTTTGCAAGCTCTCCTGGCTTGGCTGCCTGGTAAAGCCTTGTGTTTACCCAGTAACTTGATACTCACAGCTTGATCCTTTAATCCCTTAATTCCTCAGTGGTCCAATCACTTCCTAGGCAAAATGCAGTTCAACCAGAGCTAAACCCCCACAGCTCAAAAGAACCTTGAGTGGAACAGAGAACAAGCCAAAGCAAAGTCTGGGGCTCCTAAGCCCTTTTAGTCACATGCTGCAAGATCAGGCAAGACAAGAGATGAGGGGGTCCAAAATGGTAGAGGTGGGGTGTGGATGGCTAGAGGTGGCAGAAGATGTGGTGTGTATGGATGGTCTTTTATCGTTTCTAGTTTCTACTCTGACAAAACAAAACAAAATCTTAACTAACCAAACTTTCATGGAATAAGTAGAACTGTGACTTATGCTTCACCATAAGCATGACAGATTTTAGGAACCATAGTGTTACATTTCCTACTATGTTTTCTGGATAGTCACAATTTTCCTTCTCTTTGGAACCTCAGGATATTATAAGAAATTGAGAAGCAAATTGTAATGTGGGGAAGGGGAGGATATAGTCACTCATCTGCCCATATTCATGGTTTTATGGTAAAAGGATGAAGTTCTGATGCAAGAAGGGGTGAGGAATTACTAGATAAAGTAATTCAATTGCCACGAAGAGCCATCTTACTCTGAACCAGGCTGCTGAAGAGCTTCATTTGGGCTGGGCTGGCATCCTGGTGGGTGCTGGGGGAAGATCAGCTCATTGGCAGAGTGACCATTCAGGATTGTGTGCTTTGGGCCTATGTCTACATCAGAGAACTGCTCTTCAGAGAGGCCGGCTTCTGTAGCTTCTTTTTCTAAGCGTTGCTTCCCACAGACATGGTTTATCTGAAGAGGGAGCGAATTTGATATGAAAGCCTTTGAGAAAAAATAAATAGGGAGAATCAATGGTATCATTTTCACAGAATCTCTTTTCCAAACATAACACTGTAAGAAGAATGGCAGTTAGAGCCCTTCCTCCCAGGGACCTCCCAGATGCTGCGTTTCATGCTCTGCTTTGAGCCCAGGAGCTGGGCTGAAACGAGGACAAAGGCAATTCTAGGTCTTTCCACTTAGGGCTCCAGGGCAAAGCCCAAAGGAGACTTGGGATCATCTGAACTGATGTTCTCTTTGCATATGAAGCTGATGAGGAAAACAGGGGTAAAGGGACTTTCCTGAGATCTGATGCCTCAGGATTTCAGGAGTCTTTCCCTCTGTCAAGGTCAAGGTTTATTAAGGTGAGAAATCAAGTTGGACACTGATAGGATGATCACTGTGCTGGAATCTTTGTATGTTAAAATATGTGTGTTATAATAAAGCATGTATGTTATAATAAAATGACAATGGGTTCTTCAAGTCACTCTGTGAAAAAGATCTTGACTTTGGTGCCTTTAAGTCTGTCTGCCCTGGGCAGCCTATCTCCCGCCTCTCTTCCCTTCCTCTTCTTGCTGCTTAGTACAGTCTACTTTTGTGCCTTCTCCTGAGATACTCCCCTTACCTGGAACACATTCTTCCTTTCTCCCCACCTTTTCCTAGTTTAGTGTCTCTCTCCATGAGTTGACTTTCAATCCCTTCCTTTCAGAAAGCCACTTCTTTGTTATCTCCTTTTGCACAGTTACCCTTGGATCTTATGTGTCCAATTCCCTCACAGTGGCTTATGGAACGCCATCATGGTACCAGGACATCTCTATGCTTTGATGATGTGGGTGAGCAGACCCAGTCTCTGCCCTCACGGAGCTTACATTCTAGTGGCGAGCACAACCAGAGTGCACTTGCTTTCGTGATGCTTTGCAATCACTCACCTTTCGTAGTCTGTGTTTTCTCTTGCTAGATGGAGGGACAGAGCTAACTGCATATGTGTGGCTTCTATTGTTTAACATGCTGTGACCACTCAGCACAGGATGGTTTCTGACTTTATGGCCAAATCTTCCCCCCATTGCAGGAAGTCCATGTCTCCTCTGTGTATAAATTGGAGGAGCCCCTCTCACACTTGTCTTTGATCTGGTAGTGGGTGTGTTCCTTATTTTAGATGTGTCTCCTCAGGAGTTTTCCCTCTTCTTCATCTCCCTGATTCCTGTCCAATAGTGTCACCACTTTTAGTCATCTAAGCTTGATATTTCAGGGTTTTCTTTGGTCCCTTGCTTTCCTCCTACATTGTCAGTCAGGACTCTTACTATATTTTAAAGCAGGTGTCGGCAAACTTTTGAGAGGAAGAGCTGCCAGGGGTCAGCTAACTGCGGCTCGTGAACTGTGGCTCTGAAGTAAAATTGAAAATGAAAATAAAACTATCATAGTTTAATTTATAAAATTTTTAAAGGATATTATTCACATAACGGTGATTATGTAAGAATACATTTATGGCTCTTGAATAACTTTTTTGTTGTGAGGGACAGGATTGGCTCTTCCAGGAGTCGGCAAACTTTTGAGACAGAAAGTACCCAAAGAGCCGCATGTGGCTTGCGAGCCGCAGTTTGCCGACCCCTGTTCTAAAGTGTCAGCAAATGGAGATGATACCTCCTATCCTATCTTTTGGATTTTTTTCCTTTCTCAATTCCAGTCCCCCCCTTTCTAATTAAAGCTTTTATGCACTTCCAGGCTGTATTATTTTAAAGATCTCCTCATAGGACTCTATGCCTTCTGACTTTTCTCTCCCAGTCACAAAAGCTTGACTTTACACACACCATCCTCCCTGATCAAAAACCCTTCAGCCATTTCCATGTGTGCATGGGCTAAAATTGACAAGTTTTTGCTCTGGCAATCAAAGTTCTCCACAGCCTGGCTGTCACCCACATCTCCAATCTCAACTCTCACAACTTTCTCCTTTGACGCTTTTGTCTGCACTAAAACTATTGCTTCCCTGGGATGTCTCCTCAGCCCCTGTGAGCTTCTGCTCCCTCCTGGGATGTTCTTGTCTCCATCTCAACCTTTCTCCAGGCCCTGGCACACATCTTACTCCTCCACCAGACCAGCCTGATTACTGTTCCTGTCTGCATCCCTGTGTCCCTTGGAACAGGCAACCCTGTGCTGTTATTTATCTCTTTGTATACATTTCCTGTGTCGCTATTACACAGTGAGTGCCTAGAAGCTAGAGGAACCTATCTTTTGTGCTTAGCACAGGCTCAGGGGGTGCATAATAAACATAATAAACATTTGTGAATGCAGATACAGTTGTCCCCATCTGCTTAGAAGGGTACCTGCAGCAGCCCTTCTCGTGATCTCCTTCCCTAAGGAGCAAGGGATGCCATGCTGTTCTGTTTTTATGTGAATCAAGACCCATTTTCTCACCTGAGAGAAACACCTGGGTTGAGCCACTCTCTGTGGGTTCTAGGAACCTACCTGTCACTTTGTCACCTGAAGATTAGGGCTCGCCCAATGAGACAGAAAGGGGTGGGCAATTTTTCTTGTTTTCCAGCTGATGAATTCAAGACTGTAAGTGTTTTAGTAATTTGCATAAATTCACACAGGACAGAAATTCACAGGGACATAAAACCTAGCCAAGTGTGCAAGTATGTGGTGATATTGCAGCCAAGTCTATAACTCTCACCAGCTTCTTTAGGAGAGTTGACTTTGCCTTTTGACCTTTACTATCAACTTCAGTGGAGAGAATGGGACATTTTCTTTATTTTTAAGTTGCATTCATTGACTTGGATGGTTGTGGCTCCTGGCTGGCTCCACTGGTCTCAACTGAGCTAGAACCCTCCCTTGTGTGAGAAGAAAACCTTCTCTCTCTGCTTGCCTCCAACCATCCAGGGTTCATTTGTGGGGGCTGCCACAGGGTTTGGGAGCACTTCTGCCTTCACTTGGAAGAGGTGCCATGGAGCGGAGATAACTAAGCTTGCTCCAGCCTTCTGAGCCCATTGGGGATTCAGGTCATGCCAAGATGGAGTGCCAAGCTTTCCCCTGGTGGCCAGTCTCATTCGAGCTCCAGTGGCCTCCCACTCTCCTCAAACAGAACTGGCATTTGGTTTCCCCATGTAGCTCTGTGCTCACTCAATGAATGAGAAAACAGGAAATGGTCCAGATAGTTAGTGGCTCCAAGGAACATTCATGGGATGAGGCTTATCATCAGTTGAATGATTATAGAACCCCAGATGCTTGGTACGTTTTTGTGAAAATAGATGAAAGAACCCACTTTTCGATTGAAGTCTTCATCAAAATGGACCTCTTCATATCACTGAATAGGTCACAAAGTACCATGACTATTCACGTGTCTTTTATGCAATGTTTATTAAGCACCTACTGCCATCAGGAAAAGCAGAGATTATAGGGCATGCAGGATGGCCAAACTGGTCGCCTGTGCTGGAGGACTTCACAGTGCCATCACCTGCTAAAGCCTCTCCTTGGGTTTCAGAAAATGAACGAGGTCTCAGATGTTTCCTGTTTTGTGGTCTGTGCCTTTGGCAGAGCTTTGTTTCTGCTTCAGAGAGGCCTTTGTCAGGAACTGAAGTCTCCTTCCCACCCAAGCCCACTCCCTGGGAAGTAGGTACTGATGCAAATGCTTCAAGTCCAAAGTCACACTAAGCGCTGTGTTGCTCTGTTTCTTTCTTTTTTTCCTTCAGAGACATTTCTTTAAACTAGATATGTGTTCTTTGAATACAATTGAAACTGTTTATGTGTCCCAGAAAGGTGTGTGTGAACTGTTCCTGACCCACCTCTCCAGCTCACCTCTCTCTCCTTCTCCCCTGACCTCTGAGATTGGGGTCTTCTGCAGGTTTTGAGGTCATTCTAGGCAAGCTTCCCTTCTAGGTTCTGAATTTGCTGTTTTTTATCTTTGGATCATTCCTCTCTTGAAACGATGACACCTCCTCATTGAACAAAATCAGCTTAAATGTTATCTTCTCTGAGAAGTCATTATTGCCTCCAAAGCAGGTCCTCAGGACCATTTATTTTCCTCATTGTGCCATCACTAATGTGTATTTATCCAATTTATTTATTTGTGTGTGTGTGTGTTTACTAGTTAGTCTTTCCCACTAGAAGGTAAGCTCCCTGAGAGCAGGGACCCCTGTATTTCTTGTGGATGTCTAATGCCTGCCCAGCACACAGCAGGGGCTCAGGAAAGACCTACTGAATGAATGAACTGTAACAACCGTACAGAAGTACACAGAGTAAAGTGAAGGTTTTCCTTCTTCTCACATGACTGTCTCCAAGTCCCACTCCTTACAGTTAACTGCTATTATATTAATAGTTTGATTTATAGCCTACCCTTCAAAATGTCTTACTCTGCATTCACAAAACAACCTTCACACCATATAGGCACACTTTTTTTTCTCTCCCGAGTGGGGAGCCCACAGCTTTTGCATTGGATGAAGACTCTTAGAATAAAACCTGAAATAAGCAGAGATCTTGCTTGACCAGGGCTAAGAGATTACTTTCCAAGCTCTGGGCAGACATATCTGGAAACTCAAACTGCAAATGTAGCAGCCCATGTGGTAGGTAAGGAAAGCAAGACTCTTTATTTGAGAAGGAATTTAGAATCTAGACTAGGCAGTAAAAATAATTCTTTGATGTGACCCAAGTTATTTCAAAATGCACGGTGGTGGTACTTTTTGTGGGCTACACTACTTTCATCATTGTTCTTATGATCATTGGTTTTATGACTCTTTTCCAATTTTGCAGCTTGAGAATATGATGCAATCCAATAATAAGCGCCAGAAATGCATATATATATTTTTTTTAATTGGGGAATTGGGGGAAGGGAACAGCGCTGGGGAATTGGGGGAAGGGGAACAGACAAGTTGCTATCCTTTTGTTTTTCAGTCTAGTTGTGGAGGACGTTGCTTCAGTGGCCCAAGTTGGCACAATCATTGCACTCTTTCCGGGTGAGGCAGATCAGTCACCGGCTTCTGGACGGCCGCTCACGGTGGCTTGCTGGCTGCTGGCTACACACGGTAGCCCATGGCAACCCACCCGCCATCGCGGGCGACTCATGGCAGCCCAGCTCCAGGTTGAGTTGTTGTTCAGCATCTTAGCTGTAGAGGGCAGTGTCACCGGCCTTCATTTGTGATATCCGAACCGGGGCCCTCTGGCATCCCAAGCCAGCTCTTAACCAAGTGCCCTTTGGCCGCCCCCAGAAATGCATATCTAACAAAAATCAATAACATGCAAATGAAGTGATAGAGCTCCTGGATGTTAGCCAGGAGGAGCTACCCATGCAGTGCAGCCTTTATGAAAATCATGATTATTGGGAACAGGAAAGGGGTTGGAGGAAATCATAATCTGACAATTATATTTGTGAAATATATTTGTGCAATCTCTGAGATCAAAATGGCATAAAGTAATTTTTTTTTCAATCTGGAAAACTTGAATGACCCAAGGACTACTGGATAAATTAAGTTGCCAAGCATCCCAACCATATGTTAAGAAACACTGATCTAGAAGGTTATGATAAGCACGTGTGCCTGGAGATAGCAGGGGTTTGGAGACTGACAAGTGATAAATGCATTTGTCTTTGTCTGTAGTAGAGGTTTCTCGGTCATAGTCACACACCATTTCAGCATGACTAACTCTGGATTACTGATTGCCTGCGAGCCTAATTTACTGATGTGGGTGCTTCATCACTCTGGTTTGCTGCAAGGCTCAGTGGCACTAAGTTGATTATGGGAGGAGCCACATCCTTCTTTTTCATCCAATACAAAATTATGTTTTCAACTAGATGTGATGCATGGTACTAGGAGTAGCAATGCCGGAAAGTTAAGACAGGTGAATCCAGGAAGCTTGAGGTGCACAGGTGGGGGAGTATTAATTTTGGAACTGGCAAGCCTGTGGAATAGGATGACAGACTTCCTACTGATCACTACTTTTAGCATTCATTTTCACAACCATACGCGTAACAAAAGATGAGTATTTTATTCTCAAAGCTTCAGAACATAAACAGAACCCCGAGGTCCAGGGTGAATTATTACTTTGTCTCAGGAGTTGCCCTGTAAATAATTCCTCAAGCTTAAAACTCATAAAAATAAATCTCCATGTGTTACTAACTGGAACTCCTGGTGTTCTCAGTGTTATCTCCAAAATAAAGCAATCACTGTCCCACCGTTCAGATTTTCCTATAGTATTGTGTGTATTCTCTTCCCCATCTCTCTAGTGAAAATGATTTAGTGTCTGTATAGAAAGGCAGATACTCGCCTGTCAAATGCAGAGACCAGGGATGCTTATCAACTCTACTAATAGATTTCATTTCTCATCCTGATTGGTTGCTGCAGGGCCTGTGACTAAACGTGCTTAACAAATCGATGAAGATTTTGTTGTGACACTTTGCCCTCTGAGATCCAGTTGGATCCATCTGATGCTTGTGTTTTCATTTCATTCAGAAAGAAACTGTCCAAAGACTACTTGCATTTTCAAAACTCCGTAAGTGGTGTTAAGTTTCTTTCCTTGACTTATGCAAACCTCTGTTGGAAATTCCTGCCCAGATTGACAAGGGTGATGTAACCATCTCTTATCCAGTGTCCTCAACTCCATCATGGCATCAGAACTGCCATTGGCACACGTGTTCCAGCAGCAATCAATTCAGGGATGACTGCTGCACCCCACCACTCTTCTCCAGCCCTCTCAAAGGGATCCACAGGATTAAAGAATTCATCAAATCACTTTGTTTTCCATTTCTCAGAAATCCTTCTAACAACCTCTGGTCTACTGGCAGAGGATGTTGGTGATATTTTATTCCTACAAGATCATTGTCAATTTAAGGTCAGGTTTGATCTGGCTGGAGATAGAAATAGCAAAATAATTGAGTTGTAGATGTTTTATTTTTCTAAGCTAATATTACAAGGGAAAGAATCATGAATCAAATATCATTCCCAGATGATGGGAGTAGGTTGAATGAAGATGTTTTTAAATATTTTTTTCTGATTATAATACTAATAATATTCCATAATATCACAACCCAGAAATAAACGTTCTTAACATTGTAGAGCTTCACTTTTCTTTCTTTTTAAAAATCTGTTTTATTTTTGCTTTATTGATACACAATTTTGTCATGCTCGGTATAAGCTGAGTTTTTATATCCTCAACACTTATCCATTCCTTAAATGTTCCTTGAGTCAATTTTCATAATTTGTGTCTTTCAAGAAATTTGCCCATTTCATCTAGATATTTGAATTTATTGTCATGAAAATTTTCAAAATATTTCTTTATCATTTTAATGTTTGTAAAGCCTGTAGTGATGTTGTCTCTTTAATATCTGATATTGAAATAAGGTTATGTCATATTTTGTTCCTTCATTAGTCTTGCTAGAAATTTATCAACTTCATTGATCTCTTCAAAGAACCAGTTTGATTTCACTGATTTTCTCTTTTTAAAATTTCCTATTTTGTTGATATCTGCCCTTATTTTTATTATTTTCTTCCTCTATAAATTTGTGTTGAATTTATCTTTTGCAGATTTTTAAGGTGAATCTTAGGATATTGATTTTAGAGATTTCTATTTTACAAATATTTATATTTTAGACCTAAATTTCCCTCTCATCTCTTTTTTACTTGTTTCCTACGTATTTTTTTTTAAAAGATTTTATTGGGGAATTGGGGGAGGGGAACAGACAAGTTGCTGTCCTTTTGTTCTTCAATCTAGTTGTGGAGGACGTCACTTCACCGGCCCATGTTGGTATTATCAATGCACTCTTCCCGGGTGAGGCAGTCACCTGCTGGCCATTGGATGGCCGCTCACGGCGGCTCACGGCAGCTCATGAAAGCGCACGCTAGCTGCCTGTCAGCCCCATTGCAGCCTACACCATCGCTGGCATCTCACAGCAGCCCAGCTCCAGGTCAAGCTGTTGTTCACCATCTTAGCTGTAGAGGCCGCAGCGTCACTGGCCCACATGTGGGATCCGAACCGGGGCTCTGCTGCTCAGCGCTGGCTTCCCAAGCCAACTCTTAGCCAGTGCACCACTTGGCTGGCCCCCTACATATTTTGACATGCTATGTTTTCATTATCATTCAGTTCAATAATTTATCAAATTTTCTTTTTAATTTCTTCTTTAATTTGTGAGTCATTTAGATGTATGTTATATGAGCTCCAAATATTTGAGGATTTTCCAGATATGTTTTCAGTTATTGGTATCTAATTTTGCTGTGGTCAGAGAACATACTATGTATGATTTGAACAGCTTTAAATTTATACATGCTTGTTTTATGGCCCAGTGAATGGTCTATGTTGGTGAATAGTTTATGTAAACTCAAAACAAATATGTATTTTACAGTTATTGGGTGGAGTGTTCTATAAATGTCAATTATATCTAGTTAGTTGATTGTGTTTTTTTCAAGTCTTCTGTTTTCTTACTGATTTTCAGTCTACGCCTATTAGTTCTTACCTAAGTACTGAATGAGAACTGATGAATCTCCAACAGAAATTATGGATTTATTTCCTTTTAGTTCTTAAATGTTTTTCTTTGTGAATTTTGAAGCCTTATTATTGAATGCATATTAATGTAGGATTGTTACGTCTCCTTGATGATTTGATCAATTTATTATTATGATTTTTTTTACCCGATAATGATCTTTGTTCTGAAGTCTACTTTATTTGATATTGGTATAGTCGGTCTAGTTTCTACTCCTCTTGTGTCATTATGTTTAAAATGGGTTTCTTCTAGACAATATATAGTTGGGTCTTACTTTTNTTTATTTGATATTGGTATAGTCGGTCTAGTTTCTACTCCTCTTGTGTCATTATGTTTAAAATGGGTTTCTTCTAGACAATATATAGTTGGGTCTTTTTTTTTTTTTTTTTTTTTTTTTATTGGAGTGTGTTTAACTATTGATATGTTTGAGTTTAAATCTACCTTCTTACTCTTCATTTTCTATTCTTCTACCTGTTCTTTGTTCCCTTTCACATTACATTTTGCCTTCTTTTGGATTCAGTGTTTTTTGCTGCTGTATTATTAACAATACTTTTTTTTTTTTAGTATTAGCTATAGGGTTTATGGTATGTATCTTTAATTTATTACAGTAATAATGATGTAGTTAGTTGTAAGCCTGCTATTTTGCTTTTCTTCCCATTTATACTTTTATATTTTGGTACTCTTTGGTTGCCTTCTTTTGGGTTATTTTAATTTTTTTACTCTTGTATTTTAATTTTTCCATTGGCTTCTTTTCATATGCCTTTCAAAAAGTTAGTGTTTTTTAAAGAGTTAAAAATTTGTTATTAACATATCAGAGTCTGTTTAGAGTCAATAGTCTGCTGCTTCACATTTCATAATGACCTTTAATACTTTCTAATTTTCACTTCACACCTGAAACTTTACAGTGTCCTTTCCCATTTCCCACTTCTCACTTTAAACTTCACACTTTCCACTTTTTATATTCCACTTCACAAGCATAATATCCTACAATAGTATAATTCTATTCAACTGCTCACCACCTTTGTGCTTTTTTGTCACATTTTCCATCTATATATGTTATAAATGCTACTTTACCATATTATTATTTTTTTCATTAAATAGTCCATGTCCGGTAAGGAAGTTATGATAAGAACTCCTCGCTCTTTAGGAGGCACCTCTGTAGCTGAAATATCCCCCCCAGTTTTTAACCACCACGAGTGGGTATGGGGGCCAGCCTGTTCCACGTCTCCACACCTCCTATCAGTCTCAAGGTGGCTTCTTCTATATATCCTTAGATGTAGGGCCCCTGTTAAGCGGAACTGCAGGTAGTTTTTCAATGATGGTTAATCTGTAGTTTTGTTGTAATTTTGATGTGGTCATGAGGGAGGATGCACACGTTTACATACTCTGCCATCTTGACCAGAAATCCAGATTTCCTTTTTTTTTTTTTGATGGTCTTGTTTTGAAAAATACTGTCAGATATTTTGTAAAATGTTCTTCAGTTGGGATTGTCTGATACTTCTTTCATGTTCAATCTGGGGGTATGTTTTTTTGAAAGACTATAGAGGTAAATTGCTATTTTCATCACATCATATCCAGGTTATGTCCTGCCAGCCGAACTTAACACAGTTCTGGTGACTAGCTGGCTAAGGTCATGTGTATCAAGTTTCTCCATTGTAAATTTACTCCTTCTCTGTTTCCATATTGCACTTTCTGGAGGGAAGTTACTACACACAGTTTAAATTTAAGGCGTAGGGCGTTAGGTTGCACCTTCTTGAGAATAGAGTGTCTATGAAAAGTATTTGGAATTCTTATGCATAGGAGATTTGCCTAGTCTTCCCAAATTATTTATTTATTCAATTATTTATTTTTATTGGTATGAACTTAGGAACATTTATTTTATACTTTGGGTTATACTTTAATACTACTTTATTTATTTATTTATTTAATTTATTTGCTTAAATTCTTCCAGCTTTGGCCATTGGGAGCTTTTTAAGTTGACTCCTGTGTCCTTTTGATGTTGTGGGGGTTTTTGTTAATTGTTGAGTACTTTCTTATACTACAAAATGCTCCAGGCTCATCTTCTATATTCCCTGCCCTAGTCCAAGAAGTGGCCATTTCTCTAAGTAGCCATGTTTCCTTTTATTGTAGAATAGTATTAGAAACCAAGATTTCAATATGAAGTGCGATCATTGTTACTGGGGTGTCCCTGTCTCTAGGCCCTCTCAGCTGACAGAACAGGGAAATATAGGTATGTATAATCTGTGTGTACATATTTATCTATAGAAATTTCTACATGTAACCATCTGTATCTAAATAAAACTAAACATGGGTTCATACTGATGTCTTTAATGAATTATTTTAGCTGATTCCTCTTGGTTATTAGTAACCTCCCACTCCAAAAGTAAGAAACCTGGCTCCCACCAATCCATCATCCACTTATTTAATTGTTCAATTCCAGTTACATGTATGGAAATATCAAAGTTGTTAATCATCATGTGTTTTTATCCCCCTTGGTAAAATAAATGCATTGAGGCAATTTAAAAGTATATAATCCATTTGTAATGATACTTGTTTTAAAGTTATTTTTACTGAGATTATATGATATTCAATAAAAACAATTTTATTGTCATCATTTATTTTCTGATTATTATTGTTTGTTTTATTTCATTATTATTAATGAAAATAATTTTGTCATATCATGACAGCTGGTTAAAAAATATTATCTATCCTTAGTGTCAAATATGGTAGGTATGCCACAATTGAATTAATCAATTTAGGTTTTTTTATTGTATTAATGTGCTAATGATCATTGCTACTGCTTTCAAGTTTAGTAATCTTCAGTTTCTTCTGGTCTTGGGTGGTTTCCTTTATCTATATTCATAGTACTTCTGTTTGTTTGAGTGAGTGAAATAGAGAGGAAAAATTGGCCTTGATTCCTTGGAACAATTTATTTTGTTTAAGCTATTCATTCTCAGCTATTGAATCACCTCCTTTGTTTGTTTGTTTTGGGCATCAGTGTGGTGGGGGACTGCTGCTATCTCCTCATTCTCCAGGTTGGTACTTCTGGCCATGTAATGACAGGTACATATCTGAGTCTGATTCTATTTTATCTATAACTTACAGAAGCTTTCCACATTTCTTGATCTCTTGATGACATGTAACTTATTCCAACACACTCACTCACACACGTTTTCTAATTTTTATCTTTTTCCGAAATATCAATGGGTGTTCAGAATGGGGCAGAGGAGAGAATTAAAACCAGGGATTCAAAGTCACATCTTGAAATGAATGTCCAGGAAAGGATGACTTCTTAATGATAGCTCCAAACTTCTAACACGGTGCCTGACACATAGCAGTGGGCCAGAGGTGAATTCATGTTACAAAAGTTTCTGTTGAAATGGGAATATTTTTTAAGGCATCCACGTATTGCTAAAACAAGTACTCTAGCGAATAGACAAATAAAACAAAGACTTAACGTATGAGGAAATACGACTTCAGAAATGGTGGGAAGTGATGAATTCAGTAAAACTTAGAGATGACATCTAAGCAGCTACATAGTAGTATATTTTTTATCAATTTTCTCAGTCTGTTCTGATATTCCCAGCAGAATTTCACAGACTTATCTTCTCTAGTTCTCGCACCTTCTTCCTCATCACTTTTATCCCTCCAGTCTTTTCCTATGAGTGTTAGATGAATTTCTAGGATTTTTCACCTACTTAATTCAATTTTCTACAAAATTCAATCTTTGTAATTTTTAATTCAGCAACAATGTTGTTTTTTTTTTAAAAAAAAGATTTTATTGGGGAATCTGGGGAAGGGGAACAGACAAGTTGCTGTCATTTTGTTCTTCAGTCTAGTTGTGGAGGACGTTGCTTCACTGGTCCAAGTTGGCACCATCATTGCGCTCTTCCCAGGCCAGGCAGATCAGTCGCCGGCTTCTGGACAGCCGCTCACAGCGGCTGCTGGCCGCTCACACTGGCTGCTGGCTACACACAGTAGCTTATGGCAACCCACTGCAGCAGGGGCTGTAGCCTATGCCGTCGCCAGTGACCCATGGCAGCCCAGCTCCAGGTCGAGCTGTTGTTCAGCATCTTAGCTGTAGAGGGCAGTGTCACTAGCCCTCATATGTGGGATCCAAACCTGGGCATTCTGGCATCCCAAGCCAGTTCTTAACCAATGCACCACTCGGCCGGCCCAACAATGTTTTTTAATGCCCATTTCTCTTGCTCAGAAATGATTTTCTCCTCAGAACTGCTTAATGGAGATTAATATGTGCAGTGCCCACTTGAAAGTTATTAAGTCCATAGATTACCAATTTTCTAAAAAGTTATTTCTTGTAGCAAATTCATTAACAGAGAGGCATTTTCTCTACTTTTTTTGGTAGGATTCCCTTCTCTGATAGCAATATCTTTTCTGGATCCTGAGATTTTTCTCTTTTAGGCCTATTATTTTAGAGGGACTTCCTTGCTTGTTTAAACAATAAGAATACTAATATTCTGTCAAAAATTGGTGAGGGTTCTTGCCCAAATTCTGAGGTTCTGTATGAGGGGATTACAGAAAATTTGTACTTTAGTATGCACTTTTGTTACAAATTCAGTAGCTTGGGGGCGTGAGTGGACATTGAGAGATGAAGTTCAGACAGTCACAGCTGGGAAATTCTCCATTGTGCAAAAGACTATCTCTTTGTTTGTGTTGGCTGAAGCTAACGTACACACCCATGATGGATTAGGCCAGGGTGGGGTGAGGGACAAGGGCCTGCACTTTGTGTGTTGAGGCCCCTAACCCCACTGTCTACCCTTCCTCCTCCAAGGGAGTGTTAGTGAAGTTTTGACAGGGTCTTCCCCACTTTGAAGGCCATTCTACTTTTTAATGGGAAAAGGGAGGTTGGTTATGAATCAACAAAATGTGCTTCCTTACATTAAACACATGGTACACTAAATCTAGCAACAATTTCCCCTAGTTTTATTTATTTTTCAATGAAGGTGTTTGCATGGGTCATTTCCAATACCCAGGTCATCTGGGAGGCTGGATTTATTTATTTATGCTTTGTCCTCATCTTGATAAGATGTGCCAAGTCCTAGACGTGCCATTTTTTATTTTTTTGAAGAAAGTCCTCTCTCATACAGCCTGGTAAATTTGTTTGCAAATGTACTTATGGGAGGTTGGAGCCTTGAACCAGTAGCAGATACAAACTTCTCAGGCATGGAACGCCTCTCAGGCACAGAATTCCCAGACTTGGAAAGATGGAACCCACAGCTTTGACAACATTCTGATTTGTACTTGGTTGACTTGGCTACAACTAAAATTTCAAAACAGTTTATAAGATTATGACAGGCTTTGTGTACAATACTAGAATTGGCCATGATATTTAAACATCAAGAAATTCAATTGCACTGATCAATTCTGTATTCGATGGTCGATGGGTTTGCTGGAAGCTTGGAATTGATCCCACTACAGCAGAACTCCTTACCATCCTTGAACTTCAGTTTCTTCTTCTGTAGAGACAAATAGAACCTTCAGAACCCTGAATCTTACACACACACACACACACACACACACACACACACACACACACACCCCTCTATATATTCTTATATACATTATATATATATTCTTATATATATTCTAGATTCTGAACCAAAATTCTTAAAGAGTACTTATAGTTCTACAATGATTGGGCAATAGAAACTTCATTCATCTGGCTACACAAGTTTGAGTATTTTATTTCAAAAGCAATCACTTTGCCTTGCATGATTATCCAGCACTCCATCCTTGGTACATAGCATACGTCATGGCACATTGCAGAAAGTTAAAATATATTCGTTGAATTCATAAATGAACGTATGTCACATAATTTTTAATGTCTTGTCCAGTATAGCCCTTAGAGATGGGCACCCAGGACCCACCCCTGAACCCCTAGATATATAGAGCTTGTTCTGTTTCTTCTCTTGTTGAGATCTTTCTCATGAAGTAAGGCGTCCCCAAGGCCAAAGGTTCATGTGCCTTCAGAGTCATCTCCCCTTATCCACACTCCACCAAGTTCTAAGGAGCTGAGATTGGGAAATATCTGGCCCAGACAGCCTCGAGCCTGCTTCTTGAGTCTACGATCATCTCCTTCCTGGATTCTCCTCACAAAGGTATATTGTTCTATAGGTGTGCCCACCCCTAAGCCCTGGAGGTGGCCAAGGAGTGGCTGCTCCCAGGAGTGGAGGTGAAAAGAGTAGGGAGGCATGGTCTAAGAGTCTCTATTTTACTCTTGTCCCAAGTCTGGTAAATGTTAGGACAGGCTGATTATTTCAACCACTTGCTCGCCCCACCTGCATCCCCAAATACATTCATACGTTATTTTTTATTAGAACTAGAAAACCTCAGTGCCCATTAAAACACACACACACACACACACACACACACACACACACACACACCAAACTGAAAAGAAAACCTCTAATATTTACCTCTATCAACCTCTTACCCTTTGTGACTCTTTCTGTCTCTCGATGTCTATATTGCAATCTAGATATGTAAGACACCCATACAGAATTATAAATATGTATAATAAAGAAAGAACATGTCTTCTTTTCTTAGTTATCCTTATAAAAAGGGTTTTAAGAGGAAGAATGCGATAAGCAACTAAAGAGTATTACAAATTCCCATTCTTTCCCAGTTCCATCCTTCTTCACGTTTTGCTTTTTCCCTGAATACCACAGTGAATTCTGAGAAAACGTTAGTGAACAGAATATTGCAGGGAAAAGTATGTGGTTACTTTTACTACATGACTTCATCCTGGATTCATGTGTTGGAACAAGCGCAGATCTTCACCCCAGGATTTGTGTGGGGCTTGAAATGGACCTTTTGTTACAACAATTTGTGGGTGTACTGCTGGACAATAGCGTTGATTTCCACTCCAACCCCCACTCCATTCCAAATCTCAGTTATAAAGAAGCTTTGTCACTTGGTTTTCCTGGTGTGGATTTTAAATATTCCCATATTAACATTTGACCATCCGTGTGATCTGCCAATTCCTATTTTGTCCTTCAAAGGTTGAAACAACACCCACTCTTAGAATTTCCCTCACAAAGCACGAGGAAATCCCTCTGAAGACACAGTGAACCAGCTATAGGCTTCATAATTAGCTTCTGTAATAAAGTACTTAATCAGAATAGAAGCCCTTACTAATTACAGCAGGAAGTCGGGGTAGGCTATGTACCCACAGCTGGGGCGGGGCTCGGCAGAGGTATCTGGGAACAGCACCCACCAGGGTCCAGATCCGCACAAGAGCCCCGGGCCTTAATTAGCCCCAGCAATTAAAAATAAAACAATCCTCCATTCTCTCATTAAAAGATGGGAGCCCGGCTCCCACCGTGGTATTTGGAATGATAATTTTGCTACTGCAAAGATGTGCTGATTGCCAAAGACAATGGTTAGGTCCTAAGCTGTGAGACCTTATCATCCCTTTGCTTGCTAAATTTCAGGCATCTCTGCATAATGGGAGATTGATTAGGGTTAACAGACTTATTTTTACAGGTCAAGAAACAAAACACTTGGGGTTGTGGGTGCTCTTGCACATAATATCACAAGCTATAAATCAAACTGCTTAGAAGCTGCACAAAGCTTTCGGCCTCCGAACTGTTGGTAACAATCAACTTTTGTTTCTCCCCAGCTACTGTCTCCTTCCTCTGCTTCTTGAAAATGCAACCACAGTGTCAGCCTGATAGATGCAGTTGGGGCCTGAGATTCATGTACTCTGTACCAGTTTTCAGAAGCTGTGAGGTGAGGGGTGTCCTGCATGGCTTCTTGGAATTCCTATGTTTGTTTTCCCTCTGTTTCTAAGGTAACCAGTGCCCAGCAGCAGCTGTAACAACTGTCAGCAGCTGTCAATCTCACTTTGACTTGATGGTCAAAAGTAATACAGCTGGATGAAGAGATTTAAAATAAAAAAATACCTTCCCAGGGGATACCTTGAGTATTTAGTCTACAGGACATGGGCAGGCCAGGGGGTCACCCATTGGGAATGGGGCTGCCATAGGTACAGCATCCAGGGAAGCAAAGGCACATGCAGCGTGAGCCTTAAGAAGACAGCTTCTTAAAGTTACTGCCGAAGAATAACAGAAAGGAAACTGTCCACACAGGAGGAAATGTCCGAAGATGCTTACCTTGAAAAATTGAGAATATATTAAAAGAAGTACCTGGCTATGAAAATTTAAAATATTTGGGGAATTTGCTCCTACCTAATCATTAGTGCTGTCCACTTCTTTTCTCTTGGTGAGCGGTCACCTTTAGTTTTATGTATTTTTTTCTTCTAATCAATAGAAAGCAAAACTGCGCCAGCCGAGAAGCGTGTTTGTTAAAAGTTGGCTTGGGACGCCAGCTCTGAGCAGCAGGGCCTGGGTTAGAATCCCACATGGAAGCCAGTGATGCTGTGCCCTCTACCGCTAAGATGGTGAACAACAGCTTGACCTGAACCTGGGCTGCCGTGAGTCGCAGGCGCCAGCGTAGGCTGCAGTGGGGCTGGTAGGCAACGGGCATGAGCTTTTGTGAGCTGCCCTGAGCCGCTGTGAGCAGCCATCCAATAGCCAGTGAGTGACTGCCTCACCCGGGAAGAGCGCAATGATAATACAAACATGGACCAGTGAAGCGACGTCCTCCACAACTAGACTGAAGAACAAAAGGGCAGCAACTTGTCTGTTCCCCTTTCCTGATTCCCCAACACTGTTCCCTTCCCCCAATTCTCCAATTAAAAAAAAAATCTTAAAAAAAAAAAGAAAAGAAAGCAAACCTAATTTGTAGATTCCATTTTGTTTTCACTTTCACAGGATTACTCTGAAGATGATGGTTTCATAATTTTTCAAATATTATTGAGAGATGTAGCTGAGAACTCACCAAACATACATTTGATATATCAACAAGTTTCCCTGAAGCACTACTTCTTATCTTTTTTGCCTGAATCTTCCCCCCCCCCCACTCAAAGCTACATGGCTCAGCCACACGGAGTTAGTACATGGCAAGTATTTTCCCCAGCTTCATAGAGCTGCTACCCCACCTAGCTTGTAGAGGGAAACCTGGGAGTTGGGAGAATAAGAGTAAAACAGTATAACAGTAGAGGCAAAAAATAGAAAGGAAAGAAGAATGATGAGGAGGAAATGGGAAATGCTGAAAATTGCACTTGGAATCAGGATTTTGCCCAATGGATTCTTCTTCATTCTTTGCCATGTAGAAATGCATAATGAAATCTGCAAATAAAGTTTAATAAGGGAAGTAATGGGAGTCCCTGAGTGGCAGAGGTGGAGGACCCAGTCGGTGCCACCCTGTCCCCTGCTCCCCAGATTCGGCAGATGCTGGGGCAGCATCTACCCAGAAGGCTGGGGTCATCAGACCTGGGCATAGGGCTGGGAGCTAGGGCTGAGGTTTTACTGTCCTAATGGGATGACGGGAAGGAGGTGTGTCTTTGGCCCTGTGTGAGGTCAGGAGCTATAACTGAAATTTATTTTATGCAGCTGAGATCCTCAAAAGATTTCCAAGTTCATAAAAATGAAAAACTCAATTTCTTGGCTCAGAGATATAGCAAGAAAGCACAGGGTCTGTCTCAGGCACTAAGTGAATTTTTGAAAATTAGAAGAACATACGCTTTGAGCAACCCAAACCCCAAGTCTACACCAAACATGGGGTTAAGTTCTAAATGCATACACATGGTATGGTAACCCCAAGCTGAGAACTACATAAAGTGGTCCAGGACTCACTGTGCTGCTGGCATTTGTGGCTTGGCGTGGTAGGAGGTGGCAAGGCAAGGAGACGAATTCATCCCATCCATCTCCCATGAACTCCTTTTTGGATTTGCTCACTTAAAAATGAAATATTGAATTACCTGTTTGAGAGTTTAAGCCAGCAACTACCTTCTCCTTTGTGTCTGCATTGGGAGGAGGTATTCTTTTCCAGGACCCTCCAGGTAGTTACTACCCATCGACAGCCATTGTTTTGAAGGTTGAAGTACCAGAGGGAAGTATGGACTGTGTGAGGGATTAAAATATAAATGCTGTCTCTTTTTTCTTTACTTTTCTCCATTAATTTTCTAATAGTTTTTTTATTTCCATTTAACTGAGGCCCTTGATAGTCGAAGCAAATATTGGATGTAATGGTGCCTTTTCTTTATGCAAGATGTCCTTTAGAAACAACTGGCAGCTCAGATCTTTTATCTTAACCAGCCCAACTCACTAGCACTGTTGGTGGTGTAACTAAAATATGTGACTTTTTCTTTGCCTGATGCACAGGAAGGTTTTTGTTTTGCTTCAATTGTTCTTTTAATCCCTCTCTTTTGGCTTCTATTCACATCTCCCTCCAGCTCAGACCATAAGACAGCTGCATAGAACTTACCCTAGAAAGTCCACTTTTCTTTCCTTAGGACCAGAATGGGCATCCTGGTCCAATAGCCAGTGCATCCATGAAGGCAGCATCTAATAGACAAAGGTGCTCATTGTCTGAGGATATATTACTCAAGTTCCCATATGTAAATGGCTCAGTGGGAAGCAAAATGCATCACAATACAAGAATGTTCACCAATTTACTCACCATGTGTAAAATTAATTCCTATTTCAACATCCCTCCGAGATTAACTTTAGGGAATGGGACCTGTCACCTCCACACATTGGGGGCAATCATCAGATATAGGGTAGGCATGTACACCACAAATGTATCACAAAGCAAATTTTTAAATCTTGCAAAACATTCAGGACTTTTATGAAGTCAATGGAGAACTGCTAGAATCAAGCAAAGCCAGTGACAGACAAGGATCTAGAAGATTTAAACCAGTTAATAGTTTAGAGGGGCCAACTTTCCCTTCCTTATTCCAGCCTCCTCACTTTCAAGTGAGGAAATTGTGGGGCAAAAATGAGTGTCACTCAAAGCCTGTGAGGATCTTTCTAGGTTCATTCACCTGAGGGTGGACCACACCACCATGGCACACACACCCAGGCCTGTGAGTGTCCAAGGGGCTGCTGCTAGCACGAGTGTTGGGGAAGGAGTGTGGACAGGACTTTGTTGTGTGGTTTGAGGTGTCTACTCACACATGGGACAGGGACCTCCAATTGTATTCCTTCTCCAGGTCACACAAATATTAGAGACATGCATACATGGAGCATATTTGCTGTAATCAGAGGGGAGACAAGGAAAGTAACAGAGATGGTTAGCAACTTGCTTCAAGTCATAGTAAGTGGCAATCTGGAATATGTACACATTGCTAATGTCAAATCTTGGGGTTTTTTTCCCCTTCATTCTATTTTTCCAGTAAGATCTGTTCTAAAATGACATATTTGTTTATATTCATCCATCTATTCTTTCACTCAACAAGTGTTCTCATTCTCTCCCCCTCACTCTTCCTTCCCTCACTCCTCCCTTCTCTGTCTCTCTGCTTTGAAGTCGCTAATATGCAGGCACATGCAATGTGTAATGCACAATGATGATTGCAGTTGACATGTGGTCATAGTGTTGTGCCATCCAGATCCCCCGTCAATAAAGGACTTGTTGCTGCATCTTCTGGACATGCTGTCAGCACACAGCCTCCAGCTGTTAGCCCATCCAGGATTGCCTCAGCTGCAGAGAACCCCCTGGCAAAAACACATACCCCTTCCTGGAGAAGCTAACATCCAGTGGTTGATAGATGCATGGTACAGAGGCCTGGCTCTTTCAACTTAACTAGGACAATACTGAAGGTGCACTCTAGCTAGCTCCAGGGCTCCCTGAAGAATAGGCCAAAGCTGCCATTTGACCTTCACTGAAGCTCATTGATTCCCTCTGCCCAATCTTGCTTTCTTCATCTCCTTTGCACAAGTCTTGATACCAAGGGCATTCTTTAATAAGCATCTTGCACATAAACTGTGTTTCAGAGTCCACTTCCTGGAGAACCCAATGACAATGCTGGTTCTTATGTAAGATGCACATAAAATAATGTAAAGTACTACCTATGTTCTCTGTATCCTAGTGGGGGAAGTGAGATATAAATAAAGTAACTGCAGCATAAGATAAATGTAAGAAGTGGGGCATGTGTGAGTTCAGATCACTCTGTGTGGGATGACTAGTATATTAGAGATGTCAATCACATGTTCCATGCCCATACATGTTCTTCCCACATCCTTGGAAGGAATAGTCAGTGGTGTCATGTACTCATGTACCTTCTGCCTGCCTTCATGGCTGACTGGTTAAGAGGTGGGCATCAAGCCCAGGGGAGTCAATCCACTGGCTGGGCTTCTGTCTCCAAAGAAATGGGAAATTGGGACATAATGAAAATGTACTCAGTTTCCACTGGACTCTGGAATTGATGGGACACAGAAGCCATCAGACATACAAACTACAGAGTTAGTATGACGAGAATGAGAATAATGAAACATACATGAAAAGAGCAGCAGACAAGTGGAGACTTGGGGACCTAGAGGTGGAGAGAGTAACTTCCATTTCTGATTTTCTGGTACCTCTGACTCCATTCTCACACAAGACCTGGCTTCCTTTGGTGCCCCAGGTTCTGTGAATTAGTCCTGTACTTTTTATCCAACAGATTAGCTCTTTTGACTAAAGAAGTCTGTTTCTTGTAATAATATTGGACTAAGACAATCATAAGGGAAGGGACTTGAATTGGGAGTTGCTAGAAACATAAGATTTTAATAGGGGAAGATAAAGAAAACATGAAATTCAAGGCAAGAACAGCATCATACATAGAGGTGTTGAAACATACATTTGTTAGACATATTTGGAGAATGATGACTAGGCCAGTTTGGCCAATGTGGAGGAAAGGGAAAGCAAAATAACAGCATAAACGTTTGCAAGACTGGTGGGAAAACTTTTGATTAATCGAAGGAGCTGGCCAGTATTAAAGAGCCTATTCATTCTTTTTAGGAATTCCCAGTGGCCACAGAATACATGAAATAAGGACACAAGGCAGTAAATGTTGGCTGTTGGAAGAAGTGAGGAAATAAAAATAGGGCACTGGGTATATTTCTTGTGGCAGGGTAATAAGGAAGGATTAATGAAAATGGAGCAACAAAATACAAAGAATTAATGGGGCACTAGCAAGGTGTTTTGGCTCTTGCTGAATGATAGGGAATAGGTAAACTGATTTCTTAGTTGCACCCACCATATATGCCACACATGACTGCACAGGCTGTGCTCTGCCCAACTTCAAGGGCTGCTCTTTACAATGACATTATGTGAATGGTCTCCTTGAGGTTGTGCAATATGGGTGGCCTTACTCGTAAGTCATACCTATGTATCAACTCAATATCTTTGATAAAAATATCTCAATTCAAGCTGGTTTTAAAACAGAGGCTCTACTGGCTTATTTAACTAAAGAGCAAAGAGGTATACAGTTTCAGGGAGGTTAATTCAGAAGTCCCCACAATCAGGGCTCTGACTCTAAATCTGTTTAATTTTTTCATGTGTGTCAACTTTATCCTGTGGTTGGATCCTCCATTCAGTAGTCTGAGATTTTATTTCTTTATAGCCCTCTCTTCAGGGGAATAGAATATTCTTCCATGATTTCCCAAAATCCTGATTAAATATCTCCTTGGGTCTCACAAAGCTAAATTAGGTTATGCCCATCCAGTAGTATGTAGGTGAGTGTTTAACTACTGGCATTCTCTCTCTCTCTCTCTCTCTCTCTCTCTCTCTCTCTCTCTCTCTCTCTCTCTCTCTCTCTCTNGGGAAGTGCATGTATGTCAGGAGCTGTATGGGTGCTGGCATTCTCTCTCTCTCTCTCTCTCTCTCTCTCTCTCTCTCTCTCTCTCTCTCTCTCTCCCTCTCTATCAAAAAAAAAAAAAAGGAGAGAAAGAGAAGAAAGAAGCCCTGATTGTAGCATTTCATTTCCATGACATCAATACTCTCACCATGGCTGATTTCAAACTACCAAAGTGAAGCCACTGAACCCAGAGTTGGGAAGAGGTCCACACTATTGACTCTTTGAAGCCCATGAGAGCTGGCTACAGCACCCTACTATTCCTGTCCCTGAACCAATCATTGCAAATAGATTGATAAGGCATGCTGATTGGTTTAGGGAAATCAAGACTGTGAAGCTGCTCTGGTCAATCCCATTCATATACATGTAAGGTAGGAGTGGGAAAATGTCTAGTATTGTTGAAATTAATGCAGCAAGAAAGATGAGGGAAAGGAGGGAAAATGTTGGAGCGAAGAAGACAAATATGGAGTTGGACATAGGAAAGGAATCAAAGATCATGAGTCGGTGGTAAGAACATGAGGCATGGGGAAAAATTAAGAGGAGTTAAGTGGGGAATAATTACAGACCTACCAAAGTATTCATCCTTGTACTGAAAGCTATCTACAGTTTGGCCCCACTTCATTTTCCAGGACAATTTGGGAGGCACTATAGTATAATGGTGGATAGTCATGTGATCTTGGGCAAGTTATGAAACATATTCTGAGCCTCCATCCTCCTTAGAAAGGTAAAGGGTGAGAATTTTTATTGTGAGAACTAACCCACAGATTTAATTATTTTTCAGAGATTAACCATGTGAGGGTATAGGTCATAGTGGCTAAGAATGCAGTCACCAGAGCTGGGATGCCTGGCCTGACTCCCAGTTCCATCTGTTATTGACTATGGGACCTTGGGCAATTTGATGAAACCAATATGCATACTAGTTTTTGATTCTATACAATGGGGACTCCAACACTATTGTTAAGTTAATTAAATAAAGAGGCCATTTGATTGAGGTGGTTCTAATGCCTTACAGCCTATGTAAGCAAATCAAAACCTAAGCTTGAAATGCCTTAAGGTTAAGAAATCAAAATATAAAGACAACCAATTACAAATAGCCTGCGAGGCTTTCTCAAGTAAGGCAAATGCTTAAGCTGTAGCCAATGAAACAATTTCCTGGCTTTGCTTTTGCATCTTATCTACGAAAGTCTTGCCCTTAGCTCCTGTCAGTGCTGTCAGTGCAAGGCTACCAACCACTTTTGGTTTGGCGCTGCCCGATTTGAATTGATTTTGCTCAAATAAACTCTTAAACTTTTTAATATGCTTCATTTTATCTTTTAACACCATCTATCTCTTAAGGCTGTTATGGGGATCAAATGAGTAATATAGATAAAGTGCTTGGAAAGTACCTGAAACTTTGCAAGTACTGATGGCAGTGATAACTATAATAATTATGTAAAGCATGTAGAAGCAAGAATGGGCTATTGTTTCAGTAGGTCTTGGCAGGAAACAGGATTCACTCCAGGTACTTCAAGTGAATAGTCATGAATGAAAGGATGACCTAAAGAATGGGCAGGGTTAAGGAAACCAGCAAAGTAAGACAAAGGGCTCAGAGACTAGTAACAGTGAGACACATTACCTCCTTAGGGCTGAAGTGACAAAGGGAGGACATTGTATTGCTAGAGTCCAGTGAAAGGTGAATCCTTGGAGGAAGAGCCACCAGGTGGGATTTACGTCATGGAGATGCCCAGCTTCTCCAAGAAACATGGCTTTAAAGTAGGGAGAGTAGAAGGGGGGAGAAAATCCCAACATCTTCTTCTTCTTCTCAGATCTTCTGTTGGGACCACCCATTGGATGAACTCAATCAGAAACCTGCCAGCATGGAAGCCTGGGGACTTAGAGATCATCTGCTGGAGCACATAGGAGGACAGAGAAGGGCAGAGAATAGGTGAAATTAATTTTGATGTATCTTTTATTTAGTATACTACATCAAAATATTATCATTTAAACATGTGAGCTATATAAAAATTATTATGATGATATTTTGCATTCTTTTTGGTACTAAGTCTTTAAATCTGGTATTTGTATTATACATTCCCAGTGCATCTCAATTCAGACCAGCCACATTTTTGGCACTCAATAGTCATACGTGGCCAGTGGCTATCACATTGGAGAGTGTAATTCTAACCTGTTATCAGTATTATTCAACTTAAAAACTCAAACAGAAGAAGAGTCATTAATACTGCAAAAATACACATTTGTTATGAATAATTGTATGAGAATATGCCATCAGAATCTTCAGCAGGTCCAAACTCATGATGTGGGATTTACAGTGTTCATTAACAGAGCTGATAAATGACTAAAAGGCATCTTTTTCATCCTAAAAAAAAAAAAGACTTTTTTTTTCATCCAGCAAAACAAAAGAAACCAGCTACGATTTGTTATGATAACTCAACAGGCAGGTTATCTGTGGATCTCTTAACTTTAAGTACCAAATGTAATTGCAAGTCTGTTATGTGTGAAAAGGAAGTTAGCGACAAACACATGTTTTAAAATCATGTCTGTTGCAGCAATCTGTTTTCAAACACTCATCAAATGTATGCAGTGTATATAGAATGAAAATCTTAGTCCATTTGGGCTATTATAACAAAAATGTCATAGACTAGGTGCCTTATTCAATAAACATTTATTTCTCACAGTTCTGGAGGCTGGGATATTCAATGAGATCAAGCCACTGGCAGATCCAGTGTCCAGTGAGGGTCCTCTTCCTGGTTTGCAGATGACAGTTTTTCACTGTGTCCTCACATGGCAGAAAGGGCAAGAGAGCTCCTCTGGAGTCTTTTTTAATCAGGGCACTAATTGCAGTCATGTGGGCTCCACTCTCATGACCTAATCACCTTCCAAATGATTTCAACATATAAATTTTGGGGGGACACAAACATTCTGTCCATAACAATAAGTTTCTTAGCCAATACTGGTAAAGATCATTATCTTCTAATTCAGAATTTTTCCTTATGGTATTAAATCTGGCCAGTGTTGTCTGTGGGACTTCAGATGGCTATAGCTGCTTTTTCCATAACAAGTATGGAGTTTGATTTGTTCATTCCTAGTCTTATATAATTTCCATTTTGTGAAAATGTGACTAATGCCCTTGCAGTTTGGGAGAGTTGGTTGCTTCTTTTGGCTTTCCCAAATAAGTGGTTTTCACAGTAAAATTGTAAACTGCATCTTTATAGTTTACTGGTTTTATTCTTAGCTAGGGAGATTTCTATTATCCCTGAGCCTCCCCCACCACTTCCCTTACCACTGAAGGAGAAAATGTGCACAATCAAATATGCATCTTTTTCAGGATATAGGATATTATTGCTTTATTGTTTTTACACAATTATAAAATTCCATGAACTCTTTGGAAATGAAATGAAGCAAAATCCGATTCTGTCTATTGCAATTAGAAACTGGATTGAGAGAGCTTGGTAAGCAATTGCTGCAACCTGTTGATTGTGTGGTCTACTTCCAGCAGGCAAACCCAAGCATATATTAGAATACATTTTAAAAAAATTAAAATTATGTAAATCTAAAGCTCTCCTGACCTTCAGCCTCTCTCCCTCCTAGATAGCTTTTCTTCAGGGTGGTACAGAGCACAACATCCATCTGATCCAGAAAGGGTCAGAAAATGCTCAGCATTCGTGCCTTTCTGCCTCCTATTCACGAAGTCCAGGCAGCCAAAAAGAACTCTCTTTCAGAAGCATGTGTGTGCCCAAGTGAAAATGTACGGCTTCCAGAATCATGTCTGTGATTTGATGTTAGTATTCTGAAAAGTTTATTCATGTTGTAAGCACTTGATGAAGAGTCCTCAGAGTAAACTCTTGGCTAAAGATGGATGACCTGAGTTTATTCAAAGACCAAATAATTTCCAGACATTTATTTTGGATGGAAACACATGTCTTTCCATTGGCAATAATTTTCTTGTGAGAGATACAGGCAACCCCCAACTTGAAAATAGACGATTCACAAATTTTATTTGTAGGCCAGTCGTTTGGAATGCACAATGATTTTTTCCCCATAGAAATAATATTGTAAATGGCAGTTAAAGACCCAGGCTATCCCCAAAATTCTTACTCTAACCCAACCCTTGGTTGAAATAATGCAATGGAGAACAGTAGAAAACAAGAGCCACACAGTACTCTTTACTTAGCTCTAGGATATCTCTGTGAAGGTGGTCTCTCATGGTGACAATGGGCAAAATTTCTGGGGCAGACTGACTGAACTTGGAGACATACTAGCTGTGTGACTTTGGGCAGATCACTTAACCTCATTTCTCAGTTTCCTCATTCATGAAAAGGAGAAGATGATGTTAAAGTCTATTTCATAGAGCTAGAGCATTTTTCACACACACACACACACACACACACACACACACACACACACACACACACACACACACACGAATAATTCCTGGAACCCAGCAAACACCATGAGATTATTTGCTATCATCGTTATTGGCTCTGGTAACCTGCATGGTGCTGATTTTTTTCAATCACTGATTCTTATTTTACTGAACAAAAAGCAACACTACTAGAATATTAACAACAAAAGAAAATGGAGAAAAAGAAGATGGTGTGTTTTTTTCTCCCATAGTTATTGCTGTTTGGGTAAAATAAGATAAATTAGTGGACAAAGAAGATAGATGGATACTGATGTTGAGTTATAGGATATTTCCAACAATTCCAAAAGTTGAATTGTTTTCAAAGTTATGTTTATTTATTATAAGTAATTTGGAAAATGTAGAAAAGTACAAAAGAGAAATTAAAAATCTATCCTAATGTGACTACCCAGAAATAGCCACTAATCACTTTTTATTTTGTTATCTTTCAGTATTCTGTCCTATGCATGTGTACAACTCTCAAAAATGATTAATAGTAATTATAATTACATAACCCATATTATTTTCATACTTGACTTATTCATTTAGCAACATACTATAAAATTTTTCTCATATTCTTATATAGTACATGATTTCTAATGGTATCATGGCTTCCATCACATGGACATACTAAAATTAATAGACAATCCCCAGTTGATAAACATTTAGTTTGTTTTCCTTTTAATACTATTCTAAATAATGTTATTATAATTATAGATATAAATAAAAGTTTGCCATGTTACTATTTATGTCTTTTAACCAATAAATTAAATTTTCTGCATAGACTCTATGCATAATTTAAGGTTTTTGATATATTTTGCTGAACTAGCTTTTTGAAAGCATGTTCTAATTCATTTTACTTCCAGCAATGAGACCACAGGTTCCTAGAAAGTTTCCTAAATTCTGAGATTGAGAATGTATTTAATCTGGTCCATCTCATAGACGTAAAGGGCATCTCATGATTTTAATTTACATTTTGAATTGATGTTGAACACTTTTCATATGCTTATCATTCATTTGAATTTCTTTTGTCAATTATCTTTACACAGTCTTTGGCCACTTTTTGGCTGTTCATCTTTCAATATTTTTTTCTGTTTTCCTTAAGAAAAATGATTTTTCCTTTGTATTCATACAATACAAAAATGTATTTGGAATGTAAAAAACATGGTGTGTAATTTAAATTTTTATTTTTATTGAGATATAATTGACATATGAGCATTGTATAAGTTTAGGTGTATAACATGTTGATTTGATACACTTATACACAGGCATATATGTATTGCACTTTATTTTATTGTGCCTCCTGGATATTGTGGTTTTTTTTACAAATTAAAGGTTTGTGGCACTTCTATGATGAGCTGGTCTATTGGAGCCATTTTGCCAACAGGTTCAGATGATAGCGTTTTTAAAGCAATGCAGTATTTTTAATTAAGGTATGTACTTTTTTAGACAATACTATTGCACACTTAATAGACTACAGTATAGTGTAAACAGAACTTTTATATGTTCTGGGAAACCAAAAAAAAAAAAGTGTGACTTGCTTTATTGCAATACTTGCTTTATTATGGTGGTCTGGAACCAAACATGCAATATCTTTGAGATATGCCTGTTTTACAATATGATTTCCACCAAAGGGTCAGCTGACACCTTTATTATGTCTTAATCATTTCTTTTTTGTGGTGAGGAACAATTAAAATCTAGTTTTTTAACAACTTTGAAGTTTATTATACAGTAAGCTTCTGATGAGTCACTATTATTGCAAAGTGAGTTGAAGCCCCACAGCCACTGTTCACTGAAGCCAATGCCAGCTGGACTGAATGGCGACACTGAGAGAAAGTGAGTGGGGCAAAGAGACATTGGATACAATCTCCAGTGGCTGGGTGGAGTGTGCACAATAACAGGAAACGCAGGAGCAGCCTGTGCTTAATATGTAGGAAGGCTTTAATTTTTATACATGTGAGAAATTAAAATACGAGGGAGAATTACTATGTAGAGGATTTTGAAAATAGACAAACACGATCAAGCAATTCTGGCTTTCTGGATGTCAGTTAGGTGGTCTCATTTATAAAGACTATTTTAAATATTTTATGAAATAAAAAGAATAATATAATCCAAAGGTGGTTCACATACCTACCACTGGAGTAAGAGCAAGTTATAAATGATACAGCATAACTGTTCTGTAATTAACTAAATGATGGTCTGATTAGAAAGAAAAGGACAGGATTCTTTGTGAATTTTTAAATTCTCAGAAAATGTAAATTCTATTTATCTAAGATGAAACACCAAAGGGTAGGAATCCTCCTTTGCAAAGGAGGTGGATTTTGAAATGGATAATTTGGCAAGAATGGCAGAATGATGAAAAATCAGAATATTTAAAATGGGGAAAAAAGAAAGTTATATACAGAGAGACGACACAAAAAACACAAGTAAAGAATAGAAGTTACAAAAAGATCTTAAAGAGGTGATGACATAGGGGTTGATAGGTATAATGCAATGCAAATTACAAGTTATTGGTAAAATTCAATATAAAGTTTAAAAAAATTTTTTTTTAACCTTTGGAGGTTCACATGTCAAAGTGTATGGGAATCATATACTCAGGAAATTATACTAATAAAAAAAGAGTATATGATATTCCACATAAACAGAGACAAGAAGCTGAATACTAGATTAGAAATACCTGAGGAATACTGCCATTTGGGGTTCAGGGGATGATAGAAATGTACACAATTCTGAAAAACTTGAAGGATTGGATTGGTAGGACAAACTACATAATGTCAGGGAAATATTAGCTGCAGCAGGAGGAGCCATAATATGGACCCAGATGATCCAGACAGGAGTTGGCAGAGAGTGCAGAGTGACGGGTCATAGTGGGAAATACACCCTCCATGAGGAAGTAGGGGCATCACCACATGCTGGAAGATGACCAGTGGTGAGTGAGTACCAGCAAGAGTACTACGGTGGTTTGGCAGGAGGGAGGAATATGCTGAGTCCCAGGGAATCCATCTGGGGAAGGCAATAATTGGAAAGCTATGGAGATGGTATAGGGAAGTCTGGTAGCAGGGCACCAACGGCTAAACTGGAATTTACCCAAGGGACTCATTTCCTGTGAGAGGCTGGCAAGACTATGGCAGATCCTCCATCCTAGGAGGACAAAGTATTGGTTAGAACCTTGACTCATCCAGAGAACCTGTTAACCTGCCTTTCCAGTTCCTAGGGTGCAAGCTGGGGTCTTTGCTGTAGGAGGTAAACTGCCAGAAAGCAGAGTCCCAGCATTTTGAACCAAGTGACTCTGATAAAGCCCTCCTTTCTGAGGATAAGATATGGAAATTCATGTTTTCCAAGTGTTGTATTTGGAATAGAAGCTAGTATCTATAGGAGAAAATAATTTTACAGTGTTGGAAGAAATTCTAAATTTGATATGGTAGACCCTTTTGAAAATACCTTATTTATCTGGAATTCAGCACCATGGTTCTTAATAAGCAAATCTGGTTCTTCAAACATTTGAGCTTAAAAATAAATCACCTATGGATTTACATATTTCTAAAATATATTATTTTATTTCTTACTTAAACAGCCTATTGAACATAAAACTTTTGGCCAAGATTCAGGATGAGTATTACGAACATCTAGGATTACACTGGAGTTACACACTCTGCGACTGTGTTCTTCACAGTCTTCTGTTCAGCTCTTCTGTTCGCTCCCTTGGTGTCCATTAGGGCTGGACTATACATTTTCACTTCTAGGGTTATGGTATTGCACAAGATAGACATGCTTTTGTCTGCTCTCTCTTCAATGTATTTCTTTGCTATTCCAAGATAGGTTGGGTCTCATTAGGATCAAAAGCAGTTTAAAGAAGGAAGAGAGAAAACAGTGTGGCAATTCCTCAACAAATTAAAAATAGAGCTGCCATATGATCCAGCAATTGCACTTGTGGGAATTTATCTGAAGAAAACAAAAACACTAATTCAAAAAGATACATGCACTCTTATTTCAGTCTAACATTACTAGTAATAGCCAAGATATGGAAGCAAACTAGAAATCCATCAATAGATAAATGGATAAAGACGATGTAGTATATATATGGAATATCATTTGGCAATAAAAAACAATGAAATCTTGCCATTTATGACAATATGGATGAGCCTAGAGGGTATTGAGCTAAGTGAAACAAGTCAGACAGAGAAAAAAAATACCATATAATTTCACTTATATGTGGAATCTATAAAAAGCAAAATAAATGAATAAAAAAACCAAAACAGAAACAGGCTCATAGATATATAGAACAAGCTGATGGTTGACAAAGGGGTTGTGGTTGGGGGATGGGATTGAAAAAACAAATTGAAACAATTAGATGAAAAACAAAACAAAACATGCAAAAAAAGAAAGAAAGAAAGAAAAGAAAAGAAAAGAAAAGAAAAGAAAAGAAAAGACAAGAAAAAGACTGAGATCTCAGAATGGCTAGGTTATCCTCAATTTAGACATTGATATAGAATGACTTTCTAGAGCAAATGAGGGTGCTGGGCTTTAAAGAGGGATACTTAAGAAACCTGACAGAATTTGATGTGCACAGTTCACTTATCTCTATCTTAGAAGAAAAAACAAGATGAGAAATGGGGATCTGCTTCTGAAAAAAAAAAAAGGATGAGAAATTTAGTAACTCATGTGAACAAACCTGGGGTAATAACCACTATAAAGAAGGAGGAAGACACCATCAGGAACCTCTCAGTTTTATTTCTCTGCTTCTGTCTACCTTTGGCTACATTGTCACAATGCCACAAAACTGCATGGTGGATAAAATGGTCTCCAGCACATCCAGATGCATATCTTAATACTTCCATGTGTAGAGAAGGGAAAAGGCTTCTTTTTTCTAGTTTAATTAGAAAAAAAATCTTAGGAAGAACTCTGATTGGACAGGCTTGAATCATCCATTCATTCCTCATACTGGGGCAGGAGACCAGGGGTAGGACACTAGGCTCAGCTCAGGTCACAGGTTTATGACTCGTGACCAGGGGCAGTGCCTTTTACAAGAAAGGTGAACATGGTAGGAAGAATGGCTCACAACTGGGGGCTAGGAAGCTGTCTCAATTATTACAGATAATAAAACTTGTGAAGAATTTGAGATAATTAAATAAACAAGACAGCCAATGAGGGCCTTTGAGATGTGGTGAGGGCTGTGCAGGGACTTGTAATGTCTGGAGCTTGGAACTGGGGTTTGCTCATTTCTGGAGCGCACTGGAAAACAGGAATGTTTCTGTGAATACAAAATGAAAATATTGTCCTGCAATGTAAAACTCATGGAATCTTTTTTTCTAGAGACTTAAGGACAGAGTTGATACTTCCTTGTCAGTCGTAGAGAGAAAAGGTAAGTCTGCAGGAAGCAGGGATAGATGTCTGAAGATACACTTTAATCCTCCATGTTTGTGCAAACAAAGATTTGTCTGAGCAAATGTCCACTTAAGGAACCATTTAAAACCCTGATAGGGTTTTGTAAGAACATTGTAAGGTCCTAGTCAAAAGCTCAACATCAGCTTGAGTCTACTGAAAGAGATTCTAGAAACTAAGGGCCCTAGATTACACTGACCCAGGCTATGTCCTGAAGTTCCTCCAACCTTCCCCCAAAACACTGAGAAAGAAGCACAATTTATAAACAGATACAAAAGATTCATGGGTAGAAAAAGGCACACCTGTAACCCTAGACAAGCAGGCTCCCAAACAACCCCAATTCATTACAACCCCCAAATCACACTGGGAAGCCATTGAGCTGCTAATGGATTCTGTGATATAAATTATTGGACTCATGAGAACATCAACAAGCATTGGGTGATGAGTTGGGAGACAGAGAATTTACATAGAGGTTCTCAAGAGTATCCTGATGTCTACTCAGAGCTCAGTCTTCGAGACTGGCTACATCTGGATTCATATCCCAAATGCATCACTTACCAGTAGGTGACCTGGGACTAGACACACCCTCTCTGAGCCACAGGGATAATAAAAGGTACTTCATAGAGGTGGGATAAAGATTATGTTAAATAAGCATAGAAAACATTTAGCATAGTTTCTAGTGTGATCAATAAATATGATCCTATTTTCCTGCAAGCAACCAAAATGATCTCCAAAAATCTGAGTATATCGTTCTTCTACCTAAAACTATCCTGTGGCATCCTATTGCAATTAGAATAAGATAAAATCTCCTTACCATGGCCTACAAGTCCTTAAATGATCTAGTTCTTGACTTACTTTGCAACCTGATTTTTTGTCAATTTTACTCTTGTTCTTCTTGGTGTTTTTGTTTGTTTGTTTGTTGTTATATTTCTTTCATTACATTTCTCAAACATCCAAGGGGTTTCCGAAGCTATGAAAGTGTCCCAAGACTTCCCCACAGGATCTTATCCTCTACTTTCCTCCATTACCTGTCATGTTGGAGATGGTTGAACACATCACTATTCTTATGGGTTTCTTTTTGCTCTACCCAAGTCCCAACCACTCAATTGCTGTTAGAACATATGTTTTCTTTCTGAAGGTTTCCATAGGTTTACCTCTGAATTAATTTACCTTGATTCATGTCCTGATTCTGAGTTCCCTGGGTCTCCTAGGCACTTATCTTGTCTAGCTACCCATGGCTGGTTTTACTCAGACTGAGAAACAAACCAGATGTAGTATGAGAAGCTCTGGTTCCTCAATCTCAGAGGGCTCACAAAACACATTTCTCAGAGCTTCACTGCCACCCTCTTGTGAAAACTTGAAAGTACTCATTCTTGAATGCACTCAACAGTACCCCACATAAAACCCTTCGCAGAGCCCTCAGTCAAAACATTTAGCTGGCACAAATGATGTCATCCTGGTCAGCCATCTTGATTGCTTGCAACACCTGACTGGCTTCCACGGCTCATTGTCATTTAGGTTTTTCCCAAAGGACAGACACACTTTCCATCTGATTGCCTGAATGGGGTATGGCTCAGAAAATTGATCTTGGCAATCCATAGAATAGAACCTAGTTCTTGCAGAATTTCATACTTCATGGCATCTGTACCGAAAAGTTTGGGCCATAAGAACAGATTCATTGGCAGTGACCCTATTCAGGATCTTGTGATGAATCTAGTTTCTTATTTCTGTCTTTGTTTTATCAGTGTGGGCATTTGTCTCTGGATGGGTTTCTGGGGTACAAGGATTCAAGGGTCAAGAAATTTGTCTGGGAAGTGATCCTAAGAAAGATCAGTAAAGAGTAGAGATATGAGACAGGATGAGCAGGAAGCAAATAACAGGCATACTATTGGGCAGTTTACCACTAGGCACTCTGAGACCCATTCCTACTGGGAACTTGGGAGACTGTGTAGAAGATGTGTCAGAATTACTCTACTCAGTGGCCTATGGAGCTAGGTATTCATGAACTCCAATCAGTTTCTGCTTAAGGGCATCTGAGGGTGGTGGTAACTCCATGGAATGTCCAACTTTCTGGGAACGTTCAGATAACTAGAGAGATAACTAAAGAGTCAGAGGTGTTTGTAGTTGGAAGCTGTCAGATTGGCATGCTCAGAGATGGTAATAGCTAAGGGAATATAAAGGGAGGTACTGATGGCATCTCTACAACAACCAGGAAATGCGGAAACATCCTCTGTCCTCACACCAGAGCTCACCTCTGATGTTCTTCGCTCCTTCTGGATGCTACATCTGACTCCCTATGATGCAATTATCCCTGGACATTGTGAGATTAAAACTGTGGCACCTGGAACTTGATTTCTTACCTACCTGCTGACGATATTTTTCACTGTTATTTTGGTGGTCACAGCAATTGCTGTCCGACAGAGCTCAATCCATATTCTTGGCCAGGATGATTACATGGCCACCTTTTACACCTACAGTGAAATGAAAACCTTTAAAAAGGATAAACTACTTTGAATGGTTAAACTAACAGCTCTTCCAGTGGGTATGAACAGAGCTGTATAGCTGTATTTCTCAGTATTTTTCTAATTATAAATCTGCCTAAACAAATAAATAAAAGCTGTTTTTTCCAAGAGTTAGAGGTCTGATTTGGCAAAGTATTTTTTTTTCTGAAAGAATGCGAGCTAGAAAAGGCAGATTTTGCTTGCAGTGTATGGGGGAGGGGGGAGGAAGAGAGGGAGGGAAGGATGGGGGGGGAGAGAGAGAGAGAGAGAGAGAGAGAGAGAGAAAGAGAGAGAGAGAGAGAGAGAGAGAGATCAAAAGGCTAATGGGAAAGCCAACATAGCATATGATTTTTACTTCGGCAGTTTTCCAAGCAAAAAAAGAGGGTCAAAAAGAAAGAGTGAAACCTTTACCCACTCCTGTTCTGATTGAAACTTTAATTCTAAAATGGTCTTTGGCTTGAAAGGTTGAACTGCACCATCTTTCCATATAAATGGCAAGGCAAGACACTTTTTTATGTGTTGTTTTATGGGGTTTTCTTCGCATCTTTAATGTCTAACCATTTTATAGTGCTTGGCTTTGCAGGGCCCTAGAGATAACCTCCGAGCAATACTGGCTCTTTTATTTGTAACACAGGAATAGTTAAGAAAGTGTCTGCACACCAATGACAAATTATTGCAATCTTAACTAGAAATAAGGCAGTAAAGATTGCTCAGGCTTAAAATTTAAGAGAAGGTTGGAATACAGAGAGGAAGACAAATCTTCTGAGTAGAATAATGAAGTTAATTGGTACAAATGAGTGTGCTTTACACACCATACTTGAAGATTAATTGCATTTTTCTAACTAAAATTCTCTCTTTTTTGTCAATCTGGTGGCCCAGAAATAAACACTACTAAAGATCCTTTGCAGTTAAAAAGAAAAAAAATCCCTTGATTCTGAGAGTTTGGAGTACATCTTTAAAAGTGTACATTTGAGGAGCTGCAGTTCCATAGAGTGAGATTTTCTCTATAGATCTGTTTATTTATTTGTTATAAAATCTATAATCAGTGAGATGTGATTATTAGCAGATCATAAAAATTCTGAACTTTTTTTCTTCCATTCTTGTGTGTTAACTGCATGTTTTGGTGTTATGAGAATCTATTTCATTCCAGTTTTTAATGATGGGTTACATTAAAATCATTTAAGGTTTTATTCAATAAATTATTGTAAATATTTGATTTTTGTTCTTTTTCAGTCTTTTTCCAATAATTACTGAAGATAACTTAAGGTGGTGGTGAAAAATGTGGGCGTTGGTTTCAGGTGGATTTCTATTCAATGCCTGACTCTGGCAATCACTAATTGTATGCCTGACCTAGGATAGTTACTTAATTTCATTCAGAAATTGGTTTTCTTACCTATAAAAGGGGGATATTGACAATGTTTACTTCATAAGTATAACACTATTGTGAGTATGAAATTGTATAATTGTATAATTGAATCATATAACACATAGTCATATATGCTGTCTGACAATTAAGTTTGAGAACTTCGTTGCACGATGTTGCTAACTTTTTTTGATATCAGAGGGATTAGTCATTATGAATTTGTACCAACTGGATAGACAGTTAATCAAGTTTATATTTGGAAGTGCTCAAAAGGCTGCATGAAAAAGTTAGAAAACCTGAACTTTTCGGCAACAATTCATGTCTCTTGCATCACGACAATGCACCAGCTCACATGACACTGTCTGTGAGGGATTTTTTAGCCAGGCAACAAATAACTGTATTGGAACAACCTCCTTACTCACCTGATCTGGCCCCTAATGAGTTCTTTCTTTACCCAAAGATAAAGGAAATATTGAAAGGAAGACATTTTTATGACATTCAGGACATCAAGAGTAATAGGATGACAGCTCTGATGGCCATTCCAGAAAAAGAGTTTTAAAATTGCTTTGAAGGGTGGACTAGGCTCTGACATCAGTACATAGCTTCCCAAGGGGAGTACTTTGAAGGTGACCATAGAGACATTCAGCAATGAGGTATGTAGCACTTTGTGTAGGATGAGTTTGCGAACTTAATTGTCTGACCTTTTATAATTAACGTAACAACTTAATGTGATATAATAAAGTTTTGGAACATTAAAGAATCTAAAATGCTATAAAACAGCATCACTAATAGCAAAAGGATTTCACACTGATGGATTTGACGAGATGTCAAACTAGGTCTGTATCATAGCACAAGAAGCAAATGAGGGCAATTAATAAAAGAGGTAACACAGTCTCTGATTCTGGGCTTCTTGTTTGAATATCCATTTACACATTTAATGGTTGGTGTTCTTTCAGAAAACGTGATTTTTACCGAGATGCTTTTGTCCTCCTATAAGGGTCTCCAGGCAAAACAGAACTCTCTTGGCAAGAATATTCTGACCCAAATATTTTATATATAAGGTAGTGAAAGAAAATGTTTAAAATATGCCTATAAAAGTTGGAACTTAGTATTTAAAGTCCTTTCTTGGTTGTCCTTTTTCACCAGAATCACTTTCTTACCCCAGTGAGGTGATGGGGAGGGAGTAGGAGGAACATTCAAAAGGCTTCACAACACTTTGCCTCTTAGGTCATTAATACATGGCTGTGGTTGGCTCAAGCTTCACCTCTGAGTCTTGTTGGGTGTTTAAGACTCATTACCACATAGTAGAAATGTGAGACTTGGAATGTAGAATTTATGCAAGAAGAGACTAGACATTGTCTAACTATTATTTCCCAAAGCAATTCCTCACAAATGTCCCAAGAGATACTCCCCTACTTTTTTCCTATGATCAAATATATTTCCTGAGGTCCAATAAACTCTGTTCTTGAAAATTCACCATGCACATTAGTGTATGAAAGCTTTGAGAAATCCTGAAACAAAGACATTGATATGATTGACTTTCTTTAACTCCGTGTTTCCCAAAGTTGTGTCCATGACACGCAGTGTGAAATTAGTGTCTATGCAGTGGATTTCGGGATACACTAGGCTAGTTCATTATGGCCACTGGTGTCAGTTCAAGTGGTAGTAGGAACAATTCTTGTCCTCCATGATCCCACGTTCATTATCCCTGATTTAGGCAGCCTGGGTATGTCTGTACATCCAGCAGGGACCTGCATGTCTCAGGCAACCAGGCACACAACCTACCATTTGCAAGGCCCAGCTTTCAGATTTAGTCCACTATGGTCCCAAGCTTCAGCATGAATGTGGGATGCAAACAAACATATTATTGTGGTCCTCACCTGGTCTGCGGCATCAGGGTGGCTAAACTGAGGCTTTATAAAGAGGTAACTGTGGAAGAGCCCAACATGATTTAGATTCTTGTCCCAGCCATTACATTTTCTTCTGGTGAGGCTGGAGAAAATGAACAGCACTGATTTTTCCATTTCCAAAATATGTTTTATGTTAAAAAGAAAAGGCAATAATTAAAAATCAATGATGAGATGTTTGTGTTTGTGAGGAAAAACAGAAATTGACTACTCATGTATTAATACAAATGTCTGACACCTCTCTAGGTCCTCCACCTACTTCTCAAGGGATATTTTCTTTGCAAATATTGAAAATGAGAAATTTGGAAAAATCCATTTATCCCAAAGAGAAGCACAAGAATGGATAGAGAGAAGTCAAACTATTCCTCTAGTTTTCTTTTCAATTTGATTTTTAGGATGGACTGAGACGATAGCCATGGATTTGGCAATTTTTCTTCCCACGTGTATCCCAAATTTTTTTCACGACTGGAAACCATTTGTGATCATAAGAGGAAATGCTTTTGCTGACAAATGGGTGTTCCTTGCTGTGTAGGTTCTAAGCTTTTTAATGACAGCCACGAAAAAACCATGCTCCCAATGAGTGTTTGCACTGGCCTCGGGCGCTGTGTAGCTGCAAGCACCTGGTGGGGAATAGATAACATTTTGCTGCCCTGTCTGGCCTGGGATGATTGATGTTTCCCTGTGTGTGGTCACCAAGTAGGAAGGTTCTTCATGGGGCTGTAAAGAAACCACTCTCTTAATCACATAAAACAAGGGAGACTAAAAGATAGATAGAGATGAACTTTCTCTAGAGCAGTGCTTCTCAAAGTGCAGTCCCTGTACCAGCCTCATTAGCAGCATCTGGGAATGGGTCCAAAATGCAAATTCTAGCTTCACACCCAACCTACTGAATCAGAAACTACTGGGGTGGGGCTCAGTAGTCTGTTTTAACAAGCCCCGGATGATTCTGATGCTGCTAAAGTTGGAGGACCACTGCTCAAGAGGAAAACACCCTGGCCAGATGGGAAAGAGCATCACAGATGTCCTTCAGATATTACAGTACTTTTGTATTTCCTCTGTGGTGTGGCTGCATTTTGATCCCTTTGCTACTATGTCCAGCTCCAGGGTTATGGTCCTCACCTATCCATAGATGACTAAGAAACCCTTTTCCTTAACTCCTCAAGTCCAGGTAAGTCTGGTTGACATTTTCTAAAGCACTACTTCTCCACTTTAGCTGAATATTGGAGTCCCCTGGGGGAAGATTTTAACAATCCAGATGCATATCCTAGACCAATTAAATTAAAATCTGGGGTTAGGAGGGATGATACCCAGGTGTCAATATTTTTAAATCTGCCCACTAGGATAATTACAACGAGCAGCCAAAGTTGGCTCTAAAAGAAAAGGACCAACAAAGCCAATGGAATGAAAAAACAACCGCCACCGATGTAAATGTAGGCAAGCTTTTTAATCATAGGATTCCAAGCCTAAAAATTTGAGGAGATGAAGAAAAGGGTTTAGCTAAGTTCCAAATCCTGTGTCCTGATTCCGATGGATCTCTGCAGGGACCTTCCTCAGGGTACCCCTTTTCATTCTATTCTTTTGCAGACTACAGCTTCTGGGAGCCATCTGATTTCCTGTCCTTCAATAGCAAGTCTACCTGGACATTATGTTTCATAAGAAGACATTGTCTTCACTCTCCTTTTTGCTCCAAGACTCCTAGATGCCATTCAAGAGGCAATTCTGATAGAGCCTATTTCTCAGGCCACTGATCTCATATGAATCTATCTGTAGCTCCTGCCTCACTCACTTCCCTCCTTGCCCCGACACTGTGCTCATCATGCTCCCTGGTGGGGCTGTCTACTGTGTCACAATCCACTATGTCTGCTGCCTTGGTCCTTTGGGTCCTGAAACCCCCAGGCTTGGTCTTTCTAGGCAACTTGGGTGGGTACTCATAAAGAACACATAAAGTTGGGAAGATTGGGAATAGACAGAGCCTTTGCCCTTTGATGTTAGTGGGGTTATGGGAAACAGAGGAGGTGGGCAGAGTCCCAGAAAATCCTGGTGCCAGGAATCAACTTTCAGTTAAAAATGTGCAGATATGTGCATGTGTGCTCATTGGTATATTGGGAATGAAACCACATGGGATTGAGAAAAGGTATCTTTGATAATGCTGACTACAGACATGGATAGACCTAAATAGAAGAGGTATATTTGCCACTTGCTTGGTCAGTGAGGAATACACTATGGATAGCTCTTTTGACTTCTTAGAACTTAGTGCCTCTCAGTGATTATCTGTATAGTTGGTATGTGTTGATGTGGACATCCAAATGTCCAGAAAGAGTTTAATGAAGGGCATGTGTGAGTATGGTGCACCAATAAAGGAGAGCATAGCAGCAGGAAGCCATTAACACCACTAGGTTCAAATGGGCAAAGTCAGGGGCGGTTGCAGTGGAAAGGGGGCTGCTGTGTAGGATATGTGGCCATAGGTAGAGGCACACAACCATTGCCAAACTGCAGCCTGGTAGGGAAGAGCTGAGTGGAAGGCAGGATAAATACCCTGACTGTGTGACTCTGTTGCATTCCATCATCAGGCATAACTCCACCTGGATTCCTTAATGATTCCTTACCTCAGGTTCCTGATGGGTATTTCAGAACAGCTACATTTTTACTTAGAAACTGCCAGAATTTCCAACGACCAACACGGAGGAGAAAAAAAAACCCACTTAGTGCAAAATTGAATTAACCCTGTTTTCCCCTCCCCAAACCAAATCTGAAAGGCTCACAAATCAATGTATTATATTTATACAGCAATTTACTTCCTGACCCACAACTCTACCCCCATTCAAAGCTGAAAAGCAGAGATGTAGCAAATTTCATTATCCCTAATTTATAGGTGGGAAAAGGTGAGTCCACACTGATTGCTGGGCTGCAGGCTTGTTGAGTTTCTTCTGTGAGTGTGTTAAGAGGAATTGAGCAGAGCTTTATTTATTATTAAAACAAAAGCCAGACTCTGTCTCTCTAGATGTCTAATTATAAGGGACACAATGTCAGGGCATCGTCATCTCACAAATAAAATGTAAACAACTCCCATTAGGGTAATTGTATTAGTTTTGAGACATTTAGCTGCCACTCATCCAATAAGGCAATACTTCTGGGATTCTAGGGTTTGAGACAGTGGTTGGGGAAACACACAGACATTAATCTTTTGTACACTGTGGACAAAATATTTTTTTGCTCTGAACACAGAAGCAGAGTGAGAGCCATCCAGGGAAGCTCCCTGGAACTCCTGTATCTGTTTGCAGAGAATTCTTGTCCCAACTTGGCTCAAAGATAAATGAAGGCCAAGGCCAAGAGTGAAGCATAGGTTATGAGTGAGAGGCTGTAAACAGAGGCATAGGAAGAAGGGCACCCAGTAATGGTCTCCAAAAGCATTCTACTTTGCTGTTTAACAATATTATGGTTTCCAGTGATGTGGTTTCATTGTAATCACTTGTTTTTCTCCTAGTGACCATCAGGAAACAGAATTCCTCATAGATAAAAAGTGATGTCTGCTAAAACTCATGACGTCAAATTTTGTATTCCTTTTTGTATAAATGATGAAATTTAAACTGGGCAATATAATCAGGCAATTACATGTAGAAAAGAAAGTCCATTTACATCAACTTAAACATGCTGTTAGGTTATAAGATTGTTGAGTGCATAATAAGATGATACAGTTGAAGAACTGAGAATTTATCTTGGTCTACTTTCTGATTTTATAAGTGAGAAAACCTGATGCATTCAAAATATGAGCAATTTGCTGAGTATGCCCCAGGTCATCAAAAAGTCAGTGCTCCAGCCTAGATTTCCTTTCTTCCTATAACACGTGGATGCGTTATTTTTAATGAGTTACCAAAACATCTTTGTTTGGTGGAGACATGATGAAGTCTGCATCTTCTGTTCACAAATGGTGCCTTATGCAAACACAGGCATCCATGGGCTCATGCAAATGAAATAAGTGGTGATTCTTTGCATGCCTAGGACCAGGAGCTCAAACAATGCCTTCAGAGCTCTCTCTCTCTCTCTCTCTCTCTCTCTCTCTCTCTCTCTCTCTCTCTCTCTCTTTCTCCTCTACTGTTCTGTGTGTTGTCTCTGACCTCACATTGGCCTTTCTTACATGGTACTGAGAATGGCCTGGGTAAATAGAGCTTCACTTCCAATTGACTCACCAACCTGCTAGAACGAACAGACCTTTTCCAATAACTCTGTTAAAGACTCAGGGATTCTGGTTGGACAGTAGGTTACACATCTAAGCCTGGAGCAGGGGTGTAGGTCCCTGAAGCCCTATAGATTGGGAATGGGAGAGGGCTGATGGCTCAGACAGGCCAGGCAGACAGAACCACATGTGCACCACAGCTCTCTTCTTGGGTGGCAAACCCATGACTTTTGGTTTTAACATCCTTTCCCACATTCACATCCGAACCCCAGAGAAGGCAGGAGCAACAAAGCCACATATTTTTAGGAATTTGTTTTTTGGAGTTTGAAGAACTTTCCCAATTTCCATACATTTCTGAGACTTCAAACCTTGCAAACACTGAAATTCATGTCAGGGTTCTGAAAACACTTTTCCAGTCATGTGATGATTATTTTCAGTCTTAGTGATCTCCTTTAGGAGAACACTTGTGTTGATTTAACACGGTGACTGAGGATTCCTATGCCCGACATCCGCGCCCTTTACTCCAGGTAGCAGTGGAGCCAGGACTGAAAGGTTCCTTGGGAAACACCTGTTAGGGAGCTGCACACCTGCTTCCTGATGACCTCACTCCTGGCCATGCAGGCATGCAGCTAACAGTTCATAAATCCAACCCACTCACCATTCCTCAGCTCACACGTGGGATCAGAAGGCTTCTTTTCACATTTCTTTCCACCTACAATTTCTGGCAACGGAAAACTTTGATGTTTTCTGAGAGGCTGGAAAACCTGCATTGCACACAATTAGCAGCCATATTTTATCATTGTAATGGCTGTGGAGGACTTATTTCTAAGTGTTGAGAAATGTATTGTCACCCAATATTAAATGAGGGCTGCGAAGAGATGTTGTGAATTGAAACATAAAGAGTGAGCCACAGGAAAACCTAACATTTAAATATCTTATGGGAATTATTTAGAGCCAAAGAAATGAAAAGACAAAGTCTTTGGCTCTTTCACAATATATTAAATTCCTACGTATCTAAGGTCATAAAGCTTTCACTGAAGGGTGAGACATGAATAATACTCTGAAGAGGTAAGCTGGTGGCAGGCTAGAGACAATCCTTCTGGAATCCACACACAGCCAAGCCCAGGGTGTGGACATACAGCTCCATGTCTGGGGGCATATTAAATTTTCTAGTGGCGCTTTGTAAGAGCTAAGACTCTTGGGTTTCAGCCCAGCATTGCTGAATCAAATCTCCAGGGAAGGAATTTTAAATGTTCCCAAGAGGAGGGGCAGAGACGAGAGAGGGCAAACGCCGTGAGGGACACCTCAGCGGTGGAGAGGCTTCTCCGGTTGGGGGAGAGACCCTCCGGCCCCACACTGCACTCACCAGCCCAGAGTTACTTTGCCGGGAAGAGGAGTTCTACGATAGCTAGAAGTAGAAATTAGTGAGGACTCTCTTTGCTCAACTCGGTGAGGCTGAGGGCAGCTGGAGAACCAGCGGAGCCGGCAAACCGACTCCCTTGATGGTGATCTAATACATCAAAGCAATCAGAGTTACAGCCAGAATGAAGAAACAAAGAAACATGTCCCAAGTAAAAGATCAGAAGAAACCTCAAGAAATGGAACTAAATGAAACAGATGTATCCAACCTTTCAGAGACAGAGTTTAAATGTTCCCAAGTCTTAAGCAGGGTTGCCTGCTTCACAGGGAGAGAGTGAAGCATTGCAATTAGCCACAAACAACCTTGGGTTTACTGTCTGAGGCTGGCAACTTTCACAAAGTAAAACCACCTTGAGACATGGCCCGTCCTGCTGACTGCTGACCATTTGTTTCAGCTTTGCATAGCACATTGAGCCAAAAGCTCAGGTGCCCACATTCCTAAGGGTCAGGATCATTGCTTCTCATTGTTCATCTGAGCTACCTGCCTCTGTTTGCTGTTGGACTCTAGAGAAGCCAGAGGCTCTTCTCCACTGCCTACCACCCTTCCTCTTCCCACACCCTGGAAAGGGTGCTATGGTGTCATCAGGACCAGGACTTTTCAATGGCACTGAGAGAATGGTCCGTCTAGTTCCTCTGACTTCCATTCTTTACTATCCCCCTGTTTGGTCTGGATCCTGTATAATAGGCATGACCTATAAGCACCAAGATGCTCCTGACCCAGGACTTTTGTCCTTTCTCTTCCCTATGGCTGGAATCTTCTTCCCCATTTCCACATGACTTACTCTCTGATTGACTTCAAGTCTTTGCTCAGATATTACCTTTCTGTGAGGGCTCTGCTTACTATCTTATTAAAAATTGTGAACTTCCTTTCTCAATCTCCCTTACCATGCTAATGATTTTCATAGCATGTGTCACCATCTACCTAAAATATAATTTACATATTTGCTGTTTGTTGTCAACTATCCCCTCACTCACCAGAGAGTAAGCTCTACAAGGGGAGGGATTTTGTGTAATTTTTAATTGACTGATATAGTTGCAGAGTCTAGAACTGTGTCTGGTATTCAGTAAAGACTGTCAAGGGGGTGAAAGAAGGAATGGATGTCTGAGTCTTTCTCACCTGGAAGAAAGCCTCATCTCATTTTTCTCTTTTTCTCCCTTTTGATGCTCTCTCTTCTGTAGTATCGCTACTAAACTGAGCCTGGAGGGAAGGGAATGCTGGGTGACGTGATTCTGGCTCTGGTGCACAGTCCCCGCTTCTCCCTTGCTTCTTCCTCCTCTCTCATGCTCTGGTTTGCAGTGGCAGATCTGCCCGTCTTTTTTTGTGAACTGATAAGATGTAACCTGAGGTCAGACAATTAAGTTTGCAAACTCATCCTAGAAAAAGTACTACATACCTCATTGCTGAAATCACTACGGTCACCTTCAAAGTACTCCCCTTGGGAAGCTATGCACTGACACCAGCACCTAGTCCACCATTCAAAGCAATTTTGGAACTCTTTCTCTGGAGTGACCATCAGAGATGTCATCGTATTACCCTTGATGTCCTGAATGTCATCAAAATGTCTTCCTTTCAATATTTCCTTTATCTTTGGGTAAAGAAAGAAGTCATTGGGGGCCAGGTCAGGTGAGTAGGGAGGGTGTTCCAATACAGTTATTTGTTTCCTGGCTAAAAACTCTCTCACAGAGAGTGCCGTGTGAGCTGGTGCATTGTTGTGATGCAAGAGTCATGAATTGTTGGTGAAAAGTTCAGGTTGTTTTCGTCTAACTTTTTCATGCAGCCTTTTCAGCACTTCCAAATAGTCAGCTTGATTAACTGTTTGTCCAGTTGATACAAATTCATGAAGAATCCCTCTGATATCAAAAAAGCTTAGTAGGGGCCGGCCAAGTGGCATGTTGGTTAAGAGTTGGCTTGGGACGCCAGAGGGCCCCGGTTCGGATCCCACATATGAGGGCCAGTGACACTCTCCTCTACAGCTAAGATGCTGAACAACAGCTCAACCTGGAGCTGGGCTGCCATGAGTCACTGGTGATGGCCTAGGCTGCAACCCCTGCTGCAGTGGATTGCTATGGGCTACCGTGAGTGGCCATCCAGAAGCCGGCGACTGATCTGCCTCGCCCGGGAAGAGCGCAATGATGGTGCCAACTTGGGCCAGTGAAGCAACGTCTTCCACAACTAGACTGAAGAACAAAAGGACAGCAACTTGTCTGTTCCCCTTCCCCCAATTCCCAAGTGCTGTTCCCATCCCCCGATAAAAAACAAACAAACAAACAAACAAACAAAAAAGCTTAGCAACATCATTGCCACAAGTTTGTGAACTTAATTGTCAGACCTCATATTTGGGCTGTCGTGAAGTGGGCAGTGGCTCTTTTCTTTCTTGACCTCTCATGCTGACCTAACTCAGATAGAGGCTCTCTCCAAGGGGCTAGCCCAGTTCTCTTGATTCCATGCAGGCCCTGCTAATACTTGCTTCATTTTCTGTTCAGATCCACTAGGGAAAAGGCAGCTGGTTGAGGGCAAGACTCAGGTAGTCCTTGCTCTTGCTCTCTAACCTTGGAGCTTTATGACATCATTCTTTATGCTTATTACCTTGGTGCTGACCCAAACCAAACTTACTGTTTTGGTTGGGGCTTAGGCTGCATAACTGGGCACAGTTAGTACTTGGGGCAAATTCTGGCTTCTGTGCAAAAGCTTCTGCTCTGCCTTTGTGGGTGGTTCTAGAGATTCTAAGAGGCCTGAATGTGTACCATTTACCCTTCATTTCCCTTGCTACTCTCTTTTCTCTGGACCTCTCTGTCTCTTGTAGTATCTGTTAATGTGAGGGGTGAAAACTTTTGTAATGTTATGTAGTAGAAATGTCCTAAAATCTTTTTAGTTCATATTCTAGTGAGGCCTTAGGACCCACTCTGCACTTCGGATTTTATGACATCCCAACCCAAAGTAAGAGTTCCTCATTGTGGTCAATACCTAATATCATTTAAACCTTTATGTTCTAGGCACTATTCTTGGCTCCATATATGCGTAGTCTCTTTTATGCCTCACGACTCTATGAAGTAGATTCTATCTTTATCCCCATTTTACAGATGTCAAAAGTGAGGCTCAGAATACTTAAGCAACTTGCTCAAGCTCACAAGATTAGAAATAGCAAAACCTTCATTTAGACTTAGGTTTTGTCTTATGCCCAAGCACATGCTCTTTCCACTATGTGATGAGCCAAGAAGGGTTCAAATGGACTTGAATGTTTGTCCAAATGTGGGAGAATGACCAAGGTTGAGCACGACCAGTTGTTGCCTTGATAATCCTTTAACTCCATGATAAGGCTTCCAGGACTTCAGTCTAATGTGGACATAGCTGAGATTGCTGATGTCCCAGAGATTTGGGGACAAAGCCCTTCTTATCAGGTGGTAGCCAGGCCATCTATGAAACACAGTATACATGTCCCAAGGAATGCAGCAGCCTGGCTGGGGCCACTTAGGAGTCTGGGTCATTGAAATAGCTTTATTAATTTGAATTTCTTCCATTAAACAAATATTTATTAATAACACATGCCCACTATAGTAACTCCTTAAGATACTCTGCCTGAAAATGATGTCATTGCCCCAGGATGACATCTGAGGCCTGCCTATGGGTGCATAGACTAATTTCTCAGGCTTTCCTGGGCATGGCTTGCTGGGTATGCAGATGTCTCCCTAAGTGTGTTGTGTGGAACACTCATTAGTCCAGAAAATCTTAATAGATATTATAATGAGAACAATTTCCTCTATCAAATTAGTTTGGAAGAACTTGGGTTAAAAACAAAACTTAGGAATTTCTCTACTGAAAGACTTCTCAAACTCCCTACCATGTGAATGTATGAGGGAAATCAAGAGAGAGGAAGGACTGGAGCTGTTTCTCAAACAGTTTTGACAGTGGACTCTCCCCCAATGTTCTCCCCCACGGACCGTCGTAGTCTATTGGTGCACAGCAGAACTCACTTTGAGAAATGCTGATTCAAATGCAACGTATTCTCCATTAAGATAACATAATATATGGACACTCAAGTTATTTTCCATGTAACTTTTCTTTGCCCAAATGTCTCTTTTTTATTTTATTTTATATTTTTTATAGGGCAAAGAACATTTTTTTATTAGCTTCAGGTGTACAAAACAACATAATGATTAGACATTTATACCCCTCACAAAGTGATACCCCCCTCCCAGTCTATGACCCTATGCCATATTTCACATTCCATGAATATATATAGACAATTATAGTTGACATTCAATATTATTCTACTACAGCTTCCGGTGTACAGTGCAGTGGTCAGGCATCTATACAATCCATGAAGTGATCTTCCCAATAAGTCCAGTACCCACCTGGTACCCTACATAATCTATACAACATTGTGGATTATGTTCCCCATACTGTATTTCACATCCCCATGACTACTTGGTGACACACAATTTGTACTTTCTAATCCCTTCACCTTGTCCCCTAGCCCCCAACCCTCATCCCATCTAGCAACCATCAGGTTTTTTTCTGTATCAAAACACTAATTTGAAAAAATACGTGGACCCCTATGTTTAGTGCAATGCGACTCACAATAGCCAAGATATAGAAACAACTGAAATGCCCATCAATAGATGACTAGATAAAGAAATTGTGGTACATTTATATAATTGAGTAGTACTCTGCCATAAAAAAGAATGAAATCTTACCATTTGCAACAACATGGGTAGACCTAGAGAATGTTATGCTAAGTGAAATAAGTCAGACTGAGAAAGACAAATACCACCTGATCTTACTTATATGTGGAATCTAAAGAACAGAATAAACAAGCAAACAAAACAGAAATAGACTCAGAGATACAGAGAACAAACTGATATCTTTTTATTTTAGTTGGTGGGGAGCTAGAGGTCCCAGAAGTGCAAGGTGCACATGACTTTGCTCTGACAATTTGTCTGCAAGCAGGTCTCCTTGTCCTGAAAATCCATGATTAGTATTGCAAAATTGCTTACAATTATTCTATAACTCACCTACCAGTCTTCTCATCTAACCATGTTCCTTAAATGGTTTATACACTGTTTTTCTTTATGGGTTACTTTAAACCAAATACAGTTAGGTGTTTAAATGGTGCTAGGCTGTGGTGGCTTTCTCATAGAGCCCCCATTCAAATATGGTCATCGAGTAACATTTAGGGGGCCTACTGATTTCTGAATACTGGTTACAAAGCTGACTAAAGCTACTCTGGTTTTCTTGGAATCCCAAAACTCATGTTAAACTATGAGAATTACAATAACAAAGAGAGAAACATAACCACATTTAGGGATGAATATTTCATTTTTAACTCCATATGAGTGTTTAATTAAAGAAGCTACTAATGAGATAGAATTCATTTTCAAAATTTCCATGCAGCTGAATTTTTAGTTCACTTCTCTCATCTCCTTTGGGTTTTTATCTCTGGAATTCAGGAAGAAAACATGTGCCTTTTGGTTAATAAGACTTTCCTTTAATGCATGGTAAGACCAGGTGATTAATACTCACCAGGCACTGATTGTTTTCATTAGAATGATAACATATGGACATGCTGTTCGACCTCTTCACAGAGCCCCAAAATGGGCTCATAAAAGGCAGATGAGCAATTCTGGTTTAGATTAAAGCAAATGGCTTGAAGAATTGGCTCTGATGAGCTACAATTACTGGTGTAAAAGCTCACAGAGATGAGCCTTTTGCAGTTTTCTTCTCCTGTGTTTGAGATTAGTTGGAGAGGATGGCGGGGGATCATAATCTTTCTGTTTTTAGCAGTCCCGATTGATTCCAATGACGTAAGTTATAAATGAGATGGGTGTGTGGGCCTCCACCAAATTCCCAACAAGCACTTAACCGTAGCCTCAAATCCAATGCACATTTGTCATTGTTTAACCCCACTGGTTTAGTAAAGGCCTAAAGGGATATCAGTGGGGTGGGAAGGACGGAGAGAAGCAGGGGGAGGTGCAGATGTACAAGGAATGGAGTTATCAGAGATATGGAGGTTACTGTGGCAGAGAAACGCAGCTTTGAGGTAACAACATTGCACCAAAGAAGTTGGGAGAAGGAAGGAGTGAGTCTGCTTAGTAAATCCAAATCTGACTTTGAGACAAGGTAAGCAGCCAAGGAGGGCAGGTTCCTGCAGGTCTGGGGGAAGAAAATTAATGTTTGTTGAGTGCCTATGAGTGCCAGACCCTGGGCTAGGCTCTCAGATATGTTGCCTCATTTACATTTTACAACAAAGGGAGGTAGGCATAATTATTAAACAAATAGATCTCATTTCAAATTCCAAGGATAATAAAAGTGATATGTACTCCGTGGGGTTGTTGTGAGAAAATAAGACAATGCATATTTAAAAAATAACTTAGCAGAGTGCCTGTTGCATAATAAACACTCAATAAATGTCAGTTTCTCACATCTGCCGTCTACTTCCAAACCACCCACAAAGCCACATAAGAGCAAAACCAAAACTTTACTAGAATGAGGTAAGTATCACAAGGCCCATTTCACTGATAGGAAATGTATTTTCCAGGGTCCTGTCTTTGCCCATCTCTCTGAACTTTGTCCAACGCTGGTCAGAATATCCAAACTGAAATTACCATCCTGCTCTGCCAAATCAGCTCCTTTTCCTGACTTTTGATTTCTTTAGCTCAACATTATTTTTTCTGTTCTCGAACTCAAAACTATACAGTCAGAAATGACTTGTATAAGTCCTCATAACATAAGCCTCCATTCAGCAGATAAAATTAGTGTCCTATGATTCAAATACAGCAATATGTCTAGGGTATGTCCTTTCCATTGTCACTACAAGTGTTCAAGTCCCCAACCTATTTTTGCTGGACCAATTGTAGGTGTAATCATTAATGACTGTTGGCTCCTCACCGTCTTCCACATCCTGCCAACTACATGGCCCACAAATGGCTCACACTTCGATGATGTTCCACCTCTGCTTCATTAATCGCGTGCTGTTCTCGGCCCGGATTCCCTGGGTTCCACTTCCTCCCACTGCTCTTCACTTCCATACGCTGAAAGATTGAACATCATTTTTTAGTTGCAGCTTTATTGAAATATAACTCCCTTATTATATGATTCACTCATTTAAAATGTATAATTCAATGGGTTTTGGTATATGCACAGAGTGGAGCAACCATTGCTATGTCAATTATAAAACATTTTGATCACCTTGAAAAGAAACCCTGTACTCTAGTTATCACCCAACTTCCCATTTTCCCAGCTCTAGGCAGCCACTAATCAACTTTGTCTCTATAGAAGTGCCTATTCTGCATATTTGATATAAACAAATTACATAATATGTGGTCTTTTTAATTTTATTTAGAGTAATGTTTTCAAGGTTCACCCTTATTGTAGCACATGTTGGTACTTCATTCCTTTTCACTGCCAAATACTATTCCATTGTATAGATATACCACATTTGCTTATCCATTAAGGTTGCTTGGTTCCAGCTTTTGCCTATTGTGAACAGTGCTTCTATGAACCTTTAGGTACAAATATAGATTTAAACACATGTTTTCAATTCTTATGGGTATATCCCTAAGAATGGAGCTGTGGGTCATATGGTAACTCTGTTTAACCATTTGAAAACCTCCCAGTGTGTTTCCCAAAATGTCTGCAAAATTTTACATTCCTACCAGCTGTGTATGAGGGTTTTAATTTTTTTGCATCCTCACTGATACTTGTTATCATCTTTGGTGTGAAGTAGTATCTCATTGTGGTTTTGATTTGCATTTCCCTGAAGACTAATGATGTTGAGCATCTTTTCATGTCCTTGTTGGTTATTTGCATATCTTCTTTGGAGAAACGTATATTCAGATCCTTTGTCCATTTTAATTGGCTTAGTTATCTTTTTATTATTGAGCAGTAAGGGTATTTTTGTTGTTGTTCTAGATACAAGTCCCTTATCATATATATGATTTGTAATATTTTCTCTTATTCTTTGGGTTGTTTTTTATATGTTTTTAATAATATAAAAAAGTTAATTTTAATGAAGTTCAATATATCTATTTTTTTCATTTGTTGCTTATGCTTTTGGTATTATATCTAAGAATCCATTGCAAAATCCAAAGGCACAAAGGTTTACACCTGTGTTTTCTTCTATGAGCTAGTTTTGGCCCTTACACTTAGGCCTTTGATCCATTTTGAGTTAATTTCTATACATGGTGTGAGGTAAAAATGTCCTTTTTAAAAAAGTCTCAGCTCAAACACTATATCTTCATTGAGTCTTTTCTAATCCCACTAATTAAATGATGATGACAGTGATGATGACGATAATAAAAACTATCAATAAAGCACTTTCAATTAGATAAACACTAGTTTCTTTTCCTCATGTTATCTAATTCTCATAATCCTGTAAAGTAGTTGCTAAAAAACTTATTAAAAGAAAGTTGGTTAATGAAGTATGTTTATTCCTATGTTATACATGCAGAAAGTTAAGTAACTTGTCCAGATTAGTGGCAGATGTCGGTTTCAAACTAGGTCTCCCTCTACTTTCTCCTGCACCATGCTGTCTCCTGAATGATACTCCTCTTCTTCTCTTGAGGTCTAATGTGACATTATCTGTGCCTCTTGTGCTGAGTACCATCACAGTTTTCCATGAATTATAAAGTATTCATATTTTAGCTATTTTAACTCTTGAACTAAATGGTCCTTGAAGACAGGAACCTATTTATTTTATAACCCGTATAGTCTCCATCACAGACAAATATCTGTTGAGTTGAACATTATCTCAATTGAACAGTAAACTCAACAATTTACTAAAATCAGAGTCTGGAGAGTCCCCATAATTACCAGGTGACAAATTGGTGTAAAAATGAGGTGTTTCCATTTTCAGGAAGAACTTGGAAATTATACTGTTCTTTGATCATGAAATAGCATAATAATGGATCAAAGCAGAAATATGCAAGGTATGCTTGCTCCTACTCATCACAGCTTGGCTTTAACCTGAAAAAAAAGGTATTTTATGTCTAAAGAAGTGAAGAATGCATGTATCCCTTAGAAAGGCATTTATTTGGGTCATTGAAACATAGAGGATTATTCTGGTTATCTATTGCTGTATTAAAAAAAATACTATCCCAAAACTTTGTGGTGTAAACAATTATTATTATTTCTCATAGTTCTGTGGATTGATTGGGCTTAACTGGTTTCTCATTTGGGAATTCTTACACAGTTCAAACAGGTATCAGCTGCAGCTGCAGTTAACTGAAGGTTTAATTGCATTAAATGGCCAAGAAGACTCACTCAAAGGCTGGGAACTCTGCGGAGGCTGACAACAGGTGCACCTACACCGGTCTTTTCCATGTGGCACAGGCTTCTTACAGTGTGGTGGATGGGTACTAAGAGTGAGCATCCAAGAGACCAAAGTGAAAACTGCAAGACTGCTTATAACTTAGCCTGGGAAATCATAGAAATAGTGTCAATTCTGCCACATTCTATTGGTTAAGAGTCACTAAGGACAACCATGATCCAAGAACAAAGGAATTAGTATCTGCCTTTTGATAGAAGAAGCAACAAACATTTACCAAATGGGATGGATTGTTGGAGGTCATCTTGAAGAGATGGCCTCAAAGGTGGAATGTGAAAGGTATCAAAATGGCCCAGTGCATCCAAAGGAGAGAGTTTTCTGGCTCAGAGACATGGCTGCCTAGTCCAATGAGCTGATAAGTATCCTCTTGTTCCTTTAAGAAATTTTACCTCACAACTTTTATAGATTTGATTTCATCCAGTGGTAAGGAATACATAACCAAGACCAAAAGCTACCAAGCAATAATATAAATATGAGAAAACACATGAAGAGCAAACAGGTTTAATTGGATACATCATGCAATCTCAATTCTTTTAATAGCTTCAGGTGAACAAAAGACTTTTAATGGGCCTACCACAAAGTGAAGCAATGTCTTTCTGGTATTCTGTCTTGTTGGACTCTCATGCTCGCCTGCTTCTTCTCATTTTCTGAAGCTGTTCTGACCATTACCCTTGACTCCCATGTGTTTTAATTTCTTCCCCTGGTTCTGTGTCTCCCCCCAGGCCCTGTGTTTGAACTGTAAACTGATTTCCCTTCCAAGAAATCCATCTGATTTTTATTATGCACCTTTTCAACATCTTGCACTACAGCAATTACTTCTCTGATGTCACTTCATTCTTAGAATATTGAGTACTGAAACCTAAAAAAAAAAAAAGCACCTATTTTAATCATGGGTTTCAGCATACTTTAAGAACAACTGATGAGAAAAAGGTGTGTTTCTGGATATTACTATACAGGGGATGCCTTACCTCTGAGCTTGGAAGATGAGGGCATGATGATCCTTAACCAACAAGCTTGTGAAGTGGACATCAAGATGTGATCTGTGTAATGTGATGAAGTTAAAGGAAACAAGCAAAAGAAGACAAGAAAGGCATATTCTGCTTTGCTCTCAAGGCAGAAGAGCTAAGGACATTTATTAAAAGTGTAGGGATTAAAAATCAAGAAATAAAGCAGAGTAATAAAATTGATATTGTCCACCATATTAAAAAAAAAACAAAAACAACAAGCAGCAAGCACTTTTGGATGTCAAAAAGCTACCAAATACACTGTATATCAAAATATGAGAGGTGGCCAAGGCTGTAATCACAGGAAGATGCATAGCTTTAAATAAATTAAATAAGGAAAGTGAATGTGAATAAATATTCAACTCAAATGGTAGAAAATAACTTAAAATAAGTAAGGAAATTAGAGGTAGATAAGCAGAAATTACTACATTTAAGACAGAAAAAATCTGCATAGCTGATAAATAATTCTAAGAACTGCCATTGAAAACGTGAATGAGATGGACACAATTCCACAAAGATTAATCAAGGGGGAAAACAAATGCAAATTAAGAATGAGAAATGGAATTTACACCTACAGAGAAGATGAAGAAATGAGAGAAATTTGTGTTAAAGGCTATGTTAGTCATCTGGATTAAATGGGCAATTTACAAAGAATACAAACATTACCAAATAAAAATAAGATAATGAAGTGAAAAATTAGCAAAGTTGTCAAAGAATCATTTCCCCCAAAAGTTTCTAGGTCTGCACAGTTTTATGGATGAATTCTTTCCAGGACTCAATGAAACTTCTGCTGCTTAAATCACTTCTGAGCATGGAGGAAGACAGAAAGCTACCTAATGTTTTAAAAAGTTAGGATATGTAGTTATATTGTATGTCATCTGTAATTAAGAAAAATTTTTTAACGAATTATTTAAAAATTAGATTATCAGGAAAAAAAGACCTCACTGCTTATATCTCACATCTCAAAGGGCCAAGTTTTAATTTCAACATTTAAATAAAAATTTTGAGTGTCATTTAAAAAGAAAGTTAGGATAACCTTAAGTGTGAAACTGGAGAGAGAGGATCTTTCAAAAGAAAAAATATATCAGCTTTTCTTATTAATGTAAATAGAAAAATCCTCTCATATCAGTAAATTTAATACACCACATGACCAAGTAGGTTTTCCCCAGATTAACAAGGAACATATTTTAACATGTTAATAACCCAAAGAGAAAATAGTTATTTCAATACATTCCAAAAAGATGTTTTTATAGTATTCACTTACAATCCTGACTTAAAATAAAAACAAAGAACTCTGAGTAGCCTAGTAACATGTGCCGGTCATTCATAGAATTATCTGAAATGGACAAACATCATTACACTTATATTGCAACACTAGGGTGTTCCCATTAAAGCCGGGATAAGACAAGGATATCTGCCCATGAAATAGCCTCATCATAACTGGTCTGCCCGCTTCTAACCTCACCCAACTTCTTCCCATTGTCTGCAGTGCCATCAGAATGTTCCTTTAATCTGTACGTCTAGTCATGTACTGTTTTTTATTTTTTGTAATTTTAATTACCTTCTTTGTTTTGGGGATGAGAACAAAAATCTTTAGTATGGCTTCAGTTATGCTGAAGGATATGCCCTCCCCCTCCCACCCATTTTCCTCCCCTAAATGGGTTGCCAACTGTACATTATTTGGAGCAGTGTGGGGCACAGACACAAACGTAGTGATGAGGAGGAGGGCCGGGGGAGGGGGAAGGGTACTCTCCCAAGGCTCTAGCTTCTATACCTTCTGACCTCCTTTCCAGCTCCTCAGTCATGGCATGTTCTCCCTCCTCTCGTGGCCTAGCCTGTCTCCATCCTTCCTAGAGCACCTCTCCATTCTTCAGCTGGGCACCATCCTTCAGAACTCAATCTCTAACAGCACCTTGATGTTGATCTTGATGCAACCTGTGTTGGATACCTCTCCCTAGTCTCACCAGTAGTGTGCAGGGACAAAGACCCCTGCAGGGGACCCTTTGGCTGTTGGGAACCTCCCTATTTCCCTGTGGATGGTGGCAGTGGTGGGGCGGGACTGAGTTGCTAGAAAAGAGGGACTTGAACGAGCCATCCACTATGACCACTGTTATTCAAAATAGTTCTGAAAGTGCAAAGAAATGTGAAAGATAGGAAAAACATGTGTGTGCACATACACATACATTCATCATTAGAAAAAACTAACATAATTCAATAGAAAAAATCTTTTCACTCTAATAGGACAATTTATACGAAGGGGTCACTTATAATATTAATGTATAGAATTATGATTCAAGATAAAATGAGCACAGGGGCTGGCCGAGTGGCGCGTTGGTTAAGAACTGGCTTGGGACGCCAGAGGGCCCCGGTTCAGATCCCACATATGAGGGCCAGTGACACTGCCCTCTACAGCTAAGATGCTGAACAACAGCTCAACCTGGAGCTGGGCTGCCCTGAGTCGCCAGCAATGGTGTAGGCTACAGCCCCTGCTGCAGTGGTTGCCATGGGCCACCGTATGTAGCCAGCAGCCAGTGTGAGCGGCCAGCAGCTGCCGTGAGCGGCTGTCCAGAAGCCGGTGACTGATCTGCCTCGCCTGGGAAGAGCGCAATGATGGTGCCAACTTGGGCCAGTGAAGCAACGTCCTCCACAACTAGACTGAAGAACAAAAGGACAGCAACTTGTCTGTTCCCTTTCCCGATTCCCCAATGCTGTTCCCCTCCTCCCACTTCCCCAATAAAATCTTTAAAAAAAAAAGAAAAGATAAAATGAGCACAAATTTCAGTAATTTTTCTCTTGTTCCAATTCCTAGACATCATAAAAAGGGAGGTGCACCAAACAAATTCCTAATAGTTTAGAAAGCAAAGCTAAAAGCAATGCCCTTTTCAGCATAAGCCATGTGTAATCCCTGATAGATGGAAAAAGCTGATGAGTTCGGTTTGGATAAGAAAGCCACATCTCAAAATACGGTGGAGCAGTTATATGCAAAAGGGGCAATCCGGAGGTGTGGACATCAGAAGCAAGAATGGAGTAGAATGGAACAGCCAGGGGGATGGCCCTGCAGGATCTGCGCCCTCAACCCCCACACATATAACTGTGATCCAGGCAGTGAGTACAGAATAGTTTGCCCCAGGGGTGCCTGGGAGAGAATGCACCCAGTGCCTAGATGGTGGTAACACCCTGAACAAACAGAGAACTGTTCTATGTGGAAGAATGGTTCCTGGTACCTCCCACTGGGCAGCAGCTCCTACTATTTCCTTTCATAAAGAGACTGAAATTAGGCATTTGTACGTGGGCTCGTGCAGAGACTTGGGTCATCACCCACTTGTGGAAAGCTAACACCCTGGAAAAGAGCCACCTAACACAACTACTCTGCAGAAACAGTTAACAGAAGGTGAAGAGGACAGTGGTCCTCAGAGAAAAGCAGAGGATATATTCAGTGAAGATCTTGCAAATGAAAGCTTGATTGTCAAAAGTAAAAAGCAAAACAAAACAAAAACCCTCAACACAATAGATGGGCTGGAAAGTAAAATTAGTGAAAATGAAGAATAGAATCAAAGAATTCTCAAAGAATACAAGTCCAAAAGAATGAAATGTCTAGTAGAAAAGTAAAAAAATGAAGTCTAGATCCAGAAGGGCCAACGCCAATCTAATAGGAGTCTCAGAAGGAGGGAACAGTGAAAACGCAGGGGAAGAAATTCTTTTTTTTTTTTAAGATTTTTTTTTTTAATTTTTATTGGGGAATTAGGGGGATGGGAACAGTACTGGGGAGTCGGGGGATGGGGAACAGACAAGTTGCTGTCGTTTTTTTCTTCAGTCTAGTTGTGGAGGACGTTGCTTCACTGGCCCAAGTTGGCACCATCATTGCGCTCTTCCAGGATGAGGCAGATCAGTCGCTGGCTTCTGGACGGCCGCTCACTGCGGCTGCTGGC